>NC_134735.1:8875227-9178257 GCF_049634645.1 Pelodiscus sinensis | reverse complement strand
GGTGGTGGTTCTTTCCCAAGGGTTTAAGCTCCTTTAGCCTGTGAATCTCTGGTCCCTGCATACATGGGTTTGCCCCATTGGGATAGAGCTGCCCTGTTGTGTGAGACTGTCGCTGCCCTGGAAGGAGAGGCAAACGCAGGCAGCTTGAGTGTTTGCCATGGAGACCTTGGTATCTCAGCAGACACCACCTGAACTGGAATAAGCAGGTCGCTCTCTAAGCGGCTTATGGGACCCCCTCACTGCAGTAGCAGCTGGCCCCGGAGCAGGCCAGACCACATGCTTGTGAGAAGCAGCTGGCTCTGCTGAGATCCAGAGCAAGATTCAATCCCTGACTGGGCTACTTCCTTTGACAAATTCCTCCATTTAGGTCTGGTGAGGAAACCCCTCTGGGCATGGCTGTGCTGTGTCCCTGTGCTGCAGGGGTCCAGTACAGTAGGTAGGATAAAGGGGCATGGAGTTTCAGTAGAGCAGGCATTTGAAAATTGTCATTATCCCTAAATACTGCCATGGGCATTGCATAGAAATACTGGTGAATACATATAACTAACACAGTAGAGAACAAATGTGATGGAGAGGAACAGACTTCTCAAAGCACTGCATAGTGTTAGAATCATACACAACGTGCACGTGGTGTTTTTGACTCAGAAGAACAGATGCATGTGGGGTTAGCTTTTGGGTTCACTCCATCTGTTCGTCTAATCCAAGAGCTATTTTGTAAATCACTGAGGGCAGGTCTTCTCTGCGGACTGGACAGAGGGGCAGCAGTCAATCCAGCAGAGGGTTGATTTAGCATGTCTAGGACAGACTCACTAAATTAACCACAGAGCACTGTCCCGTCAACTCCAGTACTCCACCAAAAGACGAGTAGGAGAAGGTGACGGCAGAACATCGGCTGTCGACTTACTGAGGTGAAGATACCGTCGCAAGCAGACTTAAGTATGTCACCTTCTGCTACATTGTTCATGCCACTGAAGCTGCATAATGTAATCGATGGCCTGAGGTAGTCTAGACAAGGCCAAAATCACCATACCTTTCCCATGGCCTTCTGATCTAGGGGCGTCCCCTCTTGTAACTGTAAGTTCCCTTCCCATCACATAAGTTGGGGGATCCCTTCACTTGTACTATTGAAGACTGTTTACATAGGGCGACCAGAGAGCAAGTGTGAAAAATCAGGATAGGAAGTGGATGCCTGTGGATGCCTCTATAAGACAAACACTGGGCTAGTGAGACTGTCCCTATAAAGTCAGAGTATTTCCTCACCCCATATTTACATCATTTTACACCTTGAGGCTAGCTGCCCCACACCTGCTAGCCCCCTCTTGCAACCCCTTTGAGAACTCCACAGAGTCTGTCTCGTGCTTTATGACACCCCCCCGGGGATGGTTTAACAAAAATGATTTAAACAGTCCTTAGAGTCCTTAATAACCAAAATCAGGAGGGAAACCATCCAAGCCAGGGTGAGCTACTATGCACCCAGTATCCATACGTGCAGCATCTCTGATTGAAATGGTTCTAATGACCCTCCTAGTGTCCCCAAAGGGAAGCCCGTACCTATAACACAAAGGTTCACACCCAGCCCTGGTTTTGTCTGCCACACACACCGCTCCGTCCCTCTGTCCGTCTGCTGTGTCACCCTTCTGCTCTTTACAGGGAGGCCTTTGGCCCCACTGCAGTAAGCGGGGGGGGCTGGCTTCAGCTCTGAAGACCGGCAGGTGAGCTGGCTGGGTGCATTCAGTAATAAGGAATCATAGAGAAGAAGTTCCAGAAAGTGTCATTTGCCCTTTTATCCCACCTCCTGTACTGGACCCCTGCACCACAGGGACACAGCACATCCGTGCCCACAGCATTTGAACTTCCAAGCCGGGATAAGTTTCATGGCTCACATTTTATCCCGGACAGGTCAAGCAATGTGTCTTAGTCCCGGGGAATTCTGCCACTGTTGCATTTCGAGTCATAGGAAAATTGCAGACTTCCCCGTGTCATTGTGGGAGCTGAACGCTGACTTCGATGAGCAGGAATCTGGGAAACATCGAATCGGGCAGGGAAACCAGTTGAGTTATGTTGCAGTAGCGCCTTGTAAGCCCCAGGTATGGCCCAGCTAGGCACTGTGCAAACAAACTAACAAACCACAAAAATGATGGGAAACACCCACAAATGAAATGAAGACATTTTAATTTTGTCCCACAAATGAAGCGTCCACGCTCTGGGGCCGCCTCGTTAATTTGGCACCATCTCTAAACAATATTATTTTTTAAACAAAAATTCCACACCAACTCAGCGCCTCCTCGCATTTGGCCCAGGAGAATGTGTTGCAGGCAAACAATTTTTTGTATTCCCTCTCCTCCATGTTAGAGGATGAATCAGCAGAGAGATGGTAAGAATGGGATGATCCGGGATGACGGAATCAGTAACGGTTGTAGAAACAATTCAAAATAAACGATGGTTAAAATGACTCATTAAGCAGATTATTCCAGGACCGAAACCCCCTCCTGATTGCCATTGTCTGCCTTGCTCATTCACGATTTCCCCCGTTTGTGGAACCCTTGTGAAGCTTTCTCATCTAGGCAGCTTTCATTTCCCCGGGGTGAGTTGTTCTTGTTTTTTGCTGAGCTGAACAGCTGTGGTGTGTGCCTGGCATGTCTCCGATCCAAAACTCATTCAGATTTGTTTCTGAGTTTGAGCTACAGACCTCCCTGTACTGGAGTTAATATTCAGATGTGGCAGAGCCAAGAGATGCATTAAGGAAGTGCGCTAACGAAGGACTGCAAATACCCCCTCTGCGGCTTGCCAAGTGACAGCTTTGGGCTGGTTGCCAGTGGAGCTAATGATTGCATAGCTCTTCTTTCTCTCTCTCTCTCTCTCTCTCTCTTTCTCTTCTTTATTATATAAAGGGCACGCTCATTCATTTGCAGACTGTGTAGACTGGTCGTAATGTCAAGAAATTCATCTTTGCTCCTCTTCTATAGCGATCTGCACGTTGACATTCAATGTAGAGTTATGCTGTCATCCATGGCACGGTTCAGAATTCAGCACTCAAAGCAAATTCTCCAGGAAAAAACCTTAGGGAACTTTTATAGGATGAAACTCAAATGCAGGAACCATGCTTTTGAAGAGCTCATTCTGTAGGGGGTCGGTAGCCAGGCACTAGTGTCCGGACTATGGTTGGATGAAATTTTTCAGTCAGCTTTTTTAACTGAAGAATGTAGATTTGGGTCTTATTGAATTTGCCATTTCATTTCAACATTTTTTGGGAGGGGGTGGGGGAGATTTTTTCAACTCAAAATGACTTTTGATTTTATTTTAAAAATAGAAAAACTCAAAAACTAAATTTCATTTGGGGTTGAAGAAAATGTTGTCCCGCCCCTCCCTCCGTTGGTCTTGTTTTGGTTGTCTATCTTTTCTGTTTTGACTCTATTTGTCTGCCTTTCCCATAGGGTTTACATTGGCTTTTCCTCTGTGCATATAGCACCTCGTTTCCACTGCGTGCTACCCTACTACTAGTGATGATGTTAATAGACGGAGCTGCACCCCGTATCCCACTTTTTGTGACCTCTGAGCTTTCCAATTTCATATGAAGACCCCACACTAGACAGAAGAAATGAGATGAGTGAAAGAATGTCACAAGATGTTAAAACTGATTTCTCTCTTTTAAGGATCTTTATGCATTAGACCTAGAACCATATCGCTACTCTGGAGTGAACCTGACTGGCTTCCGGATCCTCAATGTGGAGAACCCTCATGTGGCTGCCATCACTGAGAAATGGTCGATGGAGCGGCTACAGGCCGCACCCAGAGCAGAGACCGGACTGCTCGACGGGGTGATGATGGTACGAGAGTCACTTTAAAATCTCTTTGACGCATGAACAAGACAGGGGCTTTGCAGAGAGGGGCCCAGACATGAATGCCGCTCCTGTCATAACATCACTGGGTTTTGCCTGGGCTGGGGTGAGGGAGTTACTAAATGATTGTCATTAGTTTCCTGCTGATTTCTTCTCTGCTTTTGAAATTTAACAAAGGATCATTGCTGGTGTGGAAAAAGTGAATAAGGAAAAGTGATTTACTCCTTCTCATAACACAAGAAGTAGGGGGTCACCAAATTAAATGAATAAGTAGCAGGTTTAAAACAAACATAAGTACATACTCCTTCATGCAAAGCACAGTCAACCTGTGGAACTCCTTGCCAGAGGATATAATTAAGACCAGGACTTTAGCAGGGCTCGAAAAAGACCGAGATAAATTCATGGAGGAAAGATCCATCAATGGCTATTAGCTAGGATGGGCAGTAATGGTGTCCTAGCCTCTGTTTGTTGGAGGCTGGGAATGGGCGATGGGATGGATTACTTGATGATTCCCTGTTCTAGTTATTCCCTTTAGGGAACTTGGCATTGGCCACTGTTGGAAGACAGGTTACTGGGCTAGACAGACCTTTGGTCTGATCTAGTATGGCCACTTTTATATTCCATACAATTTTAAAAATGAAAAATGCATCTGTGCACTCTCATTTTGCTAAATGTGGCATCCCTTGCAGGAGCTATGTCTGAAAGTTGTTGTTCACCAGTGGGAGGCTGAGCAGCGAAAGGCCACCGCTGAGAAGGATTTGAGTAGAGGAAAAACACATGGTTGGCATCCTGAGGTTTTTGCAGCTGACCCCTTTTGAGGAGCTGCTCCGCCTTCCCCAGACTTCATTGGGGGCTCAGTACCTAGCAAGATAAAACCGGCAGTTTGCAGCAAGTAATCTGGAGAGCGGGAGCAGAGTTCACCCTCGTGTGTTAGGGGCTGGGGTTCCCTGCTGTGGGGGGGGGGGGGGGGAGCAGCTTCCAATGGCTACCATTCTGAAGGTGCAGTAGCTGCTTAGCCATCTTCTCTGGGATGGTGCCTCATCCCACCGGAGGGCTACCCGGCTTCTTTCTCTCCTGCCCCTTCACACCTACCAGGATCTCTGGGTAAAAGGCTCCCAAATTTTCACCTGTGCTTTAGGGTCCTTTCCCCCATGAAGTGCCTCCCACCTCTCTTGGGGAGGGGGAGGGGGAACGGAGGGAGGGTTCTCCTAAGGGGAGACTTGCACATTCTCCTTTGGCCTTTGACCCATAGCAGCATTTCCCAAACTATGAGCGACAGGAAAAAAGTACCGGGCCTCAGTGTGGTTGCCGAGGTGTTCCGGGCTCCCGGAGTGCCTGTGTGGTGCCAGGTCCCCAAGCCCTTGGCCGGCCTGGGCAAAGTCTGCAGCTTCCGGCTCCCGGCAGATGCGTAGCTAGGGGAGGTCGGGGTGGGGGTAGGAGGAGAAGGAGGAGAGAGCCGGCCATCAGAAGCAGCACTGGATGGGGAAATCGGGGCGGGCCAGGGAGATTGGGGGAGGGGCAGCCGGCGGAAGCAGAGCTGGGCAGGGGGCTGGCCGGGGGAGATTAGGAGGAGGAGTAGGGGAGAAGCGGCCACTGGAAGCAGGGCTTGCCTGGGGCATCGGGACTGTCTGTGAGAAATTGGGGGGCTGGCGGAAGCAGGGCTGCCGGGGGGTGTGAGGTCGGGGGTAGGGAGCTGGCCGGGAAAGATGGGGGGGGGGAGAAGCGGCTGCTGGAAGCAGAGCTGGACGCGGGCAGCGGGACTACATACAGAATGGGAAGCGACTGTCTGGGAAGGAGAACGGCAGAGAGGGATCTAGAGGTTATAGCGGACCACAAGTTGAATATGAGTCAGCAGTGTGATGCCGTTGCAAAGAAAGCAAACATGATTCTGGGATGCATTAACATGTGTGTTGTGAGCAAGACACGAGAAGTCATTCTTCTGCTCTACTCTGTGCTGGTTAGGCCTCAGTTGGAGTATTGTGTTCAGTTCTGGGCACCACATTTCAAGAAAGATGTGGAGAAATTGGAGAGGGTCCAGAGAAGAGCAACGAGAATGATTAAAGGTCTAGAGAACATGACCTATGAGGGAGGCTGAAGGAATTACGTTTGTTTAGTTTATTAAAGAGAAGGTTGAGGGGGAACACGATAGCAGTTTTCAGGTATCTAAAAGGGTGTCATAAGGAGGAGGGAGAAAACTTGTTCATCTTGGCCTCTGGGGATAGAACAAGACGCAATGGACTTAAACTGCAGTAAGGGAGGCTTAGGTTGGACATTAGGAAAAAGTTCCTAACTGTCAGGGTAGTCAAACACTGGAATAAATTGCCCAGGGAGGTTGTGGAATCTCCATCTGTAGAGATATTTAAGAGTAGGTTAGATAAATGTCTATCAGGGATGGTTTAGACAGTACTTGGTCCTGCCATGAGGGCCGGGGACTGGACTCGATGACCTCTCGAGATCCTTTCCAGTCCTAGTATTCTTTGATTCTATGATCCTGTGATTGGCCAAAGGAGATTGGGAGGAGAAGTGGGGGAGAACTGGATGTCTGGGAGGGGGTTGGGAGAAGTGGGGCTGGCCGGAGGTGCAGCGGGGAGAGCGAATCGGCCAGCGGGGAGCGGGACTGACCTGGCCATATGTGGATCTCGGGGCGCTGCCACCCTTCCTCCTCCCCTGCAAAGCACGAGTGAGTCCGGCCCGGGGATTCTGTTGTGCCCCCCGCAACTCTCCACACCCCCTCGAGTAGTTGTGAACTGTCTGGCTGGTAGACACACTCATACAGTCTGAACACATTTACCAGCCAGGCAGTTTGAAACTACAAACTGATACATCTAGTAATAATAAAACTTACCTAATGAGAAAATACCAGACATTGAATATGACTGGTATTTTCTCAGTTTGTTTTTTATGTGTTTATATTTTGGGGCTGCAAAAAACAGTACGGAAAAAAAAGGGTTCAAACTAAAGTAAAAAGTTTGGGAAACCCTGGTCTAACCAGCTTTCTGTCTGCCTTACACTCCATTTATCCAATCCATATTCCTTAACTTGCTGGCAAGAATATTGTGGGTGACCGTATCAAAAGCTTTGCTAAAACTGGCACTGGGGGCTTTGGGAGGACCAGAAACAACTTATTTGAATATTCATCATTTGATTAATGAATATGCAAATGAATGTTATCGGTCCTCCAAAAGTTTGTGAATGGATTTACTGGTCCCTGTGTCAAAAAGTTTGGGACCAGTAAAAGTTTGGGAACCCCTGACCCATAGCAAGTAACGCCCCCCACTGGCCGCATCCTGGGCTCCAGTAGGATGGTTCACAGAGTGGGTTTCGGGGTGGAGCTGCGCAGGAGGGTTGGGACAAAGCATTTCAGTGTTCCAAGGAGCACCCCAATGCGGCTCACAGCCAGGGTCGCGTGCGCCTCCAGGGTCGCGAGGCAAACAGAGCCAGTCTCCGATTTCTCCTGATGGAGCCTGCAAGGGGAGTGTCGGTGAGAAAAGGGTCATTTAGAGAAATCCCTCAGGAGCGCCTTGCCCATCTCTGCTTGGGGTGTCAAAGGGATGTAGCAGACAAGGGAGGCTCAGACCTCTGGGGGGCTGGGTGGGGAGATTTCCCAGTGCTCCAGGGAAAGGAGCATTAGGACCAGGTTCTGGCAGTGGAGATGGCACCAGAATGCAGGGCTTAATTTCAGACCATAAGGAGTCTGCTTCCTGTACCCCAGCTGGATGCCTCACCCTGTGAGAAGCTCCTTTTTTTAAAAATCTATATGGGTTGTGTCCAGACTGGCATGATTTCGCGGAAATACTTTTAGCGGAAAAGTTTTTCTGTTAAAAGTATTTCCTCAAAAGCGCATCTAGATTGGCACGGATGCTTTTGCGCAAAAAGTGCTTTTGCGCAAAAGCATCCGTGCCCAGTCTAGACGCGCTTTTGCGCAAGAAAGCTCCGATAGCCATGTTAGCCATCGGGCTTTCTTGCGCAAAAAATTAAGGTGCCTGTCTACACTGGCCCTCTTGCGCAAGTATTCTTGCACAAGAGGGCTTATCCCTGAGCGGGAGCGTCAAAGTATTTGCGCAAGAAGCACTGATTTTTGTACATTACAAAGTCAGTGCTCTTGCTCAAATTCAAGCGGCCAGTGTAGACAGCTGGCAAGTTTTTGTGCAAAAGCGGTTTCTTTTGCACAAAATCTTGCCAGTCTAGATGCACCCATGGAGATATACCTATCTCATAGAGCTGGAAGGGACCTTGAGAGGTTATCAAGTCCAGTCCCCTGCCTTCATGGTAGGACCAAATACCATCCCTGACCGATTTGTCCTACATCCCTAAATGGTCCCCTCAAGGATTGAGTTTACAACCGTGGCTTTAGTAAGTCAATGCTCAAACCACTGAGTGATCCTTCCCCCTTTGCACTCTGCATGACCTGGTGGCTGGCAGAAAAGAGGGCAGCAGCAGCCCTTGTACCATTGCAGCTGAGCAGCTGGAAATCACCAGAGGCATGACCTGGCATGACCTTTCCCCCTTCCCAGTGCAGCTTGTTAATCTCCTGCTCTGCCTGTCAAATATGGGGCATGGGGATAAGACGCTGCTGTGATTTCCAGCCTCTCCTGCCTCACTAACCCGGGCTGCTCCCACAGGCTGCGCACTTGCTAATGAGTGTTTTTAAAAGCTTCCTTCCGGCAGACCGAAAACTTTTTCTCTCTGTAGCTAGGAGCAACATCCTTCTACATCAGACCCTTCTGCCCAAGATGTCTGAATCCTCCCTTCCCCCCACCTCCTGCATTGTTAGCCCTCACTGAACCGAGAAGTGAGCCAGACCCGTAGAATTCTCTCCCCCTTCGTGCCTTCGGGACAGCATCAAACATCACAACGGTAGGCCAGGCTTTCAGAAGTGGGGACCCCAAACTCTGGAAGCAAACAGGGCAACTGTGTGTCATGTCACTCAGTCTCCACAACATGTGAGATCTGCAGGGGGACCCCTTGCCCTGTGATAAAAGTCATTCCCTCTGCTCCAGGTGTTTAATGATTCTGGTTCTCCAGCCAGTGTGAAGCAGGAGCTCCGTCTGCATAGTCAGAATGATCTCTTCTGGCCAAAGAATCTGGGAATCGTTCCCCTATGAAAAATGGCTCATTCTAGATCTGTGGCTGAAATTTTCCTTGTGCTGGCTCTCCCTTTTTCCTGCATTTCTTTGCTGATTTTTGCATCTTTCCTCTTATTCCAACATTTCTCCTAAAATAGCTTCTACATTATATTGTATTTATAGATAGTGCATGTACCTAGCTTTGCATGACAATGGAGAGAGACTGTGGCACTTGATGTACTATGAGATCTCAGTTAGTAGAACCTTTGTTATGTTATAAAGACAATAATTGGTTGGTGCATTACAAAGCCAGTTTCTCCTAACTTTAACATCCACATTTTCGCATAAAAAGCTATGAATGGGATGCAGCCACCCACTTGATTACCCTCTTATAATTTTGGAAATCTCTGCCATGGCACCTGAAGGCTCACACCTCTTCTGTGAGAACAAAGCCTAGCCCTGTTGATCCTTTCTTGTCATCTAGGTTAGTGGTGCGCAATCTTTTTCCTTGCGCGACCCCTGGGAAAATTTTGGTTGAGCAAAAAAAAAAGTGCGGCCCCTTTAAATGCCACTCCACTCACCTGCTGCTACCCCTGACCCCCCCCAACGCGTGTACGCTGAGCTGGGGAAAAAAATGGCTGCCGGCCTGGTGCTGTGACCCCCTTGGGGGTCGGGACCCATGGGTTGCGCACCGCTGATCTAGGTACTTTATCGCTGCTGGCTTTTTTTGGTTAGCTCACACTGCACTCAGTAATGGCTAAAACTCCCTAGGACAGTGGGTTTCAAACTTTTTTTCTCATGATCCAGTTAAAGAAAATTGTTGCTGACCGGGACCCAATATAATGTGATCAGAGTGTGGGCTCCAGGGTGGGGCTGAGAGATGAGAGCTTTGGGGTGTAGGAGGGGGCTGGAGCAGGAGGATCTTACCTTGAGTGGCTCCCACTCAGCGGTGCAGCAGGGGGGCTAAGGCAGCTTCCTGCCTCTCCTGGCACCGCAGACCAGGCTGCAGCCCAGAAGCAGCCAGCAGCAGGTTCCCGCTAATGGGAGTGCGGAGCTACTGCTCAGGGCAGGGGCAGAGCATGGAGTCCTGCGCCCTCTCCCGCAACACACACACTTAGCAGCTGAGCCTGCTGCTGGCAGCTTCTGGGGTGCAGCACAGTCTGTAGTGCCAGGACAGTTAGGGAGCTGCCTTAGCAAGGAGAGCCAGTGCCTGTTGGGTCATGACTTGTAGTTGGAAAACCACCACCCTAGAGAATCTCTGGCTAATGCACATTAGCTGTAAGGATCTATGACCTCACCCTGTTTCTACTCCTCTCTAGCATTCTAGTACAGTGCAATAGCACAGAAAGGCTGCATGGCCCAGTGGGTAGGGCACTAGCTCTCTTTCCATCTCTGCCAGGGTCTGGGGAAGTCTCTTTCCTACTCTGGACCTATGTTTCTCTTTTGTGTGTTTAAGTCTTGGAGATAGGAGCCATCTCGCTCTATGGCTACATCTACACTGGCATGATTTTCCGGAAATGCTTTTAATGGAAAAGTTTTCCGTTAAAAGCATTTTCGGAAAAGAGCGTCTAGATTGGCAGGACGCTTTTCCGCAAAAGCACTTTTTGCGGAAAAGTGTCCGTGGCCAATCTAGACGCGCTTTTCCGCAAAAAAGCCCCGATTGCCATTTTCGCGATCGGGGCTTTTTTGCAAAAAACAAATCTCTGCTGTCTAGACTGGCCCTTTCTCGCAAAAGTTTTTCGGAAAAAGACCTTTGCCCGAACGGGAGCAGCACAGTATTTCCGCAAAAGCACGGACGATCTTACATGAAATCGTCAGTGCTTTTGTGGAAATTCCAGCGGCCAGTGTAGACAGCTGGCAAGTTTTTCCGCAAAAGCAGATGATTTTGCGGAAAAACTTGCCAGCTGTCTACATTGGCCGCTTGAATTTCCACAAGAACACTGACTTCCTACTGTCTGAAATCAGGGCTTCTTTCAGAAATACTATGCTGCTCCCATTCGGGCAAAAATCATTTTGCACAAAGCTTTTGCACAAAAGGGCCAGTGTAGACAGCTCAGATTTGTGCAAAAAAGCCCCAATCACGAAAATGGCAATCAGGGCTTTTTTGCGGAAAAGCGTGTCTAGATTGGCACGGACGCTCTTCCACAAAAAGTGCTTTTGTGGAAAAGCGTCCGTGCCAATCTAGACGCTCTTTTCCGCAAAAGCTTTTAACGGAAAACTTTTCCATTAAAAGCATTTGCGGAAAATCATGCCAGTCTAGACATAGCCCATAGGTTTGCTTAAATGAGTTCCAGTATCTCCTAGACTTGTGAGATACACTATCCTGTCCTTTAATGCTGTAAAGATATGTCAGCCAGCCTCCTGCTTAGGGATGTAATAGTGTAGTTGATTAACCGATAAGCAATAGCTTATAAGTTAATGTTGTAGATTACATGCATTCCTCATTCCTCCCTACCAGTAAATTTTTTAGCAGGTTGGCCAGCAGCCTGTCTCAGTCATGGCTTGCAATGGGTCCAGGACCTACCCCTGCTGTGGCTCTGCATTTAAAGTATATTAGGAGGTAGGTGGGCAGGCAGCCCGGATCAGTTCTGACTCATGCTGAGTCCAGGAACTCAGCATCCCCCTTACCATCACCCCGGACAGAGGCTGCTGCCACCCCGTATCAGAGGCAACAGTGTGGAGCAACAAGCAACTGGACTGCGAGGGGAGCTGGTTTTAAAATTGGCTCCCCTTTTGGACCAGCTCCTGCTTAACATCCTGCCTTGCTGCCTCTGATTCAGAGGCAGCAGCATGGAATGGCAGGGGGCTACTCAGGAGTCCTTGGGGATTATAGAATAGTCGAGTAATGGATAAGAATTCATGAGGTTACTAGACTATTCAATTAACCGATTTTTAACATCTCTACTCCTGTTCTTCACTCTTGCGAGGAATAAAGTCATGGGGGAGTGGCTATCATGCCAGGACAGAACATTTTCTTCCCTGCTGCACATCACTGTTAGATAGTTGTAGTTTGCCATGTTGTTTGGTTTGTTTGTTTGTTTTTTAATGGGGCTACTGTTCTTGGGTTTTTGGCAGCCACTTTTGTGAAACCAGCCAGTAATGTGTTTTTCACTGTCGTTTTCCTGCCCCTCCCCCTCCAGCTCACTGCCACATTGAACAGCAATAGCCCCCAATCCCAACGGCCTGATACATCTCCATTTCATCCTGGATGTTTTGTGGGAGTAAAACGGTCAGGCATTTCCACTTGGGTGAAGGTTCCACAGCACCAGCGCCCAAACAAAACTATCTGGGGCTGGGGGGGGGGGGGGGTTGTGATTTAGAGTCCAACTCCTAAAATTTCTTGGAATGGGGATGCTTTGTCTTTGTGTTCTCATAAGGACAGTTCTGACTTCTCCGTGTTGTAGTGGTTCTACCAGGAACGAAGACTTCCTCCGTGACCTTGTCTGTTCCACATTTTTCCTAGCTTTGAAATAGAGATACCACTGTGAGAGCCTGAGAGAAAAGGGGCTGCACTTAAAAACCAAAAACAATCCCCACTTCGTATATCCCCTCTGTGCCCAACATTTCATTAGAAAGTGCTAACAATCTTTGGTGTGTGACATGTAAATAGTACAGTGGTGGGTGCATTAGAGATACCTAAAATAGATGTAGATAGAGAGGTGGTATTCTCCTAGTCTGTGATTTAAAGAGATGACTATGGCCTTTTAGTGAAAAATACTACCTACTGGGGAAAAATCCTCCTGGTCGGAAGAATTTCTTTGTTGTGTACATAACTGCCCATTTAGAAAAGAACAAAGACACAAGTACTGCCCACAAAAGCAAATCTATTTGCTCTTCAATAGCTGTAGCCATTTCAAAGTTCTAAAATTTCAGCCTGACAAGACAGATAATCTATCCCGATGGGCAAACTTGTTAGGATGAGGATTGGTTGACCCTTTTTCAGCATTTTTAAAGGGATTTCAATAACAGTCTTGCACAAAACATATTTTTACATGATTTTTTTGTCATTTTTGACAACTTTTTTATTGTTTTTAAGTTAGGCGAAAAAATCCACTCACTGCCATTTATTTTTACTCTGTTTTCTCCCTGGTTAAAAACAATGTCAGAAGGTGGATTTACTTCCACAATTTGAAACAAAATGTAACAGATTTATTAGGGCGTAAGCTTTCCTGGGTAAAACGTGGAGTAGGATTTTCCCCCACCATGAAATATTTTCAGAACACAAGCTGCTGACCAGAAACGTTTTGTTCAAATCCAGAAATAATTCAGGAATAATTCCAAATGAAGCAAAAAATGTCCTTTCTCTGCCTCCGTGCCCTGAAAAGGGCCATGAAATGTGATTACGTTTGTTTAGATCAGCTCTGTTTTGGATACAGACCGGACTGTTCCAAAGCTACCCCCGGATGTGAAGTGAGGTCCTGATTGGTTACAGCGCTGGGGTTTTTTAAACATACGCTACAGCCCAAACAGACATTATGGGCTTCATGCAGGAATCTTGGAACCAGGTTTCCTGTGGTCCATGTTATACAGGCAGTCAGATGGTGATCATATTAGTCGCTTCTGACCTTGAAACCTGTGAGCCTCTGAAAGTGTTGCGTGCATCATTGTATGAATGTGGAGAATACAGCTTATGTGCTTCTCCCTTTCCATCAGTATGAGTGTAGATGTCCTTGCAGTGTTTTTTTGCATTGGACTTTCTTTTTAATTTGTCCATTCCCCTGCACCTCCTGCTCCATTTTACCAGTGAGTGCCAACCAATGTTCCTTCTAATTTTTCCATCTATGGGTGGAATAAATTTTGTTTTGTGCTCCGAGGAATGTGTGGATGTGCACCACAAATAGAAACTAGGGATGTCATAGTGTAGATGACTACACGATTAACGGATATGCCTGGGCTTATGGGTTAATTTTGTCAACTACACACATTTCTTCTCCCCTTACCTTGCTGCTTCTGCTGGGTCTCCACAAACACTGGATGCACCTGCTCCCTCACCCCATGCTGCTGCCTCTGATAGAGAGGCAGCAGTGCCTAGGACGATGGGGTAGGCTGGAGCCAATATGCCTCTATCAGGAGCAGCGCAAGAAGCCGGGGGAGCAGGGGAAGCTTCTACGAAGCAGCCCCTGTCGGGGGGGGGGGGGGGGGGAAGGCAGCAGCTCCTGTCCATGGGGGCGCCCGAGCTCCCCATGGACAGAGCCTGCTCCACCTCCCACAGAGCAGCTTCTGTCTGAGGAGAACCTGGTCCTGCCGTGGACAGAGGCTGCTCCGTGGCAGCACCCCCGTTCTGCGGGGAGTTTGGACCCCTGCTGGACAGGGACTGCTGCCACTCCGTGCTGCTGATAGAGAGGCAGCAGCGCGGTGTGGCAGGGAGCTCCCCGGGCATGGGGTTGGGAGCGCACTGGCTGCTGGTCACGCCCCTGGGCACTATCCATCAGTCATGCAACCACTAAGTTTTCCTGCCATTACACAGTTACACGATAGCTAACCTCTCTCGTAGAAACTCTTGCTGGCAGCTGTGGGCACTCTGCTAATCAGCTGGGCGGCATTTAAATCCCTCCTGGGGGGCCGCCCAAGCCCCCAGCTCACAGGGCACCATGGTGCCTGCCAACCACCCCACCAATCTGCTCTCAAATGCAAATATTTTTGCGTAGGCCTTCCTATTCCATGCTCACCGCCCACTGCGGCTGGCGGGTGTGCACGCTGGAAGATGCCCAATCTGCATGTCCACTCAGGTAACACTGATGGGCAGCATTGGGCGGATCCTTCAGCAGCCCCTCCATGCAGAGAGAAGCCACGTGCCTTTGTGTTGCAGGCGCCGCGGAGGAAAGGTGTCAGGATGACGAGGAGAAGACAGAAGCAAGACATGCAAGCAGGAAGGAGAGAGGAAATGTTTCAGGGAGGGATGCTGGGGTTGCTCTGGAGGACAAGCTTCTGCAAGCGTGGCAGGATCGTGGGCTTTCCAAAACTGTCTCCCACTTGCTCTGCCGGCGTTCTGCATGACTGTTATCAACCCAAATGCTCTTCCCCTTTATTTTAGACAGATGCTGCCCTGTTGTATGATGCCGTTCACATCGTCTCCGTGTGTTACCAGCGAGCCCCGCAGATGACCGTTAATTCCCTGCAGTGCCATCGGCATAAAGCCTGGAGGTTCGGGGGTCGCTTCATGAATTTTATCAAAGAGGTAAAAGCTCTACAGACAGCCCTTGTGGAGATGGATGGGCGCAAGGATCCAAGGGGGACCCAATAGGCTGCACGTGAAAGTAAATGCCATGAGAGAATAGACAGTGCAGCTTTGATCTGATAAAGAGCAGTATCCAGAGGTGCAAGATAACTGAGCTAAACTGACTCCTGGTGAAACACCACTGCCTTTGGTGGAAAAGAACAGAGCTAAATCTGACCACTCAGGTTGGCCTAGTGCAGAGGTTTTCAAACTATGGGTCGTGACCCAGTACCGGGTGGTGGAATGGCGGGCTCTGGGTCTCATTGCTGCAGGGGAATCTGGAGACCTGTGGGGGTGCTAAGGCAGCTTCCTGCCTGTCCTGACACTGCAGACTGTGCTGCGCCCCAGAAGTAGCTGGCAGCAGGCCTGGCTTCTAGGTGGGGAAAAGTGGGAGAGAGCACACAGGGCTCCACGCACTGCCCCTAGCACTAGCTCCACACTCCCATTGGCTGGGAACCTGCTGCTGGCAGCTTCTAGGGTGCAGCACAGTCTGCGGTGCCAGGAGAGGCAGGAAGCTGCCTGAGCACCCTTGCTGCACAGCTGACTGGGAGCCTTTCCTACCCCAGCCCTGAACCCCTAACCCAAAGCTGGAGCCCCCTCCCACACCCCAAAGCTGAGTCCTGGTGCGGATTGTACAAGTGCATTTGTTAAGCTATGAGCTGACAGTGTAAATCATCATGAGTTACAATCCTTGTTAAATGGTTATAGGTGGATGATAGTCACCTCCATGCATCAGGCTTGCATGAGGCTTGGGTCCCACTTACACAAATAGTTTCAGGGTGGTCACAGCAAGAGGTCAGAAAGGAGCTAAGATCTGCGGTGCTGTGACTGATGCGCCCCTGTGTCTGCGTCCGGTCGCTCTCATTACAAGGCGGCTTCCCAGCAGAGCAAGAGCTGTTTGCCCTTTGCAGGAAGGTTGGCGTGGTGTCCCCAAAAAGTACTCGGCAGAGGTCTGGTGGCAAAACTGGCAGCGTCTTGTCTCTGCCCATATGCTGATTGCTCGGGTTGGGCAGAGCAGCGGCTTGAGGAAGGCAGGAGTCCGGGAGTGAAGTGGGAACTTTGTTTCCTCTGTTCGGTGTAATTAGAAATTCCCCGGGTTCAGCCCATGCGACTGTGCACGTGCAGCTGGCTCACGTGTGCACACAGCAGTGGAAGACGGGTGGGTGTGAGCAGCGAGCTTCCCAAATCGCACCTGGGAGAGCAGCCATGCACGGCCAGTTCCAGGAAGCTGCTTTCTTCCTCGCTGTGTTTCTGCTCCCCCCACGGTAACCCGGCTCTCCTCCCAGGAAGATGATCCCAGCCTGAAAGGTGGGCAAGGGGTGAGCCACAGTTCCCGGCACAAAGGGCATGTTGGGCAGGGGGGAGGACGAGGGCGTGGGCCTGCCAGTAGATGGATGGGAGCACTTGTTGGGATTGCAGTGGGATTAAGGGCTGGATTCGGCACCCTGCTGAACGATCTGAGGAAGCCGGGCGGTCGCCTCACTGGCTAGCCAGAGCCTGCTCAAGAGGCTTATAGGGGAGCAGCAAGCCAGGGCTGGCAGAGGGAGGTCAGGCACATATTCCCCAGGCTCCTCCCCAGCACAGGGCACTCCTAAGCCAGCAGCAGCCAATACAAGTTGGCTTCAGAACAAGCAGAGGGCACCAAACCCCAGTCTGCCCCCAGGCGGAAGCGGCTGAGCTGGCCCTGCGCTCTGCCTGTTTGTTTTGGAAATGAGGACGCAAAGGTGAGGCAGACCCTGCTGGGTGACAGGCATGGGCCATGTCTAGAGGGAAACGGCCGGGGTACAGCAGACCAGGGATGGAGGGGGAGCGCTGTGGGAGAACACGGCCTGTAGCCACGAGGGAAAGGAGGGGATCTCTCATTAGCTCCTGCTGCTGGTGCTCCATTTCCTTCGCACCATTGCAACTGTGGCCCTCCCCGGCTCTCCCAACTGCCTCGGAGAGCGAAGTGAGTCCGAGCAGGGCTGAGGCGGGACAGCCGCCCCGTAAAGCATGGAAGCAATCTGGCATTTCAGAAAGGGAACAGCGAAATACCAGCCTAAAGTTCAGTGCCTGCCAAGCTCCCTTCATTTAGGCTACATCTACACTGGCCCCTTTTTCAGAAGGGGCATGCTAATTTTGAAAGTGGGAATAGGGAAATCTGCGGGGGATTTAAATATCCCCCGCGGGATTTAAATAAACATGTCCGCCGCTTTTTTTCCGGCTTGGGGAAAAGCCGGAAAAAAGCGTCTAGACTGTCCCGATCCTCCGGAATAAAGCCCTATTCCGGAGGATCTCTTATTCCTACTTTGAAGTAGGCTTCCTTTGAAGTAGTAGACGTAGCCTTAGTGTGTAGGGGTCAGTGTAGACGTAGCCTTAGTGTGTAGGGGAGGAGGGCATCGGGGCATCCTGCATGCAGGGAAAATGTCAGAAGCTGCAGCAGAATTGCCCCGCCCAGTGTCCCAGACGACCTACGTAACCCCACTTGGCCTACAGGAGTAGCTGTCCTTCAAAGCTCTCTTGCCTCGGAAGCCGGGGAGGTTAATTTCTGGGCTGTCGTTCATGAAAACCTCAGACAAGTTGCGCAGAGACAGAAAGGCAGTAACAACACCAGTCTCCCTTCCCCCCGTGCTGCACCATCCTCTGACCCAGAAGGGGGCTGCATTTCAAGAGAGCCACATGCCTGGGAGGCCAGTCCAAAACCTGACGTGGACTTATGTACATGGCCAACCAGGGGCGGGTTTTGGAAACGGGGCCTGGAAGTTCCGTGACTGACCTTTCCAGTCCACAGAAGCCGAAAAAGATTTGTTGGAGCATAAGCTTTCGTGGGCAAAAACCCACTTCGTTAGATGCATCTGCCCACAAAAGCTTATGCTCCAATAAATCTGTTAGGGTATGTCTACTCTTCCTACAATGAGGAGTAACGGTAGTTCAAATTAGGAGCTTTAATTCAAACTACCTAGCCCGTGCCGCGTGTAGCCGTGGGCACGTAGTTCAAACTACCAGGCATTTAAAAATGGCAGCGCCCAGGAACATGCAAATAAAGCCCAGGATATTTTAATCCCGGGCTTCATTTGCAAGTTCGAACTAGGGTGGCTAATGTAGTCATTCGAACTAGGGTGGCTAGTGTAGACATACCCTTAGTCTATGAGGGTATGTCTACACTACCCTCCTAGTTCGAACTAGGAGGGTAATGTATGCATACCGCACTTGCTAATGAAGCCCGGGATTTGAATTTCCCGGGCTTCATTAGCATAAGCGGGGAGCCGCCATTTTTAAATCCCCGCTGCTTCGAACCCCGTGCAGCGCGGCTACACGGGGCTCGAACTAGGTAATTCGGACTAGGGTGCCTATTCCGAACTACCGGTACACCTCGTTTCACGAGGAGTAACGGTAGTTCGGAATAGGAACCTAGTCCGAACTACCTAGTTCGAGCCCCGTGTAGCCGCGCGGCACGGGGTTCGAAGCAGCGGGGATTTAAAAATGGCGGCTCCCCGCTTATGCTAATGAAGCCCGGGAAATTCAAATCCCGGGCTTCATTAGCAAGTGCGGTATGCATACATTACCCCGCTAGTTCGAACTAGCGGGGTAGTGTAGACATACCCTTGGATTCAACCAACTGGACTCTACTGCAGCACGTGGCATTCTGGTCCGTCCAGTCCAGGAAGGTTGGCAGCCCTCACCACCCCATGCTGGAGACACAGCTGGGGGGTAGCTGCAGAGCCTTGGGCTGGCGGTAGGATCCCAGGGCTGGTAGGGGTGGTGGGCAGCAGGACCTGGAGGGCCGGCAGTGCCCATGGGGCTGGCAAGTGACAGGACCCTGAGGGCCAGCAGGACCCCAAGAAGCTGGCAAAGCACCTGGGTATGGTAGGATCCCATGGGGGCCACCTGAAGGTGGGGACCTGAGGCTGGAAGAACCAGACTAACAGGGCGCAGGGAAGCCGGGTGCAAAATAGAGATGTTAACGGGTAACCAGTTAACCAACTACCCAGTAAGCGTCACCCTTAATGGCTCTTCTCCACCTACCCCCATTTAATCAGTGAACCAGTTAAATTTAATACTTAACAGGTTAACTAATTAAATGTCAGGCATTAGGAGGTTGAGCGTCACAACCCCCAACTCCTTGAGAGCGTTTGGCCCTTGGCCACTTTTGCTGCACTTGAGTTATTAAAGCCTCAACCCTGCACACCAGCACACACCTAAAAGTGCTTACGAGAGTATTGCTTGTTCCAATTTGGCAAAGAGAAATAAGCTGTATAGGTACAAAGCAACTTATATTAATATAGCACTTTTACCAGCACAACTATGTCAGTGAAACTTTGTAGCACTGCTAAAACATTTGACATGTACACCAGGCCTAAGTGACCACTCCCCAGGTGGACATTAGATCACCTGGCTCTCAGTCCTGTGCTCAGTCTGTTTGAATATGTCTCTCTCTGAGGCCACGTCTCCACTTACCGGAGGATCAACACACTGGTGATCAATCCTTCAGGGTTTGATTGAGTGGGTCTAGTGGAGACCCACTAAATCAAATGCTGAGGGCACCTCCATCGATGCCAGAACTCCTATTCCTCATGAGGAGTAAGCAAAGTCCACAGGAGAATTTCTCCCGTTGATTTTCTGCTGTAGGGACAGTGCTGAAGCCCGGCTTAAGGTACATCGTCTCCAGCTACGTTACTTGAATAACTGAAATTGCATACCTTAAGCCGACCTTCGTCTGTGGGGTGGACCTGGCCTGAGACTTGCTGATAGTAGCACCAGCCAAATGCACCAGTTTGCGTGTGGGGAGGGAGGGAGTATTGCAACACCCCCAGGTTTCGCACTAGGGATGTAAAATGCCTTTTTGGCACTTAGAAGACCACTGCAATTCACAAGGCCTGATTGACGTGCCAAGGTGCCTGCACAATGGCTGGGGAAAGATGGGAACCAAAGACTGAGATTCACAAAGGCCAGCAGGCTAAGCAGGGAGCTGCCTAAGCCAGGCAGCTCTGCTTCTGCTTCTCAGCCAGGAGGCCTCTTTGGGGTTAGGGTTCCTTTGCCGTTTTAGCATGGCTTGTGGGGAGAAAAGGACAGCCACCTCCTTCATGACATTTAGGGCACTCACCCGGGAGGTCAGAGACCCCAGTCAAGTCCCCCACCTGAAGGGGGAAAAGACTTGAGCCAGGATCCAAATGTCTACACATTGAACAAGTCTTCACCTCTTTGTGCTTCACTTTTCCTCCATCTGAAAAAAACAGAAGTGAAAACTCGGGGTGCTTTTCAAGCCCAAAGCACCTTGCAAAGGGCAAGTAAACAGTCAGCACACGGAGGCGGGTGAGGGAGTAATAATTTATGCACTAGAGTGGCATTGTCCAAGGCTGAAAGGCACCCTCTTAACCTTGTCAGTGCACGGCACAAAGACCTGAGCAGAAACACAGCCCGTTTTTCACAGAACAAGCATGCCGGGCACCCCTCCTGAGATAGATGTGGTGCACAAAAGGTGCAAATGTAAAGCAGGGCAAGGACTAGAACAGAATTTATGGCATGCGCCAGCCCGTGCCGCAGCATGAGCAGCAATGGAGGTGATTATTAATTAATCATGCTCCTCGGTGAGAGGGGATCGGTGTGAGGAGTAATTAAAACGAAGCGCTGGATGGCCCGTTGCAAACGATGATTTACGATGCCGAGTAACTGGTGCGCTGCCCTCTCTCCTCTCCGCAGGCCCAATGGGAAGGATTAACCGGGCGTATTGTCTTCAACAAAACCAGTGGGCTCAGGACAGATTTCGACTTGGACATCATCAGCCTCAAAGAAGATGGTCTTGAAAAGGTCAGTAAGGTTTGTCCTTCCAGCTAGCTAAGGAGTTTAGGAAACCTTCAAGAGACCCACTCAGGGCCCCTGGAAAGTGGTGTATCTGCCCCATAGCACCCCGATTTGCCTCTCTGTTCGATGTAAGGATATTTGCTTCTTGGAAGTGCTCTGCTCCTCTTCTCTGAATAGGCCATGCATGCTCCTTCACCTACTTATAGACTCATAGACTCAAAGGTCAGAAGGGACCATTATGTTTATCTAGTCTGACCCCCTGCAAAGTGCAGGCCACAGAATCTCACCCACACCTCCTAGAATAATCCTCTCACCTATATCTCAGATATTGAAGCCTTCAAATACTTTGAAGACCCCAAGATGCAGAGAATCCTCCAGCTGTGATCTGCGCCCCATGCTACAGAGGAAGGTGAAAAACCTCCAGGGCCTCTGCCAATCTACCCTGGAGGAAAATTCCTTCCCGACCCCAAATATGGCGATCAGCTAAACCCTGAGCATGTGGGCAAGACTCACCAGCCAGACACCCAGAAAGTTCTCTATAGTAACTCCTATCATCCCTCCATTGACCTATTTCCCACTGATAATGAATGGTCAATTAGTTACCAAGATCATGTTATCTCATCAAACCATCCCTTGAACCCGCAGCCCTCCGCCCAAGTGGTCCCAGTTAGTTGCCATGTAGGACTGTTGCGGTAACACGCATGGGGAATGGCGGAGTGGCAGAAGCAGAAGCAACTTCCTGAATCACTGAGGACGGAGGGTGGGGTTGGTTTGTGGGTTTGTTTGTTTTCCATGCCAATGACGGGCGGGGAAGAAGCCCAACTCAAAGACTGCCTGCACGCCACAGTTGGTTTATGAAGTGTCCTGTGTTGCCCTTGAGGTGACAGTAGCTCTTTGAAGCCCCTTCCTTGGTGCCTTCTCCTGCTTGAAAATAGCCTAAGTCCTGGAAGTATCCCCAATTTGTTACAGCCCCTGACTGGCCCTCCTGCAGCCTGACTTTGGGAGGGGATGAGAATGTTCGCTCTTTGTTCTCTGGCGGGTTGGCGTTTGAGCTCCAAGAAAGGGTACAAAAACAAACACACAAAAATCCCTCAGTGAGGGCAGGTTAGTTTCCTGGCCTGCTTGGAAATTTCCCATTTGGACGTGGAATTCAGGCAACAGCAGTTGTGCTGCTGGGGAGGCAAGGTAGAAGCGCACACACGACCCTGTTGAATCCTAATTAGCACAGATCGCTGCTGGAGACAGCGCTGTGATGCCACTGAAGTGCAGGTCTGATTCTTAGGTGCACCTGGAGATTTCATTCCTGTTTTGTGGACCGCGTAGAAAGACACAGACTGCTCAGAGTACCAAAAGTTCTGCAGCACTGTTTTCAAGGGGAGAACCGTTCATTTAGCGGAGAGCACAGTTGCCTCGATAGAACAAAGATCTGCACCAAAGACAGTGCATACCTACAGTCACCTGTTCACATGTGCGGTGCTCAAAGCAGGTTGTAGATACACGCCGCAGGCTCCGGGAGCAGGCTATCCACGGTTAGAAAGCCATGGAGCTTAGGGATGGGAGAAACCTGGGGGACTGATTCTGTCCTGCTTTCCCTCTTATGAGGTTGCTGACACTTTGCAAAGTGGGTTGCTAGGATGGGTGGGTAACACCCTGCTGCCTGTGCCAATCGACTGCTTATCAGTAATGATACCAGGGGAGTAATAAGAATAGAACAGAAGAACGGCCATACTGAATCATACCAAAGGTCAATCTAGCCCTGATTCCTGTTTTCTAAGAGTGGCCAATGCCAGGTGTCCCAGTGGGAATGAACAGAGCAGGTTATCATGAAATGATCCCTCCCCTGTCACGCATTCCCAGCTTCTGACAAACAGAGGCTACGGGCACCATTCCTGCCCTTCCTGGCTAATAGGACCTATCCTCCATGAATTTGTTCTTTTTTGAACCCTGTCACAGTCTTGGATGTCATGTCGTCCTCTGTCAAGGAGTTCCACAGGTTGACTGTGCATCGTGTGAAGAAATACTTCCTTTTGTATGTTTTAAACCTGCTACCTATTCATTTCATTTGGTGACCCTTAGTTTTTATGTTCTGGGAAGGAATAAATAGGTAAAAATGGCAGACATTTTGGATTTCATGTGAATCTGAATCTTAAAGTACTGCCAAAATACCTATCAGTTAATGTAATACTTCTCAGTTGTATGCGAGAATTGCTGACCCAAATGGTATTTATTACTACCGTGTGTCACATAATGCTCTCAAGAAACTGCCAAACCCTGATGCATAGTCCTCAAAGATGTTCAGGTTTAATGTTTAATCTCCATCTTGTCAAGAGATTTTGTAGCTCTTTGCTTTTTTTTAAAGCTTTTTGTCAACTCGAGAGAGGTTTTAAAGTATCGACGTCAAATCTCAGAGGACTCTAAGTTTCTGTTAATAGCTAATCTGAAATAATGAAATGCCCAGCGGAGTGAATCCCAGTATGTACTTTGCATTATGTACAATAGCTTATATTTGTTGAGCTTTAGGATTCTGTTTCTGATCCTGCTACCTCCTGGATGTACAGAGGATTAAAGCAGTATTACCCAAACATAATTACAGGTAGTTTAACTATCTGACTTGCACAGTTCTCTTAATGGAATATCTGCATCTTTTTCTTTAATTTTTAAATTGATTAATGCAGACTTGAGTTCCGTGTATTTCATTTTCCTTAAGGGAAACTTGGCAAGGGATTCTTAGCCCAGTAGGTAGCATTGCCAAAGGCTCTTTGTTATTGCTTTTCTCCCCCATAACAATAATAATCGTCTGACGTTTTAACTGCCGTATGATTGGAAGGAGGGAAGGGAGGAGTGTCTGGCTTCGGTGAAATATTTAGTGGTTCTCACAAAGTTCACAGAGACTATTTTAAAATTTATACTGTTCTTGCCAAACAGCATTCTTTGTTTCAAAACCCCTTTCTGGGGAGGTAGTAAAACCAGTGGTTGCTGGGGAGATTGAATTATTTAAAAAAAAATTAGAAAAAGGAAAGGAAAAACAATCAAAGACATAAAAATAAATAAATAAATAAATAATGAGGTGTTCCTGGCCTTCCAGTGGGATTGGTCCGTGGGCTCTCTGTTTTCACGTTTCCATCGCTCATGAGGCCTCGTCTGGCCCACGGATAGGGAAGGGGGGAGGGGAGCAGCTAGTTGCCCCAGGGCCTGGCTATTCAAAAGGGTCCCGGGGCTCTCGGCTGCTGTGGGGGGATTCGAAGCCCCGGGACCTTTAAATCGCTTGCTCTGTGTGACTCTGAGGGTTAGGGAGGAAAGGTGCCATGCTCTGGGCGGCAAGAAGGGCTGACAGCTCCTGGCCACGCCCCTGCTGCCTGAAGCCCCGCCCCTTCCGGGAGCACAGAGCTGCCCCCCCCCCCTCTTTGCCCAGGGTCCAGTGAAGGCTCCCTGCTCCCCTGGGCCTTGTAGATGGATTGACCTGTGTACTCTGCTGTTCCTATTTGCTTGTGTCTGTTGTCTATTTGAGGGCATATCTGTGCTGGTGGAGGACAGTGCGTTCAGATGTTGAACATAGAACTTCTCTGAAAGTTTCCCTTCAGTAGGTCTCTTGGTCTTATTGTTTTCACATTTGCAGCCATGCTGTTCACAGTAAAATATAGATGGTGGCCGAGTATAATAAGGGAGCTGAATTGTGACCCCTATTCCTACAGCTGAAGGGCAGACGGGCTGGTTGTGTGTGTCTGTATTCATATAATCTGATCAAATATTGGTGGACAAGAAGCAACAGGCTGAAATTGCAGCAAGGGAGGTTTAGGTTGGGCATTAGGAAAAACTTCCTGCCAGGTGGTTAAGCCCTGGCATAAATTGCCCAGAGGGGTTGTGGAAAAATCACTGGAGATTTTTAAGAGCAGGTTAGACACACTCCTGTCAGGGATGATCTGGGTGGTGCTTGGTCCTGCCGGGAGTGCAGAAGAGGTCCCCTTCCATTTCTAGGATTCTATGATTGGTGATGATGCTGTACCAATTGCTTACCTTGTGAAAATCCTCCTAGGTCCCCTGGTTTTAACGAGATTGTGACCCTCTATCTCTCAGCAGAGGAGAACTTCTAAAATTAACACTTGGTTGCTATTGGTGACACTTTATAAAAGATTCAATTAAGTTTCTAGAGAGGAACGTAGAAATTCCCAGACTGGGTCAGACACATGGTCCATGTAGTCCAGGATACTGTCTTGGACACTGGCTAGCACCAGCTGTATCAGGAATAGGTGTAAAAACCCTCCGATGGGCAATTTTAAGGTAATCTTTCTTCCCCCATTAGAAGTGAATCCTGTGTGTTCCTGGCTGGTGGTTTTGTGTCTGGCTCATATTCATTCCCAGTGTTACTGGTTTTAAAGTGGGATCAAAATGGAGCTAAATTAAATGCAGGCGGACTTGATCTAGGAATGTTAAATTGTGAGTCACTGACTAATCGAATAGTCAATGAATTTTGCATCAACTATTTGATTAGTTGATAGGACGCCTCCGCCTTTGAAGTGTAACAACAGGGCTGTTGCTATAATTCAAATGTAAGGGGACTGTTAGCCCCTTACTAAAACTCTGTGGGAGTTTTTGGTTTGCCAGCTCTCAGTATCAAAAGGGGAAGGGTCCATGAGACTGACAGACCCCAGAGACAATGGAAAGCAGCCAACACTCCAGCTCAGCCTGATTGACAGGTTGGACAGGCCAGTGAGGAAAGTGAGAGGCCAGGCCCGTCCTCCCTGTGAGCTGGGATTGTTCTGGGTCTCTCTGAGCAAGGAGAGAGCTGAGAGACAGCTAAGAGGAGCAAGCTGTATGGAGAAGTCCTGCAGCAACAGAGTCAGACACACACAGTCTATGGAGCGCAGACCCTGTGTTGAGCAGCAGACTGGCAGTGCTCAGAGAGCCAAAAGGGACAGAGAAGCAACGCAAGGAGCTGGAGACTGGCCACGCAGCACAGCCTGCAGCTGGATGTGGTGAGCAGCTGGGAACTGCAAAGTGTGGGGAGAGGCTCTGGGCAGGGAGATATCACCAGCCAAGAGGCCCAGCAGGCCAGACTGGGAGAGGAGTCTGGCCACTTAGAGCTTGAGGCTGTGTGGTCACTGCCAGAGCAGGCGTGTCCAGCCTGCAGCCCCCCCCCTGCAGCACATCCAGGGCCTCTAAGGAGCCTATAAGGAAGAGACTGTGGACTGTCCTTACACTCTGCAGACTGCTGTTTTGATGTCCCTGTGCTACAGAGCAGGACTGTGTGTTCTCATTTAACCATTCTCATTTTTTTCTTATTCTTTTCTCTTTAATCAGTTGATGTTTAATAAATTGTATTTGCTTTGAACCTTATGAAATCATCACTGGGCCAAGAAGGCCTGCAGTGTAAAGAGAGCACCTCGGAGTGGGGACACCCTAACTCCTGCCCCTAGTGACTACAAGGTCGGGGATTAAGCCCCAGGAAATCTGGGTCCAGCCTTGTTGGGGTTTCGAGGACTCTGCTACTCAGGAGAGTGGAGGGGGAGCCCTCAGGATCAGGGAAGCTGTGGGGTAAAGGAAGTGGGAGCGGGGACTCAGATCCTTTCGCTGGTCCATTTCACCGGGGTGGTATAGAAGCCAGGAAAGTTCCCCACAATAGCGGGACCAATCCCCCGCTTACACAAAGGCGAAAGCGCCGCGTGGTGACCCCGGGCTCCATGTGGCACTGTTCCTCTGAAATGCCGCGGGGAACCCAGCGTCAGGCTCTTTGCGGCATTTCAAAGCAGCAGCGCCCCCTGGAGCCTGGGATCAGCTGGGGACTCCCCCACTGACCCCTGGCTCCATGTGGCACTGCCAGGACACCCCAGCTGGCTCGGGGCTGCACGCAGCATTTCAAAGCAGCAGTGTCACGTGGAGGCCGGAGTGTGGCCCCAGGTTCCACTTGGCGCTACCACTTTGAAGCATCCACTCCTCTCTTCCCCTCCCCACTTGCTGCCTCTTTCTGATAGAGGCAGCAAGGGCCGGAGGAACGACTAGTCGACTAGCCTCTCAACTAGTCCTTCAAATCCCTAGCTTGATCTCTCCTCTCTTCTCCATTACACTAATGTTAAGCTCTCGGACTGTACCTCCAGGGACTCCAATGAAGTAGCCCTGGGGGGAACTGGTGTAATGTGGAATCTGCCCACCTACCAGGAGTCACAGGAGTTTGTATCTCCCAATTCTCTCTCTCTCATATCAGTGCCACTCACCCCTTTTCTCTGCAAGGACATTATGACCTTCTAGCTAAATCAAACACTCATGCCCAGGACTAAATTATCTGAGTGGAATTAAATTACTTGAATAAACTCCTCTCACATTGCCGGTGTGGCTTTCCGTGGCATGTGGTAGGCTGGATTCAGGGACATTCCTCTCTCCAGTGGCAACAACAAGTGCTCCATCCGTGAGGGAATTGACTAACGGTCTACTACAGCCATCTTGCAATGCAAACCAGACAGGAGAATTCACAGGTTTACAGTTTCCCTCTTAGTACATATGGCAGTGCCTGACTTTACTAGATACATTTTTTCACATGATCACCAGTAGGAAAAACAGGATATACTATGAATCAAATGAATTCCAAGTACCTCCAAGTCTAGCAATGCAGAGAAGGTGCCAGACTGAGCTTAGGAGAATGCAACTGATAGCAGAGGCACAGCCAGGGCAGTGGTTCTGCAAGCTGTGACATCTGGCTGGGTTTTTAAATTTTTTTAAGTAACACATGTTTTCATGGGAATCCTTTATTTCCTGTGAAACATGCTGGTTTGTCAATGAAAACACTTTTAGACCCTTGGAAAGGGGAACCAACCCCAACCCAACACGTCTATTTTTATAAACCAAAAAAATCCCAGCAATCACCCTCAAAATGCTTTCTTATTTTTCCTTTTTTTCATCAGAAATATCATTTGCCAAGCAGCTGTGTTCTCAACCTTTTCCATACAAGAATTCTCCTTCCACATAAGGGCTACGTCTACACTGGCCCCTTTTCCGGAAGGGGCATGTAAATTTCACCTATCGTAGTAGGGAAATCCGCGGGTGATTTAAATATCCCCCGCGGCATTTAAATAAAAATGTCCGCCGCTTTTTTCCGGCTTTTAAAAAAGCCGGAAAAGAGCGTCTACACTGGCCCCGATCCTCCGGAAAAAGCGCCCTTTTCTGGAGGCTCTTATTCCTACTTCACATATGCCTAGGGACCACCCTGATTTCTCTCCTCATTAGGTCTCCCAACATGGTAAATTTAGCTTTTGCTTGCATGTGCAACTGAAGATGGACATAGCTACCCGGTAGCCAGGCGTGTGGGATCCTAGAAAAGACTAAACGATGCACGACAAGTGTCCAGTAATTTTCTTTCTTTGCTTCATTTCAGGTTGGAGTGTGGGACCTGTCTGACGGTTTGAACATCACTGAAGTTTCCAAGGGACGAGGGCCCAATGTCACAGACTCACTAACCAACAGATCTCTTATTGTCACCACTGTCCTGGTAGGAGGCTACAGGCTTGTATTTCTCATCCATGTACAAATGGCTGAAAATGTGCAACTTCTCTGATGTTTTACGAGGCTGCAGTGAATTTGCCAGTCCCCTGGCTTTTTGCCTCCTCTTTAGGGGTTGTCCCCTAGCTCTCTGTGCTACTGGCGCGGTCAGAAACTTAAGAACATAACAACGGCCATACTGGGGCAAAGTCCAACTTGCCCAGTATCCTGTCTGCTGACAGTGGCCAATGCCCCAGAGGGAATGAACATAACAGGGAATCATCAAATGATCCCATTCCCGTTGCCCATTCCCAGCTTCTGACAAACAGAAGCTAGGGACACCATTCCTACTCATCCTGGCTAATAGCCACTGATGGACCTAACGTCCTTGAATTTACCTAGCTCTTTTTTGAACCGTGTTAAAGTTGGTGCTCTCACAGTATCCTCTGGCAAGGAGTTCCACAGGTTGACTATGTGCTGCGTGAATAAATACTTCCTCTTGTTTGTTTTAATCTTGTTATCTATTAATTTCATTTGGTGACCCCTAGTTCTTATGTTATGGGAAAAAAGGAAATGATTTTTCCTAACTCACTTTTTTTCCATACTAGTTATGATTTTATAGATCTCTATCATATCCCTGATTAGACTCCTCTTTTCTAAGCTGAAAAGTCCCAGTCTTTTTAATCTCTCTTCGTATGGCAGCCATTCCAAACCCCTAATAATTTTTTTTGCCCTTTTCTGAACTTTTTCCAATGCTAAGATATCTTTTTTGAGATGAGCTGACCATAGCTGCACACATCAGTCAAGATGTGGGCACACCACGGATTTATACTGAGGCAATGAGATATTCTCTGTCTTATTCTCTATCCCCTTTTAAATGATTCCTAACATTCTGTTTGCTTTTCTGGCTGCCTCTGCACATTGAGTGGATGACCTGCCTTGGTCAGAAATAAGATGCCAACAATTGTCACACCGAAGTACCTGACACTCTTTGCTTTTCTTAAAATAACAAGAGATAAGAGACACTGAGATGTCAGTGTTCTAGAAGCTGTCATTTGCACACTGTGGGCAAATATTGGCTGATTCATGGTCACCGATTAACTTCCAGGAGTTAGCAAAATGTTAGTTCACCCGGCTGCCCTGTGAGAGGGTGGGATGGCCCCCCAGCATGTGACTGATCTGGGCTGGGTTATGAAAGGGAAGGGGAAGCTAGTGAGGAGGGGGCTACCCTGGGGAAAAGGTGTGTGCTCTTTTCTCCCAGCTGGCTGGAGCAGGATGGAGTGTGGGTGCTTTTAGCCAGTCGTTGGAGTTGATTTGTTCTGGATTTGAGTTTGTGTTTTTGGAATTCAAGCCCAGAGGAAAGGATGTGAAATGCCTGCAGGAGGGACATTTCTTTTCCTATTCCCTATCTGGTGAGTCTGCCAGCACAATGGCTTACAGGCCTTTCCCTACATAGAAACGAGGTTGGACTCGAGAGAGGGGGAGACCCACACTTACATCTGCTCCATCCTCTCCCATACCCACATGCTGCCGCGACACACCAGCTCTTCCCCCCACCATGATTTAGTTTGGAAAGGAGAAGACTGAGAAGGGACATAATAGCGATTTTTCAGGTGTCTAAAAGTGTGTTATAAGGAGGAGGGAGAAAAGTTGTTCTCCTTGGCCTTTGAGGACAGGACAAGAAGCAATGGGCTTAAACTGCAGCAAGGGAGGTTTAGGTTGGACATTCGGAAAAACTTCTTAGATGTCAGGGTGGCTAAACACTGGAATAAGCTGCTTAGGGAGGTGTGGACTCTTCATCACTGGAGATATTTAAGAGCAGATTGGACAGGCATCTATCAAGGATGGTGTAGATGGTGCTGTGTCCTGCCATGAGGGGAGGGGACTGGACTCGGACCTCTCGAGGCCCCTTCCAGTTCTAGTGTTCTATGATTCTATGATCCCCAAAGCTGCGTCCTCAGAGACAGAGTGCCATGGAGGGGGAGGGCGGGTTGATGGCAGAAGGGGCGGGCCTTGGGAATGGGAACTCACAGCAGACCCTGCCCAGCCCCCAGGGACTCCAGGCTAGATTGTGCAACGTCACTGGCTTGGGATGGCCCGTGGACCGAGAGCTTGAGCCCCCTGGACTTAGAGGGTCTCTTTTCTCTCTGTGTCACTGCACGAAGGAGGGGCACATTCTGTCATGCATAGCCATGAGCATCAGGCAGCTGCTCAGTGGCCCTAGATTAAGTCACTTGTCCGTCTGAGTGGATCTTCCACTGGTCAGATGCCCCCGTAACTCCAAAGACACAGCAGTCCCGAATTAGCCCGCCCTCTGGGCGGTCTCAGTAGATCACCAGTGGCTTACTGGCCCTTAGAGACTGACCCCTCCTTTTGTTTCTAGATGTGGCCCTTCCAGGTCAGAGTTGAAGCTCCGTGCTAGGAGGTAGTGTGGATACGCCGGGGTCCTTCTCCTGCCAGGGCCGGCGTTGTACCTGCTCTGCGGGTACTTCATGCTCCAGCGCTGCCAATCTGTCCCTTCTCACCATCCTGGCATTCATTTACGCACATGGGTAATAACTGCAGCGCTTGTGTTTCGTTCCCCTCATAACGACGCATGTGACAACCTAGCCAAAAGTAATTGAGTTATGCAGCAAAGCATGGGTACTTAACCGCTCTCCTCTGCCTCCAACTGTCACACCGTATTTAGTGCTCGCCTTCGCTATTGGATTTGATAGCAGGCATCAGATCAGAATGAATTTTTATTTAACGTCTAATGAATTATGACTAGTCGCATTGGTTTATATTCGGCTGCGTTACACAAGGGTGGGTCATGCCGTGCCAGTCGGAAGCAACAGCCAATGGCGCTGTACCTAGAACAAATAATCCGTAGCAGGCCTTGGGCTGGTAGCATAGCCCCGGTTTGAAATTCTGCTTGTGCTGATAATAGTTCCAGCCCGTTTCCATGGAGGGCCTTCAAAAGAGCCCCCTCTGTCAAAGAATCATGGATGGTAGAGATGGGAAAGAACTGCTAGGTCATGGATGGTGGAGGGAGGATCGTCTTTTATGGCATTGCCTATTTTATGCCATAAAAGAACACGTGCATGTGAATCAGGTATGCCTAAAAGAGAAGGACAAGAGTTTGGCTCGGTGCAATGTTACATGTATCCTCTCCCCATCTCTTTGTTCAGGGACCTCGATCCTCACCTGAAAAACCCCTTTCTATTCCCGTTCTGGGAATGATACACAGCTTAACATAGGACCAGCCAAAGGTCAGACCAAAGGTCCATCTAGCCCAGTATCCTGTCTGCCGACAGTGGCCAATGCCAGGTGCTCCAGAGGGAGTGAACAGCACAGATAATCAAGTGATCCCTCCCCTGTCACCCATTCCCAGCATCTGACAAACAGAGGCTAGGGACACCATCCCTGCCCATCCTGGCTAATAGCCACTGATGGACCTAACCTCCATGAACTTAGCTCAGTGTTTCCTGATTTTATTTGGCCACAGAACCCTTTTCAGCTTAAAATAATTTCAAGGAACCCCTAGGCTTCTCAGAGTAGAATTTGGCAAGCAAAAAAAAAAAAAAAAAGCCCCACCAGAATTGGTTGAGCAAAAAAACCCTGCAAAATACTGTCTCTTTAAGAGGGGTGGGTCAATGCTGCGTTCTCGTGGAACCCTTACTTTCGCTTTGTGGAACCCTGGGGTTCCACGGAGCACTAACTGGGAAACACTGACTTAGCTAGTTCTTTTTTGAAACCTTTGCCAGTGAGCTTAGCCACTTCACCTCAGTCCCAGCCTGCGGGTCCCTGCTATTCCAGTCCCTGAAATGTCATTATGACCCAGGCATATTCTTATTGTTCATTACTAACTCTGCGGAGAGAGAGACAGAGACAGACAGAGAGAGACAGGGAGAGAAACACAGAGAGACAGCGAGGCAACCTCCAGACTGCATCCCACTGTCGGCGGAGGGATGCAAATAAAGCACTTCGAAAGTGCAAATGAGCCCAGAATTTAAATATCCCGGACTTCATTTGCATACTTACCTTCCGGCACTGTGCCGATCACATGCCATTTCAAAAGTGAAAGTGCTGTGTAGCCGCGGTTCTGCCGACAGCGGGGAGATTTTTCGACAGATCCTATACGCCTCGTTTTTTGAGTAACCTGTGGAGTAACGTTAGTTCGAACCAAGGGGTTTGATTCGAACTAACGCGGCCCAGAGCGCACTTCCTGGCTTGAATCAGCAGGCGATCGGAATAGCGCGCGGGCGAGATTATGCTAATGAAGCGCAGGATATTTAAATCCCCGCTTCATTAGCAATTTTGGTTGCCTACATTTGCATCCCTAGTTCGAACGAGGGTGCAAGTGTAGACGTACTCTGGGAGGGGAGTGGAGTCTAGTGAGTTATAGCAGGAGGCAGATACATTTGGGTTCTAAATAAAATGTCAGAATGGCCAGACTGGGTCAGACCAAAAGTCCATCTCCTCAGTAGCCTGTCTTCCAACAGTGGCCAATGCTAGATGCCCCAAAGGGAATGAACAGAAGAGACAATCCTCAAGGGTATGTCTACACTACCCCCCTAGTTCGAACTAGGGGGGGTAATGTAGTCATACGGAGTTGCAAATGAAGCCTGGGATTTGAATTTCCCGGGCTTCATTTGCATAAAACCGGCCGGCGCCATTTTTAAATGCCGGCTAGGTCGGACCCCGTGCCACGCGGCTACACACGGCACGGACTAGCTAGTTCGAATTAGGCTTCCTATCCGAACTAGCTGTACGCCTCGTGGTTAATTAGGAAGCCTAATTCAAACTAGCTAGTCCGTGCCGCGTGTAGGCGCGCGGCACGGGGTCCGACCTAGCCGGCATTTAAAAATGGCGCCGGCTGGCTTTATGCAAATGAAGCCCGGGAAATTCAAATCCTGGGCTTCATTTGCAACTCTGTATGACTACATTACCCCCCCTAGTTCGAACTAGGGGGGTAGTGTAGACATACCCCAAGTGATTCATCCCCTGTTGCCCGTTCCCAGCTTCTGGCAAACAGAACTTATTTCTTTAGGATTGGAACCCTGTTACAGTTTGGACCTTTCTACCATCTCCCGGCAAAGAGTTCCATAGGTTGGCCATGAAGAAATCATGTCTTTGTTTGTTTTAAATCTGCTGCCTATAAATTCTAGTGGGCACTCTCCTTGTGTTTGTTAAGAGGTCAATAAAATCATGAATGCTGAGGGAAAACGGACACTAATACATCTGTGTCTGGGGCTGTGGTATGCACTTTCAGCAGACCCAGGGGCAACAGGCAGGGGGCACAAGGCATCATGTGCCCCAAACACTGTGGTGGGGGGACTAGTTGGGCTGGAAGGCTGGTGCTGGGAGCAGAGGTCTGTACTCCCCCACCCCCCACCCCACACACTTACTAGCAGCAGTGGGGAAAGCAGCATGGTTGGGGGAGCAAAGCAGCTGGGGCTGCCTTGCTCTACTTCCCCCTGCCACTGCCAAGGATTGTGGGAGGTGGGGGGGATGGACCCCTGCTGCTGGTGCCAACCCCTTAGCCTCACCATTCCCCCAGGCCATCTCAGTTGGTGGAAGAGGCGGAATGGGGCAGAGCAAGGGAGGGGAGAGGTAAGGCCTGGAACAGAAGGGAGTTGACTTGGCCCTTCCCTGAGGGGTGGGGGTTACGTGGGTCGGGCCCACCAGACCCTCTCTCACTAGTTGCCTCTGAGCAGACCTCCAGGATGAAATTCAGGTGTTCAAAGTTCAAGGGGGCTACAGCCCCTCCATGACTCCCTAAATGACATCACTACCTACACCCCCCCACCCACACACACACAGGCTACGTCTAGACTGGCACGATTTTTCGCAAATGCTTTTAACGGAAAAGTTTTTCCGTTAAAAGCATTTGTGGAAAAGAGCGTCTAGATTGGCACGGATGCTTTTCCGCAAAAGCACTTTTTGCAGAAAAGCGTCCATGCCAATCTAGACGCGGTTTTGCACAAGAAAGCCCCGATCGCCATTTTCACGATCGGGGCTTTTTTGCACAAAACAATACTGCATTGTCTACACTGGCCCTCTTGCGCAAAAGCATTTGCGCAAGAGAGCTTTTGCCCGAATAGGAGCAGCATAGCATTTCCGCAAGAACACTGACAATCTTACATTAGATCGTCAGTGTACTTGCAGAAATTCAAGCAGCCAGTGTAGACAGCTGGCAAGTTTTCCGCAAAAGCACTTGCTTTTGCGGAAAAACTTGCCAGTCTAGATGCAGCCATAGGGTATGGGGTAGAGCTCTCTCTGCATAGATAGAGAACCCTCATGCAGTTTGCAGGAGCATCAGGAGCAACACCTGTGGTTCCCCCACCAGCTACAGGCGTTCAAAAGAATTGTCTCTTCAGAAGCTGCTGCAAAACGCTTAGGGGAAATGCTGGAACAAAAGGCACTTTGTCAATTCATGCTCTCTCCGATTCTCAACAGCTCTTGGAACTGGGTCCATGTTTGCCCCTTGTCACAGGGTGGCTTTGCCCTCAGGGGCCGGAGGCCTCAGGCAGAAAAGTCCCATTACTGAAGGAACGGCCCCAGCATGCCCATGCAATGGTAACAGAGGGCAGGCAGCTCATTCCCCTATAAAGGACGGCAGAAACCTGCAGCGAGTGAGGAGAAACTTCCCCCGGGGAAGAGTGAATGTGACACCAGAGGGATCCAGAAATCAGAGCCAGGAGGCTGGGAGTGACTTGACCTGGGGCCCCACTCAGGGAAGAAGGGCTGACAACTCTCTAGCTAGGGGAGGGAGACACTGAACTGATGTGTTGATCTCAGGCCTAAATAAAATGGACCCCAGACAGACTATATCTGAAATGCTGTGGATGGTGTAGTTCTTCAGAGGCACAGTAGAGGTGGAGGTAGATGCAGGGTGACCTCTGGCCATTGAGCGGCAGGGGTAAGGCACATCTGTTTTATCTTCTAATCTGTTCTTTTGTCTTTAAACTCTTTTGGCTTGTTCCGAAAGTTTTGGTCAGAAGCATTTGAAGCAGATGACTTCCAATGGGCCAGCAGAAAGACTGTCAGGATACTGGGGTGGGAGCCAGTCCCCGAGCGGGAGATAGGGAATCACACAACAGAAATGCCGTGCACAATGATACGGACCCTAAGTAGAGACCAGGGGACAGAGGTGGGGGAACTACCTGAGGTTATTTCAATCCAAGGAAGCCCTCAAGAGCTGGGAAGCAAGGATTCATTTCCCCCATGCCCTGGTCCATCTGTGTCTATGTCTAATTAAAATGTAGCACGGCGTCGCAAGAGGAATTTATGGGAGGGAGGTGGCCGGTAATACCGACGTGAAGGGTTAAGAGGCACAAGTCCAGCTGCAGAGGGCTGAGTTCTAGAGCAGCAGTGAGAGCTGCTGGGCCAGGACTGAGGAAGGCTGGAGGAGGAAATACAGCAGCTCCGAAATGTGCCGTAATGATAGTGCTGGGTGGGGTCAAGATCTGGAATAGCTGTCTCGTGGGAGTGACGCACGTCAGGAGTGAGCTGCTGCATCAGCCGAAGCAGAGCACTGAAGGGAGCTGTTTCTAGCCAGTGCTTTCCTCTCTCCACTCCAGCTGCTGTGAATGCCCATGAGCTTTGTGCTTACCATCGGTGATGGGGGAAGATAGGGCTGGGGGAGGCAAGCCCCCAGCCCCACCCCTTCTGCCCAGGCCCCGCCCGGTACAGGAGGCAAGCCGCCCTTCCCCACAGCACCACGTGGAAGTGGAGCAGCACCTAGCTCTAGCCTCCCCAGCCCCAGGACCATGGAGAGGTAGGGGTGCAGGCCCCAGCCTCCCCAGCCTCAGAGCACAGGGAAGGCGGGCACTTGGGGGCAGCAACCCTTCGCCCCACAGTACGCCAACAGTAGGCATTCGGTGGGTGGGGCAACGCCTTCCCTTGCCTAGCATACCCGCTGCCCCCGGTGCTCACATTGCAAGTCTAAAGCATCCGTCAAGCAAATCCCCACCTGCTAATTGCTCCAGTTTGCACGCCGGAATGTGCGCAGGCGTGCCTGGCTCAAAGCCCCCCTCCTCCCGCTGCGCTGCCTTATTGCGTGAGGTACTTGAATGGGGCTGAGTGGGGCCATAAATGCATCTCCGTACCCTGGATCCTAAGAAGTGAAGCACAACCCTAAAGTTGATCAGCATTTGCTACTGCCCTTTGTGCCTCTTCCACACGCCGACAGAAAAGCCAGAGGAGGACTCTTTAAAAGGAAAAGCAAGGAAAAGTCTTTCTCTTCTCTCCTCCCCTCCCCCGCCAACTCCCGCTGCCTTTTGCTCGTATCACGGTGACTTGTTGAAAGAGAAAGATTACCCCGGCAGCCGGCACCACTCTCCCTGAGCGATGCGAGAACTGAGAAGTTATGAAATTGAGGGCACCTTCACTGAGAAATCGATTAGCAAGCCGAGGGAGCTTGTGAATTGGATGTCTGGCCATTTTCAGTAATAAATCGTGAAATAGTCTGTGAATAAGTAGTTCGTCGAGATCAGAATTACCCCCTAGGAAACGTTTGAGACCCAGAGATACATTACAGAGCGAGTGGCCTTCTAATCCCCAGCGCTGTGGCTGTTAAATATGGATGTTATCCCTATCGTGCTTCCCAACATGAATAGGGTTGTATGGCTGCTTTGGAGCTGGTGTATTTATACCAAGAGCCATAGACTCAGCGGGTTCACAAACAAAGCTCTAATTCCAGGGGAGAGGGCTGTGGCAGAGACCCGGGGAGGGAGGCTAATGGGTTTGCATGCACTGCACTAACTCCATGGGCACGACATTGTCAGCCTTGCTTTCTCATCCAGCAAACCCGGACCCCGGTGCTCTCTCTGCTCCACTCCCCATCAACACTCAGAGCAGGACGAACAGCCTTCGGGACAGCCGTCCCCTGTGGGTGCTGGGGGAGTACGGATCCCTCGAGGCAGGACGCAGAGGCAGGGATGCTGCTGGAATTCCATGCACAAGGGCGAATTCCGGGGCACCTCCAAGCTAGGACATTGTACGTAACGTTATCTGCTACATGGCTCAATTTAACAAGCAGTCCTTGCCTCAGGCAGGGCTCCTGGCCTGCTCTTGTCGCCTGTTGCTCACCGGCCGGAAAGCATCCCTTGAGCTTCTCAGCGCTTCCTTCTCTCTCAGCCCCACATCTGCCTGGCCCCTTTCGGTTGCCGAGATGAACAGCCCACATGCAACACTTTGCGCGGTGCTAGGTTGTCTGCATGTGCCTAGGCTGACCTCATTCTTCGAAGGAGATGAGAAGAAAGATGGAGCCATTCTGAGAGGAAGCTCTGCTTGTCAGAAGCTGCAAATGGGGAGGGATCATTTGATGATTCCCTGTTCCGTTCATTCACTTTGGGGCACCTGGCATTGGCCACAGTCGGCAGACAGGATACTGGGCTAGTTGGACCTTTGGCTGGTCTTATGTTCATATAGGGCTGCTAATATGAGTGCATTAGTATTTGGATTATGGTATTACCAGGCATGGATGGAGGCATCATTGTGCCAGGCAGTTAACCCCCATAAATTCAGCTTTTGAGCTAGGACTTTTTTATTATATGTGGCGTGCCTGGTGGAACAAAGAAAGGGGGAACACAGAAACAATGAGACAATTTGGTTATTGGAACAAACAAGGCTTCTGTATTTGACAGGCAGCCCGGGTCTTCCAGGGTGCCATATATCTTGGGCATTAATCAATGCTTCCCTGTGGAATGGAGTAATAATAATTAATGCAAAGACATGGTTTGCTTTCTGCACTTGATTTTCTTAGACAAGTTCTGGATCCAGACCCGACTGGAGCTGGGTTCTCAGCCTGACCTTTCTGAGCCTTTCAAGGCATCCAAGCTGGCCATCTTTAAACAAGAAAGGAGGGCTATTTTGGAGCATTAGCGGAAGTGCAGTCATTTGGCCTCGGAGGAGAGCAGCCCTCTAAGTGTTTCAGAGAGTTCACCGCGGAACATTCCTTTTAGCGGCGCTATCCATTACAGTGCTTCCTGGCGCTGCCTGCAGTCTGCTAGCTAATAAGGCTGCACTTTGCTGCGGCTTGTTAAAATTTCAGAGGCTTTTCTGAATATTAAAGTAATGAGAGCATAGCAGGAGGGGGAGAGGAGGCCCTGAGAGAGCATGATGGGGGTGCTGCACCCTGCTTGTGGTGCCCTTTCTGACATACTGCACCAAGGCTTGTTAGAAACTATCGGCTCCATGCATCAGCAGTGCATGGGCATCTAACGACAAATGCCCAGGGCTGTAGCCATGGGTTTGTTGCTAGATCGGCCAGAGTGATGCCTGGTTGTTCCAAAGTCCTGGGCCCTGATCCAGGGCTGTGTCTGAGCTGATCTCAGTGCAGCATGGGTGGGAGAAGATGCCAAAAGCTACCAGGATTGCTGCCGGCTAGCATAAGTTAGAGTCATCCTGAGCTGCTGTAAATGATGCCTGCTGTCCTTTATCCTGGAAGAGCAGGGGTGGAGAACATAAGGCCTGGTCTCCGACTTGCCTGGATCTGGTCCCTGAGGCTCAGGGCTCCCACCCCCAACATTAGGGAGTCTGTGCTGGTGTTCCAGCCCCCCTCCCCTGCATCCTTTTCCTGCCGGACGGGACAAAATCTACTAGCCTGGGTCCACCACACCCCCGGCTCTGGTGTGTGAGGGGCATGCGGGGACTGTCTTTCTCCTTCTCAGGCAGGGGCCACATCAGTGAGGTTTTGTTTCTCATTTGTGTATGGCCCCCAACCCTAGAAAGGTTCCCCATCCCCGTGGAGGAGGAACAACCCCTAACTCTTGGGCATGCTCTCTTCACTGACAGCTAAAGTGGGGGTGGAGGCATGTCAGGCAGCATGCCACTGACCATGGCAATTCCTCTACCAGTCAGGTAGGCTGCCATATGGCCAGAATCAAGCTGTGGATCAGAACCCTAGGGGATGTTTCTAGGATGCTGTAGGGCAGTGTTTCCTGATTTTATTTGGCCACGGAACCCTTTTCAGCTTAAAATAATTTCAAGGAACCCCTAGGGTTCCCAGAGTAAAATTTGGCAAGCAAAAAAAAACCAAAACTCTGTCTCTTTAAGAGGGGGCGGGGCAATGCCACGTTCTCACGGAACCCTTACTTTCGCTTTGCGGAGCCCTGAGGTTCCACGGAGCACCAATTGGGAAACACTGCTTAGGGCATGATGAAATCCAGGTGTATGTGGAAACCCTGCGGACCAGAAAACCTGCTTTGAAATCATCAGCTTGTAGGCACCTCCTTCTCTCAGTACTGACCGGTGCTCTCAGCTCTCAAGGGTGTCTGCTATGAGGTGGGTAGTATTCTCTGCAAGCTGCATGCTTGGGTGGCCACCCAAGGGAAATTCACATGCTGTTCAGCTGATTAGCCAAGCGCTCACAGTGCCCACAGCTGGCAGCATGTGTTTCTCCCAGTGGTGCACATCTGCACATGCCTTGGTGCATATAACAAAATTTATTCCTCACATAAATGAAACAAAAAAAAAAAGAGAGAGAACACTGGAAGTGGGTTCTGGTTTGTTGTAATGGAAAAGGACTAAGACACATGCTGGTCTTCTTATGATCTGCCTCCAGCCAGCACTAGAATCCCTGCCCCATTCTTTGCTTTGTTCACCTATTCCTGTGGGGAAATAACGCCAAAAGAAATAAAGCTTATATTGGCGAGATACCAGCCCCAATGCTATGATGGTGAGTCCACAACAGTCCCCAGGGGTTGGTTCATTTGTGCTTCTAACTTCAGAGATTGGTGGCTGATTTTTTCCCCCCATGTATTTTTGTTTTTCAGTGCCCTTGTGTTCATTTGCAGAGCATGAAATGGTTATTTTTTCCCCCTCTCTCTCTCTGAAATCCCGCTGAATGGAAAACAGTTGGCTGCTCAGAAGAGACAAAATTAAATTTAGAGGGGTAAACAAGGTTGCTAATTAGCGGCTGTACCGTGCAAAGTTAATTTATTCTGAACATGTCGCGGTGCCAACCTTGCCTGCATAATCCGTGTCACATTGCTCAGGGTTACCTGAAGGAGCAGCCACCTGCTTTCCTCACTTTGCTCTTGTTAATGGGCCTGGCAGCCTTCCTTTAACTGGGGCTCTTTACTCTGCTCTCTCCCATCCACGCAGGAAGAGCCCTTCGTCATGTTCCGGAAGTCAGACACAGCCCTCTTTGGGAACGACCGCTTCGAAGGTTACTGCATTGACCTCCTGAAGGAGCTGTCCCACATCCTGGGCTTCACCTACGATATCCGCCTGGTGGAGGATGGGAAATATGGCGCGCAGGACGAGAAGGGGCAGTGGAACGGCATGGTCAAGGAACTCATCGACCATGTGAGTAAGGCACGCGTGTGTGCGTGTGTAAGCCTACAAGTACCTCGGGGATACATCAGACTGCAGCCTGTACTGTGGGCCAGGACACCTGGAGCATCTTAGCCCCCCCTCCCGGCCCCCTGCACTGAGCTCTAGTGTCCCGGATCATCTGAAGTCAGTAGTTTTCCCGATGTGCGCTGACCATACTCGAGATCACAAATATTCGGGATCGTTGCCAGGGGCCTCTTCCAAGGTCATTGAGAGAAGGAATAAATTAGCCCAGAGGTTCTCAGACTTAACTACACCGTGACCCCCTTCTGGTAACAAAAATTACTACAGGACCCCTGGAGAGGAGGGGGAAGCTGACATCTGAGCCGATCAAAGCTCCACCATCGGAGGGGGGGGGAGGGCAGGCAAAGCCCCAGGCTGAATCTCTCAGGTTTGAGAACCTCTGAATTAACCCAGCTCACAGCGGTCTTCCTGTGTATCAGTGTAGAACTGGGGGCACCACTGCCCCAGCTGGGTTACATCCTGGCTCTAAGCTGCCCCTTCTAATTCCAAGCTGCTGGCCCAGGGGGCATGCCCAGTGCCGGGACTTTGCCAGCGCACAGCGAAGCTCTGGACAGTGGTGGCCAATGTAATGACCCATGGGACTGTTCCGTGCCTTCGTGCTGATGAAACTCCTGGTGGCTGCCAAGCCACACCTGGGGTGGAACCATCCCTCAAGCAGCTCCTGAGATGGGGCAAGGCAAGGGCACAGCATGAAAGGGAGAACCCAGCTGCCTTAGGCTCTGTGCTGCCAGTCTTGGTCAAAACTCAGCCCGAGCAGACTTGAGGGTTATTTTGTGGCTATCAGTGATTTTGGACAGCAAGTCATGCTGTTAAATATCCTCTTACTGCACAGCGGCCCAAGTCCCTCTCTTGGAGACGCACACCAACCCCTGCTGGAGTCGAGGAGAACTCTGCGGCCATGTGGAGGGACAGAACAGGGCCCTTTCCTAATCCCATTGAGCTAAAGGGGAGCTTTGCCAGCAACATGAGTGGGGGGAGCAGGAAGCCCCCTATACGGGCAATCGGGTTCTCAGGAGACCCCTGCCTGTTGCCTGTTTTCGCGTCTGGGTGCTGACAGTCGGACTCTCAGCCTTACCTTCACCTACAGCGCGTCGTCCTCAGCGGCCAGCGTCAAGCTGTGTTCAAATGGCAAGCGAATTCTGGCCAACTCTATTTCAATATGTGTCCCAGCGAACGTGTTTACCAAGGTGGAGGGAGTCGTAGGACTGGAAAGGGCTTTACAAAGTCCTCTGGGTCCAACCCCTTGCCATGCTCAGGCAGCGTTAAGTACACCTGCCTCAGCAAGCGGTCATGCAGCATCTCCTGGTCTTCAGTCACAGCTCAGTGGAGCCTTCTCTTGCGAATGGGAGGAGTTCATTTGCTGGGTTTCTCTGGATAGTCAGTCTGACATACCTGGCCACTTCACTTTGCCCTCCCTCTTCTTATCGTTACTTTGCTAAACTGCCGATAACACCCAATGACCTGACCTTCAGCCCCAGCACCGAGGATTCTCTAAGAGGTGGCAGGGAGTAGCTCACAATGCCTGGTGTCTTCAGTCCCAAAATCACCTGCTGCTGCTAGTTCCTTCCCATGTGCCTTCCTCTAGATGACAAATGTACAGCAATCAAACTGGGTAGATCATCCCTAGTGCAAGGCAGGGCTTTGCTATCCTGGGATAGCTCCCTCCTTTAACCGGGCTGAGACTGAGAAGGTGCAAAGAGCACGGTCCCAAAAATGGCTAGTCCCCTTGTGCAGAGACCTGCTGCATTACATCCCGTGGAATGGTCTGGGCTAGTGGCATGCACCACTCCTACCATTGTCCCCTGTGCAAGCCTGACAGCTGTGGGACCCCTGATCCGAACTTAGCAAGGACCCGCTTTCATCAGCACATGTTTGTCAATAAGCTGATGCTTCCATTCCACCAGTTTCTGTGGGATTCTGGCATGCACCAAAAGTTAAGTCCTTTACTGCATCGATCCCTTTTCCATCTCTGGGCTGAGTCATCCCAAGCAAATGATTTGCCCTTCACTAAAGCGCTACTGGCTGCATCAAACGCACCCAACTATTAAGCCGAAGGAAGTCCATTCAGCCTGCTTTAATTTTTGGTTATACCTCCTAAACGTTCCGAGATCTTTTTTCACACCTTGCATTCCTGTCCCTCGTAATCCCTGAAAGTTGTCCTTGTGCTCCTGCCAGTAATTTGAAACTGATGTGTGCGGTGACCATGCACTCTTCCATTCTTTACAGCCTTCTGCATAAAAAGCTCCAGGGAAGTGTAAGAACACTGTCTGGGATTTTCAAAGAGTCAGAAAGGAGTTAAGTTTCCAACTCCCATTAAAATTTGAAAGTCTTTAGTTGATCACAGCGCCTGGAGAAAATCCTGTAATGCATGTTAACAATTGTGAAGCTGTAGTCATCAGTCTTAGTACAAAAAGGCCTCTTCCATGCCTGGGATCAGGGCAGTGGGGGAGCATTTCAGAAGGAGGCTCTGCCACCGAGCGATTAATAATTGTGTGGGTTGACGTGTGTGCACTGTAATAGGGTGGGAAATTGTTAGATGCAAGGCGTGCTTCCACTCTGAGACAGCTGTTTGCCAGCAGTGCAGAGGAAGGAAAACAATCACGTTCCTCATAAATGTTATCTTCCCAAGGAGACTTAATTATAGGCCCATTTGTAGACACGAAAAAAAAAATCCCACTGCACTTTCTGTGTAAGACTTGGGAGACATTAGCCGCAGTGCCTTGACCTGATTCAGGTTCTGCTATTTAACTTCACAGAGGGCATTTTAGGCAGTATTCTGCCTCACTTCCCATCCGAAACTGATGTGTGCGGTGACCATGCACTCTTCCATTCTTTACAGCCTTCTGCATAAAAAGCTCCAGGGAAGTGTAAGAACACTGTCTGGGATTTTCAAAGAGTCAGAAAGGAGTTAAGTTTCCAACTCCCATTAAAACTGAGCAGCTAGCTCCCTCCGGATAAAAAAACAAGCTGGGATTCATCACATCGTTTTCTCTCCCGTTTATTGTCAGTACATTCAGAAAACTGGTGAAGTAAATAAACATCTGTGGGGAACTACAGCCCAGATCACCTTATCTGACTTGACTCATGCTAAAACTCTATGCAGCTGAGTACCCCAAAGTCATATGGCATCAGCATGATTTATTTTTATTATTTCGCTGGCTCTTTGCTTTCCTTCGTTGCTGGTGAGCACAGAAATACAACATCTCCTATTCCTCTGGCTTAGTGACATGCTTATTTATTGGAAACACTACCTTGTGTTTTTCCTGGCTCTTAGGTGAACGAATGATCATTAGTGTCACTGATAACAATAATTAGAGTCCTGTGCAGATATGGTATCGGTGTTTGTGTCTGGAAAAATGATCTGTGGATATCCACATCTGTAGCCATGGATGTGGATACCCGCGGATATAAAGTGGGTATCCACAGATTTGCAGGATTCTAGGTACAAAATTTGTATCCGCATCTGCATTCATATCAGCAAAAATGGGCTGCAGGTAGCCACACTGCCATCCATGGATGTGGATCCCTGCGGATATAAAGTGGCTATCCACGGGTTTGCAGGGCTCTAACAATAATATCTAGCACTGGATAACCGTACTCAGAGGGTTATTAATGGTTCTTAATCCTGCTGGAAAGATATAACAAGTGGAGTTCAGCAGGGGTCTGTTTTGGGACCAGCTCTCTTCAATATCTTCATCAACGATTTAGATATCGGCACAGAAAGTACGCTTATTAAGTTTGCAGATGAGCTGGGAGGGGTTGCAACTATTTTGGAGGACAGGGTGATAATTCAAAATGATCTGGACAAATTGGAGAAATGGTCTGAGGTAAACAGGATGAAGTTTAATAAGGACAAATGCAAAGTGCTCCACTTAGGAAGGAACAATCAGTTTCACACATACAGAATGGGAAGACTGTCTAGGAAGGAGTACGGCAGAAAGGGATCTAAGGGTTATAGTGGACCACAAGTTAAATATGAGTCAACAGTGTGATGCTGTTGCAAAAAAAGCAAACATGATTCTGGGATGCACTAACAGGTGTGTTGTGAGCAAGACACGAGAAGTCATTCTTCTGCTCTACTCTGCGCTGGTTAGGCCTCAGTTGGAGTATTGTGTCCAGTTCTGGGCACCACATTTCAAGAAGATGTGGAGAAATTGGAGAGGGTCCAGAGAAGAGCAACAAGAATGATTAAGTATCAGAGGGGTAGCCGTGTTAGTCTGAATCTGCAAAAGCGGCGAGGAGTCCTGTGGCACCTTATAGACTAACTGAAGTGTAGGAGCATAAGCTTTCGTGGGCAAAGACCCACTTCATCAAGAATGATTAAAGGTCTAGAGAACATGACCTATGAGGGAAGGCTGAAAGAATTGGGTTTGTTTAGTTTAGAAAAGAGAAGACTGAGGGGGGACATGATAGCAGTTTTCAAGTATCTAAAAGGGTGTCATGAAGAGGAGGGAGAAAACTTGTTCATCTTGGCCTCTGAGGATAGAACAAGAAGCAATGGGCTTAAACTGCAGCAAGGGAGGTTTAGGTTGGACATTAGGAAAAACTTCCTAACTGTCAGGGTGGTCAAACACGGGAATAAATTGCCCAGAGAGGTTGTGGAATCTTCATCTCTGGACATATTTAAGAGCAGGTTAGATAAATGTCTATCAGGGATAGTCTAGACAGGATTTGGTCCTGCCATGAGGGCAGGAGACTGGACTCAATGACCTCTCGAGATCCCTTCCAGTCCTATGACTCTATGATTCTCTAGCAACTTAATCCAATGATTTCGAGCTGCTTGATGAGCATTCAGGACACCATTTCTGCAAATCACCCCAATGGCCACTATCCCTAGTTTACAGATAGGGAAATGGAGGAACCAAGACTTTGCTAACGGGCACACGGTACATCAGTGGCGGAATTAGAACCCAATCCAATGCTCCATCCACCAGAGCATGCCGTCACATAGTCACTACAGCTACTTCCCTGTCTGAGGCAACCTGAGTGGCAGGAGGGATTTTCCTCATAGTTGTTTGCTTGCAATGCACCAGGCCAGGGTCTGCACTAGTGGGACAGTACCCTGGGTCTCTGTGGATATCAAGGTTCTCAATGAGGCATGGGCTCTTGTCTCATGGGGAGGAGAGAGTTCTGCTTGCAACTCAACTGTGCGGAGCAGATAAGTCCAATCAGTGGAGCTCCTGAAAATCTGACCCATAATGAAACAATCAGTTTGGCATCAGTCCTGCTGCATTTCTGGACCTTGTGGAGCTGCATTCTCACAGGAGCAGGCTTTCTTTTTTTGATCTCCGGGACTCCAGAGTGGGAGTTCCCCACCAGCAGCCTTTTTCAAGGAATGCTTCAGCCACAGGCCAGGAGCCCAGATAATGAGAAGGGAGAAAATAAAAACCTTTCAGTACCTGCACTAGGGGTTGGATTTGGACCAGTGGGTACATTCTGAGTTTGCACAGTGTGGAGCACAATGGGGTTTTTCCTGGTCTCTGGCTGGAGTTCCTAGGTGCTATGGGGGTACAAATAACATTGGGATAAATACGTTGTGACAGGGTGTCATCATAGAAGTCCCCTTGGGGTTGTCCCCCCAGTGTTCTGATCATGACATTGACCCCCACTTGTTTTCTGGGGCTTCCCAAAACCCTGTCCTGTTGGGCCAGATCCTATGGTCTCCCCCAGACAAGGCATAGTGTTGGGGTTAGTTCCCCCCTTTCTCCTCACAGAGCAGCACAGACACTGAGCCACTTCAGCGCTGGGAGGAGTTCTAAGTGCTCAGCACCCTGGAAACCAACCCACAAATGGGACCAAACCCCTAAATAAATCTATCTTACCCCATGTAAAATTTGTACATAAAGCTTATAAATTAGCTCCCTTTATCAATGAAAGAGAGAGATGCACAGTGGTTGCTTCCCCCTGGTAACAATTATTTGCACTGGGCTTGATAATAAACAAGAGAGTTCTTATTAAGTACAAAAGTAGGATTTACGTGGTTGTAAGTGAAAATAGACAGATCAAAGGAAGTTAGTAAATGAAAATAAATAGAAAATGCATGGCTAATTCTAATACACAAACAAACTTGTTATATGCAAATTCTTCCCCTAAATGGCTATTCTTATTTCCAGTATAACCTTCAAATCAGAGTTGATCTTTTACTCTGACTTGGGTCTACAACTTTCTTCCAGGTTCTTTTTTATCCTCTTAGGGTGGGCCAAGCAGTTTCAAAAGCTGATTGCTCCCCATTGCTTAAATAGACTTTCCCTCGGGGCGGGAATCCTCTGTTCTACATCTCTCATCTCCGTGTAAAATTACCAGGTTCAAAAGAGATTCCATTACCAAGTGGTATGGTCCCATGGCTTTCTAGGACCAACCACCATTTGACTAGTTTACAAACAAGGACAAACAAGGCTGTTTACAGGTCACTGAGTTGATCAGCAAGCCATTAGGTCTCCTTGGCACCAGTCATGCCTGCATTAGCACATTTAGAACTATAAACAGATCCACACTAAATATTTCCATCCTCACATACAAGAATGATACGTGCACAAAAATAGGGTCCACAGATCCAGCAGTTTGTAAGTGTAAAATTGATATGTTCCATGACCTGCGTAGCATGGAGCATCTCTGAGTTATACATATTCATATTCAGAAACCAATTTCTCATAAGGCATGCGGGGAGAGGCGGCGGTGGGGGGGAATCACCTATGTGATAGGTAGCTAGAGCAGTATGTGTTTGTATAGACTTTATATTCCCCCAGACAGGACTTTCATCTCTTTTTCTAGCTAATTACCACCCCACCCTTAGCATTCCCAATAGACTCCCCATAGAGCATTTCATTCTCATGCATAGCCTCAAACGTTAGTAGAGAGGGTTTTGTACCTGCTGTACCCTGAGAAACACAGTTATCGAGGATACTTTGAAGTGAAAGATGCTTTGTAATATTTAACGTGATTATGTTTGTGCTGCCCTTGGATCTGAGGGGACAAACACAGGGAAGGAAAGCAAAGGGTCCAGAATCCTACAAGCTTTACTCCTTGGAGTAACGTACAGTGATTTCACTGGGGGGTGAATAAGTGCAACTCAGTGTGAGAGCTGCCAAATGCCTGCTGCAGATAAATCCTGGACAGTCTCACAGCTACATCTAGCAAACAGGCAGTTGGGAATGATCAGTCCCCTCTCTAGCCTTGAGTCCCGGCAACATTACCTGCTTCTAATGATCTGCTCTCATGCTGTGTGGAGTGACCCTTCAGAGGAGGAGAGCAGGTGTGCAGGAGACAATTTAATTTATTTATAAATTCGGCTTTATTGTCTAAAACCATCTGACGCACAGCAAGGGGAGGGGAGGAACCCACGTCACCAACCAGAGCAGCTGTGTTCTCAATTCCACTGCCATTTAAAAGAGCCCATTAAACACTAGTGAATTTCCAGTGGCAGCTTTGCTCCCAAAGCAGCCAGAAAGGCAAATTGTCTGAGCTCATGGCCAGAGGTGACTCAACTTGCCAATTAGACACGTTGCTTCCCATACCATTTGGAGAGGGGAGAAAATCTCACTTTTTTGTGATGCTCTTATTCCCAGAATCGGGTCTCTAGGAGATGCCAAAGAATCCTGTCTGTTTACACAGGCCAGGTAGCAAGACAAGCAGCCCTGGTTTTGGTATCAAAGTTATTTTGTATCCATTTCAAGTGATTCAGACTCCCTGGCTGCCCCTGAAGTTGCTGGCACCCATATGAAACCATTGCCTAAGCAACATCACTTTGAGGGTATGTCTACACTAGCCACCTTAGTTCGGACTAGGGTGGCTAATGTAGTCATTCGAACTTGCAAATGAAGCCCGGGATTTAAATATTCCGGGCTTCATTTGCATGTTCCCGGGCACCACCATTTTTAAATGCCCGGTAATTCGGACTCCCTGCCCACGGCTACATGCGGCACGGGCTAGGTAGTTCAAACTAAAGCCCCTAATTTGGACTACCATTACTCCTCGTTGCAAGCTATTGCAATAGTTCCCTTGTAGGTGGGCTATGGATTCAGAGTTTGTCATCCCCCCTCCAGCAGTGGGGAGCCTGCACTAGTTCTCCGCCCCCCCCCCTCCAAAGTTAAAGTGCCAGCACTGCAGGGGCAGGGGAGCCTTGTGGGCTGGATCCGGCTCGTGGAGGCAGGAACTGGCTCTGCACACTGCTGCTCCCCATCCCTCTGACTGGGGAAAGCCAGCACAGAAAAACCTGGAGGCTTTCCCCACTGCTCCCATTGGCTAGACTCATGGCCAATGGGAGGTGTGGAGTCAGGTAAGTGACCCCCATCCCCCTCATGCCCAGATTCCGCAACTTACCCACTAATGCACTGCCTATATCCCACTCCTGCACCCTACCTTATAGTCATACACCCCCACCCTCAGCCTGGTTCCTGCACTCTACCTCCTGACCAGACTCCCTCCCCTCCCCTCTTCCTCCTGCACCCATTTTGACATCATGGATAGTTGGCTGATGGTCTGCATTGAATGGGGTGGGCCGAAGGCCAAAAGGTTTGAGAACCACTGAGCTATTGCCTTGTTGTTAATTACAGAACTGGGAGTCAGGAGACCTGGGGTCTGCTCTTAGACCTGCCCCAAACTCCTTGGGTGACTGTGTGAAGCGCAAGCAATGTGCAATTCCCCCATCTATGAAATGGCAACAGTTACCTGCTTGGCGTAGGTGATACGAGGCTTAATATTTGTGAAGTGCTTCAAGTACCAAGATGGAAAGCACTGGAGAGGTGAAAAGTAGAACAGGGGCATGCCAAGATAGGTGCCATAGAGAACCTGTCCTCACTGCTTAGCAGAAAATAAGCTAACGTATGAGTTTGCAAACTCTTGGATTCAAATCTAGCCTTTGTATGTGTGTTCCCCAGAAAGTCTACAGAGAACAAAATATGAACCTTGTTGGTTATGGTCACTTCCCATGTGGCTGGTGTTTTAGTAGGTGACAATAGCCTCCATATGATGTATGGTCTTACGTTACAGAGCCCTCATTTTGCTAGAGAAACTAAAATCCTATTTTGTTTCAGCTGGAAAGATGAGACTTAAATCTTTAAATAAAAAAGAGAGAGAGAGGAGACGTGACATGGTATTGGCTGTTTAACCATGTCCTGCTTCTGGTGCTTTTGTGCAATTACTTTAGTCTGTGCTTGCTAACCCAAGATGTTTAGCTCTGCAGCTTTTTCTTCTTTGCATGTTCTGCATGATGCTCTAATGGAACTGTCTGGTACCTCAGTCTTTGGAATGCAACGCACACGGCTGAGCAGGTGTTCTGAGGCTTTATTTTTTTATGTTACATCCATTGCTGTAGAAGGACAGGCTGTTGGGCAGGAGAATTGGATAATGAGACATAATTTCAATATGTAGCATATGTAGATACAGAATTAAGTGTCACTTGAAAACATCCATAACTAAAAAATGGTCTGACAAATTGTTTTCAGCCTTTCCCAGACAAAATTCTAGTGATCACTTGGAAAAACTATTCACAGAAACAATCTGAAAATAGTTTTCCATCTGCGAGGCTCCAAGAGATGGGGTAACAGGGTCAGAATTGGAACAATGTATTATCTGTGAGCATGCCTATCTATTTATAAACCTACCATAAAAAGCAACTGGGAGGAGGGAGGAATGTTGCCCTTGGGACAGGCAGTTTACTAACACTGTATTTCACAACAAAAGTAAGTGTTGTTTGCTTTCCAAGTTCAATATAGGTTCTGCTTCATATTCACATGTGCACATAGCGACTTGAAGCACACAGCGAGAGGTTCTGCTCTCACTTACGCTAGAGTAAATCCAGAGAGAATCCCTTGACATCAGTGGTGTCATGCTAGTGTAACTGTAATCAGGATGCGTCTACACTGCATCCTTATCTTGAAATAAAGAGCTATTCCAAAACGTGGAACGAAGGTTTCAGGGATGCTGGACTAGCGCACCATTATTTTGAAATCTATTTTGAAATAACGGGCGGCTTTAAAGATGCAGAATAGCTATTTTGGATACTTCCGGTATCCCGAAATAGCTCTGCAGTGTAGACATAGTCAGGATGCAGGAGTTCCATTTACCATTCCAGGTTGTTTAAACATGTGGCGTCCCATTGACACATCTGTGACATCTTTTCTCCAGCATCCTGTACGTGGAGTGTATGGTACATTACCAACCCTTGCTCCAGGGAGGTTCCAAAGAGGATGGAGAAAGGCTGTTCATAGTAGTGACGGATGGCACAACAAGGAGTAATCGTCTCAAGTTGCAGCGGGGGAGGTCTAGGTTGGATATTAGGAAAAACTATTTTACTAGGAGGGTGGTGAAGTACTGGAATGGGTTCCCTAGGGAGATGGTGGAATATCCATCCCTGGAGTCTTTTAAGTCTTGGCTTGACAAAGCCCTGGCTGGGTTGGTTTAGTTGGGATTGGTCCTGCCATGGGCAGGGGGCTGGACTTGATGACCTCCTGAGGTCTCTTCCAGCTCTATGATTCTATGATTAGCAGAGTTTGTTCTATGCAGCACTTTCCAGGAAGATCACTGTATTCTGTTTGCAAGAGCTGTTGTCTACTTCCCACCCGGCTCCATTCCAACCTGTGCATTGCAGAGAATGGACCTGGGCCTTTTACAGCAGGTGTTGACACACATCAGCCATTCAGATTCAGAATGGCAAGGCAAGGCACAGACCATGAGCACTCAGTAAGGCCAGAAGTGTTCTTGGTCTTCTTAGCAGGATCCTTCTAGTAACTGTTCTGAAAGACTTTGTCTACACTGGATAATAGAACCATACTGAAAGCCAGCAGCTGAACCATGCTGAATTGGTTTAAGACCCATTGCACATTTGCCTTGCATTTACACTACTAGCCCTATACTAAGTGGTTTGGGTTTCAGTGCCTACTATACGTAGCTCACAATTTGCAGTGTAGCTCCAAGATACTGTGTATTCTGGGAGGTTTTGCAAGGGACAGCAGTAGTGGGAGAATTAGTTGAACCATGAGAGTCTCTCTATATTGACACTAGACTACATCAGGGTATACATTTAGCCTTGGAAATTCATAGTCTGCTTACTTGGTTGGCAACACACTTGTAAACAGGTGGAACACTTTTGTCTAGGCACACAGTGTTACAGACGTGTTAGGGGACAATGATTGTTTGCACAGAACACTTTGGGGGTTCTGACAAAGTCAGAACATCCCTTACTGATAAGCAGGATGGAGACAGTTGAAGACAGAACTGGCCAAGAGAAGATAGGCCATTGCTCAGCGGAACCACACCATATCCTTGTTCTGTAAGATACTACAGGGCCCATGTTCAGGGCCCTGTAAGCTGAGCACTTGGTCAGCCACCCAGGAGAGATTCAAATGCTGCCCTGCTGATTAACAGAGTGCCCACAGTGCCCATAGCTGGCAGCATGGTTCTACTGGTGGTGCACATCCACTCATATTTCAGTGCATGTAACAAACTTTATTCTGCATGTGGCTGGAAAAAATAGAGGGAGCATTAGAGGGTTGTAGTGACTTTTTCATTTCTGATCAGTCCAAGCTTAGATTGAAAAGCTAGCCCATGTTGAGTGAGTGCAGAGTGGGTAAAATTACATGCTTTGGTAACCCAGTAGAAACTCAATATTGCTTTTGGACCTCCATACCCAAACAATTGTGAGTTCTCGATTAAAAGGGAAAATGACTATAATGGGTCAGACCTTCCCCTCAGTTCCACTGAGGTCCTAAATACTTCTCAAGGGCTGAGCCTCTCAAGAAAGCCAAATCCATGCTGTGGCAAAAGTCACTGAGCGGCAACTAGTCACCTCTAATTTTACATCCTTGGAGAACGACATTCCTGACAATGCAAGGGGCCTTATTTCTGCTCCTGTACCTATCCTCCCGGCTAGGAACATTACAGAGAACTCTGTGCACAGTGGGTGCGGGTGAGGGGCGGATACACTCAGTCTAGGATTGGAGCCATTTTGAGAAGTCCCAGCCAAAGCGTAACAAGGTCCAGGAGCTAGAAGCTGAAGATAGGTAAATTCAGACTGGAAACAAGGCAGGCATTTTTAACAAGGAGGGTGATGAATCATTGGGACAGCTCTAAGGCTACGTCTAGACTGCATCCCTTTTTCGACAGAGGGATGCAAATCAAGTGTGTCGAAATTGCTAATGAAGCAGGGATTTAAATATCCTGTGCTTCATTAGCATAAACATGGCTGCCACTTTTCTTCGAAACGGAGCTTTTTCAGAAAAAAACCACGGCAGTCTAGACGCAGATCTGTCGAAAAGAAACCCTTTTTTCGACAGATCCTGTATTCCTCAAAAAATGAGGTTTACAGGACCGGTCGAAAAGGGTTTATTTTTGACAGATCCGCATCTAGACTGCCATGGGTTTTTTTTCAAAAAAGCTCCGTTTTGAAAAAAAGCGGCAGCCATGTTTATGCTAACGAAGCACAGGACATGTAAATCCCTGCTTCATTAGCAATTTCAACGTGTCTGATCTATATCTCTCTGTCAACAGAGAGGTATAGCCTAGACACAGCCCAAGGTGCTGGTAAGTTTGCCATCATTGGACATTTTAAAATCAAGATTGAATGTTTTTCTAAAAGATCTGCTCTAATTCAGGGAAAGTCTCTGGCCTGGCCTAGGCAGGAGGTCAGACGAGGTGATTGCAACGGTCCCTTCTGGCTTTAGAATCGATGGAAATGGAATAGACTGTCAGAAACTACTTTTCTGTTTTCTGGAATGTGAAGGAGGCTATGTCTAGACTGCAGGCTTCTTTCGGAAGAAGCTTTTCCAGAAAAGATCTTCTGAAAAAACTTCTTACAAAAGAGAGCGTCCACACTGCCAAAGCATATCGAAAAAGCAATCTGCTTTTTTGAAAGATAGCATCCACACTGAATGGACGCTATCTCACATGTAAGCTGTGATTACTATGGACGGAGTGGCCATCACCTGTGCTTTTTCCTCTTTCCTCTTCTTGCGAAAGAACTACCTCTTTCGCATCCACACATGAGTTTTCCTGAAAAAGCTCTTTCGGAAAAAGGCTTCTTCCTCATAGAAAGAGGTTTATCAATGCCAGAAAAACCCCTCTGTTCTTTTGATTTTCTTTTGAAAGAATGCGATTGCAGTGTGAACATAATTGAAGTTTTTCCAGAAAAATGGCTGTTTTTCTGAAAAAACTCTGTGGTGTAGACATCCTGGTCCACTCAGATTTTTTCCTTTGCCCCACATTTCCCTGTGTTTTCCCTCTCTGTGTCTGGAGCTCTGCATTAGCAAACCCCTCCAAATGAAAGGAGACTTCGATGTGCTGCAGGGCAGGAAAGGGGAATTCACTGGAACACAGCCAGATTGTGCGGGGACAGGGAAGAACCAAGACCACTGAGACTTAGTATTCCCTAAATACCATCTCATTACCCATGTTTGATAGAAACCTGCTTTGTTAAATATTATAGGATCCTCCAGTATTCCTGAATGATTGGAACATCAACCTATGTGTTCCCACACTGCACTTCTTTTGCAAGAGTAATGAGTAAAATATTGCACATTACTTTATACACTATGATTTTGAACTCTGCTCTAGACACAATTTACTTTTGGTTCATATTAGGCAATGCTAATGTGGTTTTTCCACCAATGACTTTATCATAATCTTGGAAAGTATGATAGCTGCAGGGCAAGAGGGCCCTGCCTGACCAAGGCTCTGAGGCACTGTGGTAATACAAATAAATGCTAATAATAGGGGATTATATTGGGAGAACTTGTTAACCTTGATTAACTAATACAGATAGAGTCAATTAAACCTTCCGCAATGCTTATATGAATAAGATCATAATCATTCATAATTTATTTCAGCCATCAGCTCATTAATCTGCTCCACAATGGGCAGAAAGTAGCACAACACTTTGGAATATTGTAACTACGAGCCTTTGATACCCCCACCCAAAACAAAAAGGCAATGCTCAGAAATGCTAATTTGCCAACTCACTGAAGTGTCTTTCATATTGATTTCACTTCAGGGACCTCCTGGAACAGACCCTATAAAACAGAATGACACCATAATTAATAGCATCATCCCATTGGAGTGAGGATGGGAGGGTGCTGGAGATGGTTAAGAGGCAGGAAACATGGAGAGAAGAGGCCACTTTCCCTTAATGATGCAGACTTGACCCTCTAGGCCTGGGGTTTTCCGAATCTGAGTTATGGCTTGTAAGGATAAGCCTCTGGCAGGCTGCAAGATGCTTTGTTTACCTGAGCAGCCACAGGGACAGTGGGTGCTGTGAGAAACGCCTCAGGTCAAACAAAGCCCCTTGCGCCCAGCCAGTGGCTTACCCTTACGAGCTGTGACCCAGACTTTGAAAACCCCTGCTCTAGGCTGAATAAAGAACAGAGCGTGGCAGGCACTACGTGGAATGTGCTGGCTCTTGGCTGTTTCTTTCACAGCATTAATTCTCCAGGTGAGATCTGGGGCTATGTCTAGACTGCAAGCCTCTTTCGAAAGAGGCTCTTTCGAAAGAGAGCGTCTAGACTGCACGCGGAATTTCGAAAAAGCAAGCCGCTTTTTCGAAAGAAAGCACCCAGTGAGTCTGGATGCTCTCTTTCTAAAAAGCCTGTTTGCTTTCAAGAACGCCTTCTTTCGAAAGAGCACTTTCGAAAGAAGGCGTTCTTCCTCGTGGAATTAGGTTTACCACCGTCGATAGAAAAGCCGCATTCTTTCGATTTAATTTCGAAAGAACACGGCTGCAGTCTAGACGCAGGTGAAGTTTTTTTGAAAAAAGTCTACTTTTTTCGAAAAAAACCCTGAGTCTGGACACAGCCTGAGTGTTACTGTCTAGGGTGCGAACATGTCAGGCTGATTCACTAGCTCCCATGCTTAAGAGCCAAAGTGTCTGTGTGACTGCCGTGACCCAGTTTGTGTCTGTGCAATACTGACGCTAAGCGCCCCTCTGACTGAAAACCAGCCTTAACACCCCCACTCCTGGCACACAGCAGCTCTGGGTTTCTGCATCGTAGAGGCGGCCACACTGCATAATAGACAAGGGATGGCCCCAAAGCGAAGGGGAAATACCCCATTGAATCATTTTGAAATCTCAGAGCCGTTTCTGTTGCCTGAGATTTCTACTGAATAGTCCCATTGCTTGGGGGAGGGGCCTTACATTAAGTCCTTAGGCCCAAGGGAAGAGGCGTTGGACAAACCTACAGAAGGGATGCAGAGTTGCTGGTAGCTGGGATGCTTTGGCTACAGCACCAGCGGTTCCATGGATCCTCCCTTCAAGCGGTTGACAGGTGCTTGTCTTGGAGTGATTTGTCAGTATTACCCAAACCCCACCTAAAGCCATGATTTAGTGTAGCCGCGGGTCGTTACGTTTTATAGAAGTGTTTATGTAAAACATTAAACGGGAAAACTGTTTGAGTGCAACCAGATGGGGCCTGTCTCGGCAGAGAAGCATCCGCAAACCTTGCGCAGAAGGAACAGCAGTGGATTGGCACTCATTTCATGTAGGGGAGCGGGGCTGTGAGGTTAGGAGACCGTGCTCATGGAAAGCTAGTCAGGTGAAGGCTTATGAGACCTGGGCTTGAAAGGGCCCAACTTAATCTCTGACGTCCTCCTCATTAGTGAAGCAGGCACATCAAGGATGAAGTATGAGGCAGGTGGGACCATAGGCTCCTCTGAAATACTAAACACTCAGGATAATGTAGAAGACATGGGATGCATGGGTCTTGGGCTGATGTGCCAGTGCGACCCCTAACTGGGGCGCTCAACTTCAGTAGGACATCTGTGATGCTAAGCCTGGCAAGGCTGACACGGGATTTTAAAGCGTCTGCTTGGCCCCTCTGTAAAGGATGAATCGCCCCCTTCCAGAGACATGCAGCTGCAATGTTACAGGGATTGTTGAGTGTCGGAAATGCCTGAGATGGATGGGCGATGCTGTTGCCTTAGGCTACATCTACACTATGAGTTTTTACAGCAGAAAATATGCTAATGAGGGACTCGTTAGCATAAGCCACAATCTCATTTGCGTATTTTATGCTGATCTGTTTTTTCACTAGGGGTTTTTGCGCAAAAACAAGCAGTGTGGATGTTTTCTTTTTGCTCAAAAACTCCTTTTTACACAAGATCGGTATACCTACTTTTTTGAGGCATAAGAATCTTGCACAAAAAGGGGTTTTTGCGTAAAAAGGAAGCGTCCACGTTGCTTGTTTTTGCGCAAAAACCCCTAGTGAAAAAAACGGATCGGCAGAAAATATGCAAATGAGATCGTGACTTATGCTAATGAGCAGGGCTCGCCGAGCCGCGGCGAGCCCCACTCGTCAGCCGCACTGTCCGATGATCTGCGCATGCGCAGATCACCCGAACCCGGATCTTCCGGGTTGTAATCTACTCGCCATGGGCGAGTAGATTACATAGTTTGTCAAGCCCTGATAATGAGTCCCTCATTAGCATATTTTCTGCCACAAAAACTCGTAGTGTAGACTTAGCCTGAGACATCGCTGAGGCAGAGAGACAGGATTCAGCTGGTGTGGTTTTGGGGAAGAGCACATGGGAGCATCAAGGCCTGGCTGAGCTCCCAGGTGTACTGGGAAATCTTGCCAAGTAGAAGAGAGATGTTAGTCATGTTGCTTAATGCACTCGTGGAAGGTGCCCAGATACCAAGCACAGGAGGTAGAATAAATCCAGCTGGAAGAGGAAGGACCAGAACTGAGGAAATTAGCTCATGTAGGGCTGCAGCTATAGACCATGAGGGGGCTAGGACCCTTGCTGCAGTAAGCTTGTCATGAAGGCATGTGTGCAAGCCCTGCTAGAGTCTTATAATTATAGGTCTGTCTAGGCTATATAGAACACACTATATCATTTCTCCAGTTGCAACCTACAGAGTGCAACCTACAGAGCATGACAGAGCTCTGGCTGTTTACTTGATGGTCTCTTAATGCTTCTTTTGGAATGTTGTGAAATCCGCCTGGCACCCCCTCCTTCCTGATCCAGACAGGGTGGGCTATGGGCGCTAAAGCCATAGTCCAAAACTCCTTGTAAAACTGGTTTGGTTCTCACCTGGCTTGAAGCACAAGTAGGAAACTCAACAGCAGTTGCTTACTAGTGTAAGTTGCAAACTGTACATCCTGTCTTGTTGGTCTGGCTGTGATCTTCATCCTGCCTACCAGCAAAAATCATATTCTGTGGGAAAGGAGTTTGGTGGTACAGAGACTGGTTCCAAGCTGACATGACTTTCAGAACATCAAAGCACCACTACAATTGCTACTCATGGCATCCCATGGTTGGTTGCTGCAGCAAAGAAGCCATGAAAGGATTGTCTCATGGGGAGTGGACTATTGAGCGATACTCATTTTGGGATGGTTTGGGGTGCACTGATGGTGCAGGGGTGAATGTTTCAGTGCCATGGTTCTGTGGATAAACAGAGAACCATAGGGCTGTCAATTCCACCTCCTCTGCTTGCTCGCTTTCTCTCCTGCCCTCCTCCCCCCCCCACATACACCACCAAACGCAATGAAGCCTACATTATGGATTAGAAAGCCATAATATCTCATGTAAAAATTCAAGCTTTCTGACAGCAGCAACCTGAAATCTCTTGTTGCTAGTGTGCAGGGGCATGGCATTGTTAGGACATAAAAGCAGCAGAAAAATGAAATTTTTCGCACGCGCGCGCGCACACACACACACATAAAACGTCTTTTGTGCTGAAACAAAGTGCCAAATTTCCACTTGGTGTGAAATTTCATGTGGGAAATAGAATGGCATGAAAAAATAATAGGGTTTCTAATGGAAATTCCTGCTGACCGGTAAGTGTAGAGGAGACATAATATCTGTCCGCAGGGACAATTTATGACAGTTGATTTAACACTTTCACCATAAATAGACATTTATTGACAGTAAATTCTGGTGAAATTACATATTATGACCACGTGGCCACGTTCTGATTAATGCTTTTGCACTGGGTGCCAGGGGGCTGTTTATTTCAAGTGCCTGTTAGTTGGGAATTCATTCGGAAGCCATCGCCTCAGGAATGGAAAGAACCCATTTGTTTGGTCCCGAGGTGTATTTCTTATTTATTTCGGCACTGCAGGGATTCAGCATTAGGGAGAAGGCTTAAAATAAGAGGAAACACTGTGCCTCCTGCCGGCTGACTGCGTTTCTGCCTTTTGTGTGTGCTGGAGCATCATTAATCAGGTGGATTCGTATTTTTAAATTCAGTGAGCGCAATGGAAAGGCAGCGTGGACTTGTGGATGGGGCAAGGGCCTGGAGACCTAGCTTGTAGTCCTGTTGTTACCACCATGATGCTGTGGGACTTTATGCAAAGCTCTTTCCCTCTCTGAGGCTCCAGTTCCCTTATGTGTGTAGCCTAGCTTACTGGTAAACTTCCCAGGGGAGAAACAGTTTCTTTCTTATAACTGTGCACAGCCCCTAGCACAGGACTGGGCAAAATCTGACTCGCAGACTAGATGCAGTCTGCGGAAGCCTCAGCCGTCTCCCTGCCTGTTCTGCTCCACTTGGCACTCAGAAAAGTTGGCCGCAGGGCCACGTGTGCGTGTCTGAATGCTGAGAGAGAGGCTTCTCACATGGCCCCTGCCCCCATTAGTTCCCACTGGCCTATTTTCAACCAATAGCAGCTGCCTGTTTGCAGGACAGGCGGCATGTGAAGTGCCCTTCCCCCCCATCCTGCAGGCTCACAGTGTTGAATTCAGAGACGCAAATATAGCCCCTGCAGCTGCTGTGTGTGGAAAGCCGGGATCCTGGTTAAAGAACCTGCTGGGCTGCTGGCTGGGAGCCACCCAGGTAAGGCAGCCTGTGACGGGGCGCTCCGGCCCCTGCACTGTAGGTAAGCTTGTGGGCGGGGCCCAGCTGGCTGAGAGCGCCCCTCCCACCTGGCCTTGCTGGGCATGCTCCCTGGTGAGCAGCACTATAAAAGGCCCTGAGACAGCTCACTGTGGGCTTGCTGCTGAAGGGGAAGGACCTGACGAGCCAGCTTCAGAGTCAGAGGAACCCACAAAGCCTGAACCAACACCACGGCCACTCCAACCCCAGCCATTTACCCCAGGAGGGGAGCCTCCCATGGACGAGGCCACAGGGCCGTATGTTCCCCAAGAGGGGAGCCTGATAAGGACTAGGCCTCAGGGCTGTATTTGCCCCAATAGGGGAGCACTGCCAGGACCAGGCCCCAATAACGGAGCACCTCAGAGATCGAGTCCCCAGCAAGTATTGACCTGGACAATGGAGACATGTCTGAGACCAGACGCTGGCCATTGGGCCGTGCAGACCCCGATAGAGAGACCTGCAGGGGTATTTTAGCGGGGGGGGGACCCCGCTTGAGGGGGCCACGCCCTTCGACACAGCCTTTGACCACTTACCAAATCCTTGGAATGCCCCTCCCATCAAAAATGATTGCCCACCCCTGACCTAGCACCATGGGGCCTTGTTTCTGGTGGGTCCCCTGGGCTGGACTGACCTAAAAATATTTAAAACATGCTGCAGAATAGGACCTATCCCTAAAGGAGAGAGAAGCAGGGAGCAAGAAGCAGTAGCCTACTAGGATGTGATGACATTCGTCTCCCATGTACTGCATGCGGCAGAGTTCCTGCCTGGCCGTGTTTGTTTCACCACAGATGTAAAATAAGTTCACTGATCAAACCCGGTGTCTGAATGAAGCTGTAAGAGCAGCCATCCAGAGCCAGAGGGGTCAGAGACTCACATGATGTCAGGGAGTGGGAAGCGGTCAGGGCTGCTTGGGTCAAAACCTGGTTGTTATTCAAACATCTGCTCTCATGCTGAGGGATTAAACAGACAGAATGAGCAGTCAGTTGCAGAGGGCTCCCCGCTGGGCAGGAGGAGGAGTGGAGTACTGAGGACCAGGGGAGGCTCTTCAGGATCTGCTTAACTTTAAGCCAGCAATGGGCAGCCTAGGCTAGTGGGTGGGCCGCATGGGTGTCTCTCCTCCATCTCAGTGGCTTGCAAAATTGTTGTAAGAAAGACGGTCTCCCAGGACAGAGTAGTTTTGCTAAGAGCACTGGCATGCCTTGAATTTGTAGGGTGTGCCAGCTGCACCAGAGCAGTGCTTTGACTGGATGCAGAGGGAGCATGCGGCTCCATCAATGCTGTGTGCAGTCAGCATGCAGCTCACTTTACGTGCCCTGGCTTTACGTGCGTGTCACTTTAGTAAGGTCAGTAGGGAAAAAAAACTATGCAGATGGAAACCAGCAGAATCTGGCAACCCCACAATATGGGCAATGGTACACAAAATGTCTCGCGGGCCACACATATAACCCCAATGGGCTGCATGCTGGCCTCAGGTTGCTCACCAGTGCTTTAAGCAGCTGCATAAGTCCCCGATGAGCCGTGAGCCTGCATTTATGTGATTTTGCTGAGTCAGGACCTTTTGTGCAGCTGGCACTTGCAATAATTCTGTGGCTATGATCAAAAGTCTTTTTACTATTCAGCAATGTAAAATTCTAGGGGTGAGTGGAGGAAGCATTCTGAGGCTCCTAAGTGATTTTCTGGTTTGCAAAGTCAGAACATGCCAAACTTTGCCCCTGCTAGTTTTTGCCTTAGAAACTTAAAGTCAGCAAATCCTTCATTAAGCACCACCTTCTGAAAAATCTGCACTGATAAGAAGGGATGTCAAAGTTCAGTCCTGCATTACCTTTTCTAGCATTACCTGCTAGCATTTCCATGCTGGTGGTTGGCTTCGGGCAGACATTTTTGGAATTTTGACCATTACTCATAACTAGGTTAGGGGAAAATACATCGTTTCCCCCATGTTAAAAAATTCTGACAACTATTTTCATAGAATCATAGAATAATAGGACTGGAAGGGACCTCGAGAGGCCATCGAGTCCAGCCCCCCGCCCTCAAGGCAGGACCAAGCTCCACCTACACCATCCCTGACAGATATCTATCTAACCTGTTCTTAAATATTTCCAGAGAGGGAGATTCCACCACCTCCCTTGGCAATTTATTCCAATATTTGACCACCCTGACAGTTAGGAATTTTTTCCTAATGTCCAATCTAAACCTCCCCTGCTGCACTTTAAGCCCATTACTCCTTGTCCTGTCCTTAGAAACCAAGGGGAACAAATTTTCTCCTTCCTCCTTGTGACACCCTTTTAGATATTTGAAAACCGCTATCATGTCCCCCCTTAATCTTCTTTTTTCCAAACTAAACAAGCCCAGTTCATGAAGCCTGGCTTCATAGGTCATGTTCTCTAGACCTTTAATCATTCTTGTCGCTCTTCTCTGTACCCTTTCCAATTTCTCCACATCTTTCTTGAAATGTGGGGCCCAGAACTGGACAGTTCAGAAGCTCTAGCTCATCTGTGGTTTAAAGCATCTGATTATTTCAATATGACTCTTTTAGAGGATCATGAGGGAACCCCCATCTAGAGGGACATTTTCCTACATTTTTTTAAGACCAGAAGGGATTATTATTGTGAACTCCTGATAACACAGACCCCAGAATTTCATTCCCTCCCGCCATTGTGATGTCTCCTTTAGCCCACAAAGTCTAGTGAAGCTAGACATCCTAATTAACTTCAAAATTTCAAGTGCTGGTGAGTCATAGCATCTTTAGGAAAGTTGTTGGCAATAGTTAATATGGTTTCATCATTTCTAAAAGCAAATGATGTTCAAAAAATAAAAGATGGATATTTTAGGTCTGTGTTAAGCCCCTACAGTGGGTGACATTGAACAAGACAGAAGTCAAGTTAGAGACTAGATTACATACCTATAAATTAAGCCACCTGTTAATTCATGTTTGCATTTGTAAGACTTTATACTGAATGCTGCCCAGGGTGGTCTGTTATAGCCGATGCACAGGGAGAAAAAGCACAGCCAGGTAGAGTAGAAAATGTTCCCTTCTCAGGACAGCGGTGTTTCCCACTAGTGGCTTTTACAGCTGTGTGTGTTCTCAGTTTCCACATGACTTAGATGCCTCAGGAGTTATGGTGTCTGGCACCCCTTTGAAATGCTATTAATTAGTCATCCGGGACAGCTAACGTTTTTGCAGTTTCCACCTACAGGGCTTCAACTTGCTGGGTGAATTTCTTGTTGCCAAACACTTGTTCGTTGCTGGAGTGTCTTTTAAAACTGGCCAGCAAAGCTGTGCATGAGTGCTTTTCAGGATGCACACGGAGACTGTCGTACCCAATCTGGAAGGGGAAATAAGCAAAAATCCAGGCCAATAACAGACTGCATTAAGAAACAGTGTTAAGGAGGAGGAAAAACGTGACCATGTGTGCCTATGGAACCTGGGCTATAGGGCATCTGGGGTTGTAGCAGGTTTTGCACAGGACTGTAAAAATGGGTTGTAAATGCTTTGGATTTTTGTGAGCTCTGTCAGGGTTGTCCTGCCATGAAAGAGTCAGATAAATGGTACATTGTATACTCTGACAAACACGGTTGTCACCCCTTCCAAATTACTATGAAGTGGGTCCAGGAAAGTAAATTGACTTTCAGAGAACAGAATACCTCCCACTTTGTTGATTGTCCCAATAACAATCTGAAGAACATAAGAACTATCAGGACAAAGGTCCAGCTACCCCAGTATCCTGTCTTCCCACAGTGGTCAATGCCAGGTTCCCCAGAGGAAATGAACAGAACAGGTACCCATCAAGTGATCCACCCCCTGACGTCCATCCATGACCATCCTGGCTAGTAACAGTAATGGACCTATCCTCCGTGAATTTATCTAGGGGTATGTCTAGACTACATCCCTCTGTCGCCAGAGGGATGTAAATTAGACATACCGAAATTGCTAATGAAGCGGGGATTTAAATATCCCATGCTTCATTAGAATAAAAATGGCCACCACTTTTTGCTGACACGGCACGTTGCCAGCAAAAAGCGGCAGTCTAGACAGGGATTGGTCGACAAAGAAAGCCTTTTCCAACCAATCCTGTAAACCTCGTTGCATGAGGCTTAAGGGATCAGTCAGAAAAGGCTTTCCTTGTCAACCAATCCCTGTCTAGACTGCCGCTTTTTGCTGGCAAAGTGCCGCGGCGGCCATTTCTATTCTACTGAAGCACAGGATATTTAAATCCCCGCATCATTAGCAATTTCGGTATGTCTAATTTATATCCCTCTGGTGACAGAGGGATGTAGTCTAGACATACCCTAGGAGGCAATGGCCGTGCCTTAGTACAACCTCAGAGTGCCTAGACTTCCACCTTGATGTGACCGATATGAGTCACATTGCTTGATGCGCCAGTGGAATTGCTCAGATATTAGGGTGATGGGTATGGGATAAAAACCTCTATAGTCTAGACTAGGGAAAGGATAAGCATGTATCTCGGGCACATGATGCATTTACCTCTGTGATCTGGGTTGTGGATATGTCAATGGATTACCTTGAACTACTAAGACCCAAGTTCAAGTCTTGCATAAATGCCTGGTGGAATGTCCTGGTTCCATCCTCAGTCAGGATGGATGAAGATTTCAAAATTCACCTTCTTTTTGAGGCTGAGACCAAAAGGAGTAAAAAAATCCAAAAAACTGAACTTGTGACAGACAAATCTCAACAGGTCCAGGGTTTAGTTCAGCATCTCAAAATTTACCAAAATACTTTTCTGGCTTCATACTGGTTGGGTTGCCAAAGGGCCTCCTGATGCTGGAGTACCTTGGATTATTATTCAGTGCCATTTGTGCTCCTGAACCCCTTGTGTACATCTGAAAATCTGTCTTCTCGTTGTTTATTACCATTCTTTGTACTGCAGTTGTGCCTGAAAGCCTTCTGGGGGTCCCCTTATGTTGGCTCTTGTACGTTTGTCCACAAAGGTTGCAGCTTAAAACAAGCTGAGGGTGTGGCAAGAACAGCCTTTTGTGTGACATCTTGGTATTGCTGCTTCAAGACAAATATCCGGAAAAAGGGAGGTTGAATCACACCATAAATAAATAAATAAATAAATAAATGAAATAGGGACTGCTTTGAGCCTTGGACAAACATTTGCATTACACTTCGGGGCTGGTTTGTATTTGATTACTGATTTGCCATTCCCTAGCTGCCACTCAGCCAGCTGGCGTACCTGTGTTTATATTTGTTTTAAATGTGCCTGCCTGAACTCTAAATGCATGTGCAGGGAATAATACACAGTACCCGGAACAGATCCATAGAAAAGGCTAGGATTTTGCCTTTCAGTAAAACCAGCCTGTCCATCCACAGAAACGTTAATTTCTCACATGATTAATTAGGTTACATTTCCCTTTGTGCAGCAAGAGATATGACCAGCATTCCCTGTAAGCTGTATGCTTGGACAGGCACCCAGGAGAGAGTCAAATGCTGCCAAGCTGATTAGCAGAGAGCCCACACCTGTCAGCATCAGTTTCTATTGGTGGTGCACATGTGCACATGCCCTGGTGCACAGGTCAAAATGAGTTCTGCACATGAATGGAAAAAATTAGAGGAACTATTGTTCCTCACGTCTTAATGCAAACACCCCGGCTATATCTACACTGGCATGATTCTCCGGAAATGCTTTTAACGGAAAAGTTTTCCGTTAAAAGCATTTTCGGAAAAGCGTGTCTAGATTGGCAGGAGGCTTTTCCGCAAAAGCACTTTTTGCGGAAAAGCGTCCGTGGCCAATCTAGATGCGCTTTTCCGCAAAAAAGCCCCGATCGCCATTTTCACGATCGGGGCTTTTTTGCGGAAAACAAATCTCTGCTGTCTACACTGGCCCTTTTGCGCAAAAGTTTTTCGGAAAAAGACTTTTGCCCGAACATGAGCAGCATAGTATTTCCGCAAAAGCACTGACAATCTTACATGAGATCGTCAGTGCTTTTGCGGAAATTCAAGCAGCCAGTGTAGACAGCTGGCAAGTTTTTCCAGAAAAGCAGCTGCTTTTCTGGAAAAAGTGGCCAGTCTAGACACAGCCCCCCAATGTCACATCCATCGTGCAAAGTGTCCCATCCTTCATTCTCACACAGCACTGAGACAGGCTCACCAGCATCCTAGAGCTCTATACCTTCTTTGACTCTGCGGTTTCCACAGAAAGCCTATGAAGTTTTATCATGAAGTTGACTGTGGGGAAGAAAATGAACACTCTACCTCATGCTGCTAGAATATTACTTCCTGCTACTTAATTTCTGGGATGGCCTCCCTCTGTGACATTCTGTACTTGAAACCACATTGAAATGAAGGCCAAAAAATATGCCTTCTATGTAAGATGACATTTGCAGCAGGCTGAAATCTCTGGTTAAGTGTTCTGCTGCAGAAGGCAAGGTCACAGCCCCCGTCTGGGACGTTTTACAATACAGTGGCTCTGGATCTGTGACGAAGTCTATTAAAAAATGCAAACGCATTTGTGGGCAGATCACAGCTGGGTCAAAACCCCACGGAACAGAATATCTCCCACTGGTAAGCACAGTATATATACACCTGGGACGGATGAACTACGCAGTAAATTTATGAATGGTAATGATTAAACAAGGTGGACAAAATTCTTCCTGCCACTACGCCAATGTCTATATGAAGTCACCCCCTTGAAGGTAATGAATTATACCAATGTCATCCAGGTTTTATCAAGGAATGCATTTATACCGGATTCTTATGGAGGGCCTGGTGCAATGCATAAAGTACGTCCTGTACAATCCAATGGCATTTCTTTTCATCCATGAAAGATATTTATAATTATGACAATGCCTGCCCCCTTCAGCCTGCCAAAGTCCCCTAGAATCTCCATGATTAACATATGATCCAAGGCATTGGATCTGCAAAAAATGAGGAGTAATGTTAGTTCGGACTAAGGGCTTTAGTCCAAACTAACGCGTCCCGGCACGCACTTCCTGGTTCGAATCAGCTGTGATTCGAACTAGCGCGCCAGTGAGATCATGTTAATGAAGCGCGGGATATTTAAATCCCCGCTTCATTAACTACTTCGGTCGACTGCATTTGCATCCCTAGTCCGATCTAGGGATGCAGTATAGACGTACCCTGAGAGAGAACTGGTGGAGAGCACGTGGGATTGCAGGGAGGGACATACTGGGATAGATCATTAGATGATCATAATGGTCCCTTCTGACCTTAAAGTCTATGAACTATGAACTGTGAAGCAACCCAGTTGCTCTCATGACCAAGGAAATGGTCACCATTAACCAAAGGGGAGTGCTCTGGAAGGGTTGGTCTTGGGGTGAAGATACCTTCTTGGGAAGCATCTCTGGCCCAGCTAGCCTCTCTAGGGATATGTCTACACAGCAGTGTGATTTTTTTTTTGAATAATTGTCGTGATTCCTGAATAACATAGTCAGCGTCTACACTACAAGCAGTTATTTCGACATAATGTCAAAATAATGTCAAGCCGGAGGACGTCTTATTCCGACTCCTGTAACCCTCATTTTACGAGGAGTAAGGGAAGTTGGAGGAAGAGTGCTCTTGCTCAGACTTCCTGCTGCGTAGACAGTGCCAAAAGCCGAAGTACGCTATTTTGACTTCAGCTAGGCAATTGACATAGCTCGGGTTGCGTAGCTTATTTCGGCTTTAGCCCTGCTGTGTAGACATGCCCTAGGAGGCCCACAAACTCAGAGGGATCCATTGTAAGTGGATCCCCCGATGCTGTCTTCAGATGCCCCTCGCGTTCACTTTGCAGTCTCACAGGGGATCCTACCCTGCCTACCCCCAGGTAGGAGGAAGACAGTCGCTGTGCAGGATCACTGGGCCTTCAGAGCAGCAGTACCTCCCCCCACGCCATGTTAATGGGAGCCTCGACCCTGCCTGAAGGCAGTGCCTCACAACACATCATTGTGGGGAAACAATAGGCCCTTGGCCTAGTGGAGATTAGTAGAAGTATAATAAGCTGACGCTGCCTCAGAGATGCATCCTGTGATAGTCAGAAGTCACCGTTGTGGTGTCTTGACTCTGCCATGACCTGTTTGCTTTGCCAAGTGCTGGGCCCTGAAAGACCTGGTGCCCTGAGGACATCAGAAAGGTCCCGTTGCTATGGCGATTATGCTTACTGGTGATGACAGTATGGCCTCCGTGGGCACTGGTGTGAGAACCAGGACCGAGGGCGGGCAAGGCTTCACAGAGTGAAAATGTGAACCGGGGTAGATTTCTCCTCTTGCTGCAGCAGCTGCATACTCCTGACAGAGCTAGGGTTTGCAGGTGTCTGGTTTTCATCCAGACAATCTGGTTTTTGCCACCTCTGTCCTATTAAAAAAAAACAGAAAATACCGGATATGTAAAATGTCTGGTATTTTCTGTTTTTCTCAGATGGAAAGCCAGTAGGGACATTCTTCCCCTGCTGCATCTGACGTGGGAGTGGGGAGCGTGGGGTTATTTAAAAGCGCAGCTTGGTTCCCATTTTTTTTTCTCAACCAATTTTCTTCCCGCCATGTTAGGTATTATTTTTGAAAGTATCTGGCAACCCTAGACAGAGCCCACACATGAAGGAAAAGGAAAATTGTGGCGCTGATCTGCTCTGAGGAGTCAAGATTAACTTTGCCCTTGGTTTGGGTCAAGTTCTGCCTGGCAACTGTAGTGGGATTGGATGCTGCTCAGCACCATACAGGGCCACGCTCCCTGGGGAAAGGAGCCTGCCTGGGGTTGTTTTGCTGTGGAGCTAGCAAGCTTTAGGTTCCACTCGCTAGGCAACATGTGCCGAGGACCCAAATGGCCCTAAGAAAGCATCAGTACGGCTGGTTGCTAGGACACTGGGCTGGGAGTGGGGTTACCTGTGCTCTTTTCCTGCCTCTGCCACTGTGACAACTTGGGCACATCTCTGCTGCGCGCCGTGCCTCAGTTTCCCTGCTGATCTGTGTCTCTTTATATTTCCCACTCTTGGGGGCGGAGCCTCTCATTCCAGTTTAAGCCAGAGTCTCTCGGTGATACTGTAGTACAAATGAGTAGTAATAAAAGAGTGGCCTGTGTGTCCATGGACTAGGGGAAAGAGCATCACCTCCTGCCGCTTACGTCTGTGTGCTTTTTTTCCATCTCTCCCCCCTCAACCTTCCGTCTCTTCCCCCTTGTCACCAGGCAAACCTGGTCGCGCCATGAACTTTGAGCCCTCCGGCTGACAGTGCTTCGAGGGCTGGCGATTTGTCCAAATCCCCTCCGAGGATGTGGGGCTGAGCAGGCTGGGTGTGGGGCCCGGTGGATTGTTGTGATGCCTCCCTGACTTTGCATGCCTTGGGCCCGATCCACAGCTGGCGTCAGTAGATTCCTGTGGCACTAGGTCACACTTCGCAGTTGAGACTCAAATTGCTTCCTAAGAGCCCAGTCTGCTTTGTTTCTGTTTGGAGGACAGCACACGTGGTGGCCCTGCTTTGGGGTAATCCAGGAAGGCCAGGCCTGTCCCTAGTTGGAACAAGCATTACAAAAGAATTTACTAAACACTACTGTTCCCTCCATTCAGTAGGCTTCTCCCCTGTCCTGAGTGCCAGTCAGGCTCCCCCGAGGATGACCGAGGGTGGTGCTTAGACGGGGATGGAAGTGCCTGGATTTCTAATGGCTTCTCTCTCTCTCTCTCCCTCCCTCCCTCCCTCTGTCTCTCTCTCCCTCTGTGTTGCCGCACAGAAAGCTGATCTGGCTGTTGCTCCTCTCACCATCACCCACGTCCGGGAGAAAGCGATAGACTTCTCCAAGCCTTTCATGACATTGGGGGTCAGCATTCTGTACCGGAAGCCCAACGGGACCAATCCCAGTGTGTTTTCCTTCCTCAACCCCTTGTCTCCTGACATTTGGATGTACATTCTCCTCGCCTACTTGGGGGTCAGCTGTGTGCTGTTTGTCATAGCCAGGTAAGGGGCACTCCAATGCCATGGCTCTAGACTGCCACTGCACATCACTGCACATCCAATGCCCACTGGCCTAGCTACCAGACCCTTTGACAAGTTCAATATCCCACCCCTGGCAGTCTGCAAATTCAACCTGTTCTTCCCTTAATGCAGGAGTTGTCAAACTTGTGATACTGTGACCCCCCTCTCAGTTGCTCGTGACCCCCCTCTCCATTGCTGCAACCAGCTTCTCAGTTGCTCGTGACCCCCCCCCAAGTTGTTTGCGATCTCCCTCTAAGTTGCTCACGACCCCCCGGGGGGTCAGGACCCACAGTTTGAGAAACGCTGCCTTAACGCAATTACTTCTCCTCCATTGAACAAAGACAGGCTGGTTTGTTGGTAGGGTGGCTCGTGATTGTCAGGCTGCATGCCCTGTTGGGTTTCCTTTTTTTGCTGAGGGATACGTGGTGCACCCATGGGAGCACCCTTCACAAATGTTGGTCTGGTACTGATTCATGGACAGTGTACATGCCTTGCTCCATAGGGCCTGTCTCTGATCTCTCTGACACTGGTTTCCTACCACTGCAGCTCCAGTTAACTCCATGCATTTACTCTGAAAGGACACGTCTACACTAGGAAACTAATTCAAAATAACTAAAATTGATTTAATAACTCCTGAAATAACAATTGAAATTGCGTGCCCTCACTATGGGGTAGCTGTGAAATCAGTCCGAGACAGGCTCCGTTAAAGTAGATATGCAACCTCGACTTAGAGCCCCAGGCAACACTGGGGACTAATTAGTTTGAATGACTTGGGGGAGTAGTTATTTCAAAATAGTGGCACCAGTGCGTCCACACAACCGCTATTTCGGAATAACTATTTCAAAATGAGCATTATTCCCCGAGGAAAGCAGGAGTACAGCTTTCGAAGTAAGCAGCCTGTTCTTTCAAAATAACAGGCTTGTTAGTGTGAACACTCCGCTTCTTAATTTGACCTAAGGGGGGTTATTTCGAAATAAAGCCCTAGTGCAGATCAGAGCTGAGTGAAATTATAACTGTGTCTGCTGTTTGGGGGAAGGGGTTTATTTACTGTGGGATCACTCACTGAGACAAGCAGGCTTTTTAATTGTAGGGGTGACTGATTACTTCTATACCCACTGGTTTGTTATGATATGGTCCGTCATTCATGCGCACTGGAGTGAGGCGCTGTGGTTTGCTATGACACAGTAAGATCTCATTAGTTTTAGGGCTGAGCATGCTAGGCAGTTAAGGTGGAATTTCTTAGTCGTGGTGTCATGCTGTGCACATTATAAAGTATCTAGCAGTAGATGTTGCTTTTCTAAATGGAAATAGTCAGCCATGGAGCACAAGAATTGGCAGACTGGATGAACTCAGTGAGCCCAGTATTCTGTCTCAGCAATTGGCCAGCACTAGCTGCTTCAGAGGGAAGTGCCAGAAAATTTGTAGTGAAAATATTGGGTGAGCTGCCCATAGCAGAAGTGCCTTCTACCCCATTACTCCCTCCCGCCATGAGATAGAGGTTTACAGCCTTTCAGATTTTTTTTTAACCCTACTCAAAGTAGCTGTTGGTATTCTCATGTGTAAGCTTCTTTTGAATCTTGTTAACTTCTTGGCCCCAGTGATACACTGTGGCAAGGAGTTCCCCAGGTCAATTATGTGTTGAGGGGTGGAGGTTATGTATTTTCTTTCATTCTTGCATCCCGTTTAATTGAATATGCCCTAATTGTGATGGAGGGTGTTGGGAGCGCATGACTTATCTCCTCTGCCATCTATTTACAGAATATGCCTTTTTTCATACACCGCCCAGTCGTCTCTCTAAGCAGTCCTACTTTCTTGAGACACAGACCACACCACAGCCTTGCTCACTTTCACCTTCTCTCTCTCTGAACCCACTGCAAGCAACCCCCTAAACCTCCTATAAAGCAAACCAGCGGCAAGCCTGTTGCCATGGCTCTGACATCGTGCCTGCTGGAAGAATTAACACGCCGCTAATCTTCCAGTTTAAAATCCTTTCTTGTCCTTTAAAAGCAGCAACATTTGCATGCGTTATTAATTTCATACAGTCTTTGTCTGATGAGATGCACAGTCTGGGGCCTCTTCAGAATGTACCGGGGCGAAGCCTCCGCGTCCCTCCCATTGGACGATGAGCCATACGTCAGCATGCGGGCCCTCCATGCAAGGGGAAGGTCTCTCTTGGAGGCACTAGTCCCCATTAGCCCTCCCTCTCCTTTTGATTAGTGTCCTTAATTGAGCTGTTTTGTAATGGCTTTGCTTCCATTTTGCCTGCCACTCATCCATATTTATGGGACACAGAGACAGCCTTGTTTTGGTTGTCTGACGGGGTCCTCAGGGGTGCTTAATGCAGCACATAAATGAGCTATTATGGCCACGCTTTGCTGTTTATCATTTCAAAGCTCGTAAATTGGGTGCGTGGAGAGCAGACTGCTCCATTGTGGCTGTGCTTTTGAAGTGCCACTCTGCCTGGTGCCTTTCGGCTGGAGTTTGTTGTGATTTTTTTCCCCCAGTACCTAGGATGGCTCCCGATGTTCTCCTGTCAGGCCACCTTTCGGCTATGTCTACACTGTCGCGATCTTACGCCAGAGATATGCAAATGAGGCTAAGCTGCCCCTTCTTGTGCAAGAAAAACCCTCTTGCGCAATGCCATTATTCCTGAAAATAATCAGCGTAGCAGCATTGTGCAAGAGGGTTTTTCTTGTGCAAGAAGGGGCAGTGTAGACCGCTCCTTCTAGCACAAGAGCCTTTTCCAAAAAAATGGCGGCTCATTAGGTATGCAAATGAGGCTCCGCGATATTCCACGCGTAGCCTCATTTGCATATCTCTGGCGCAAGGTTGTGCCAGTGTAGACATAGCCTTCCTGTGCAAGCCGTTGACCCTCTGTGTCCTAGGGTATGTCTACACTGCAGAGTTTTTCTGGAAAAATGGCCGTATTTCCGGGAAAAACGACACAACAGAAAGTCAAAACAACGCAGGGGGTTTTCTGACATTGTTAAACTTCTTTCTACGAGGAAGAAGCCTTTTTCTGAAAGAGATCTTTCGGAAAAAAGCCTGTGTGCATGGGGAAGAGGGGTTTTTTTTTCAAAAGAAGATCTCTTCCAGAAAAGCTCCTTCCGAAAGAAGGCTGCAACCTAGACATCCTAGAGACCAGCTTGAGATAGGCTTTGTTTGAGGCACAAATAGCAGTTAGGTGACCAATTCCCATGGTGAGTTAGGTACCACTGCCAGTTGTGCCTGGAAAATCTCCCCATATAATCTCCAGCATCCATGCACCAGCTCTCTGGGATGGCCTTAGTGCCAATTTACTTCCTAGGATGGATGGCATGGTGGCTTCCTTAAAACGTCTTTCGCAAAGCTTCTAATCCACTGACATTTCATTCAAATATTCAAAGCAGCGATTCACTACCGAATGGCAGTATGCAGAACCCATTAACCCCGATGTTTCAGGGTTGCTGTAGTTTGCTGCCCTCCTGGGATCTCTGCAGCATTTAGAAATTATTACCTGGGCTTAGTGTGTAATACCCTAATGACACCCACCAAAGCTGTCAAAGCAAACTGCTCAGCAGGCAGAATATTTGTTTGCCCCGCAACATCTGGGCTCATGAAGCAGCTGATTCTTCTGCACACTCGTGTAAATCAGGAGTAATGCCACAGAAATGAAAAGAAGTAACTCGTTCTATGGAGTTTGGAGGGTAAATACAAGGTTTACACTTACTCCTTATCATCCCCACAATAAACCTCTAGCAAGTGACAATACTTAGAATGCATCTGACCCATCACAACATCCCGTCATTCTGTTGGAAAGAAACTGCCTGTACAGCATCCAGCATATTGGGGTGCTGGTTCATAACTGAGACTCCTAGAGCTACTGCAATACAAATAAAGGGTAGTCATTGTCCATGCCACTACCCCCATTTTGCAGGTGAAGCCAAAGGATAAGTTGGTTTAAAAAAATGAAATTCAGATGTTTTTTGTATGGTGGGGGCGGAGAGCAGTGTTCTCTGTAAGCTGGGTGCTTTTGTGGCCGTTCAAGAGGGATTCCAATGCTGCCTAGCCAATTAGCAGAGCGCCCACAGCACATATCGGTGCACATAAAAATGATTCCGCACATGGATAGAAAAAAAATCCGCAGATGGATGGAAAACATTAGAGGGAACATTGGTAGAGAGTCACTTTTTTATCGTGAACATGTAATGAGATTTTCCAACCTTTTCAGCCCTGTTAAAGGTCACACAAATCAGGACTCAGCAGTTTTTGGCTCCTGCTCCCACACTAACTCCACAAGTTGAGCCACAGTTAACGTCAATGGGAATCTTGCTCATCAGGTTGGAAATGATCATGCTCATATGTTTATATAACACCCTTCGCTCTTGATAGTACCAAAAGAATTTCCAGTGCAGCCACAGACCCAGGCACAATATTTGGGTCCAGGTCCCAATGTGATGTTGTGAGCCAATACCTATTAGAGAAATAATAAACAGCTGGTGACTTTCATCCCATAGGTCGCTGCCCATCATGGGTGGATGAGGATCCCTGTATAACAGGGCTACTCAACTTTGGAAACCCCGGAGGCCACAATGATACTCACAGCACACGCCGAGGGCCGCAACTTAAGTGTGGTTGCATATATATGCAAATAGCTTCTTTCACACAATGCCCTGGTGCTCCCGGCACCTCCTCCTGGGGAGGCTAGAAATGCTGACACCCTTTACCTGGCTGTTTCAGCCAGTCCATCCGCTTGTGTCTTTCAAATGCTTACTCTACCTGGGGGACGCCTCGCCATTGTGGCGCGTGTTCCCAGTGGAGGCCATGTTCAAAGGATCCCACATGTTGAGCCCCATATAAACCCAAACTGCACACGGGCCACAAACAAAGAGGCCCATGCGTTGAGTAGACCTGCTGTATATCATTTGTACAACAGAGATTATTGTATATAGCAACACAACACACTTAGCAACACAAGATACCAGTCATTCGTTTCCAGGAGTATCTTCCATTCAATCCAGTATTGAATTGAAATTGCAGGGGGAGCTGGAGAAGAGGACACCAATTGCCGAATTATTGCTACTACGTTTATAGCTTCATAGATTACGACTATTCAGTCATCTAACCTGACCTCATGTCTATCACATTCTGTTAATTTTAACCTAGATATACTCCTAACATTGAGCCCAAGAGGGTACGGGTAGTCTCATTGCAGTAGGTGGCACCGCAGAAGAGCTACAGAAAACGTGCTCGAGATCTACAGAATTTTGCTCTAGCAGCTCTATCCCAGAGATAAGTGGGTGCTTTGCTGTTGATCATATCGGAGGAAGGGGTATCAGATCCTTAGCACTCTGGCAGTGCCAGTGCGCGACGCGACCAGACACTTAGCAGGGAATGAGATGTTCATCTGGGAAGATGAACACAGGCTAATTATGATTAGCAAAGTAGTCACTGTGATGAGTAATAGCATTATCTCTGCTCTCTGTCTCCGCTAACAATGCGGAACGGTGCTAGATGGACTCTATTGACATAATGACTGTATTTGATTTCTGTCGTGGTTTGAAATTAGAATTCTAATATATTTTTAGATTGATGAGTTTACTTTTCCTTTTTCACAGTGGGGGCCAAAAAATACCCCACCTTAAGCTCCCATCCTGATTTTCCTTTGAAGGCATTTTTAAATGTATTGATTAAGCCTCAAAGGGAAAACCCTTTTCAATGTTCAACCATGACAGGCACAAAAAAAACTGGAACGGAACTGCCAGCTTGCCCACAGGTGGCATAGTAGTAGGGCAGTCAACTTCACAAAGAGGAATTTCAGAAGGATCCAAGCACTGGGCCCAATGGTGTATTGTAGGAGAGATGGCTCTGCCTTCCCAAATCCACATCCACAGGGGCATATGCATAATGCATTCAGCAGCAGTTTGCATTCTACATTCCATGACTGGAGTCCCAGGGAGAATAAAGTTCAGAGATCTCCCTTGTCCAGTGACATGCGCTGTCTCCTGCTTTCCCCTACAGGAGGAATTGCTCCCTCTCTGGATGGGTATTTTGGCTGTGGCTGCAGTCTATTCCACACAAGCTGCAGTCTATTCCACAGAAGCCTAATCCGAACTAGCTAGTCCATGCCACGTCTAGCCGCGCAGCACGGGGTTCGAACTAGCCGGCATTTAAAAATGGCGCCGGCCGGCTTCATGCAAATGAAGCCCGGGAAATTCAAATCCCGGGCTTCATTTGCAACTGCGGATGACTACATTACCCCCACTAGTTCGAACTAGCGGGGTAGTGTAGACATACCCGGAGTTACCGGATGCTCACAGGCTCGGCAGCCTGCACAACCAGGCCAGAACGGAAGGGGGATTTAGCTCAGCCTGGCATCCAGATCACACCAAAGCACCTTCAATTCTTGACATCTCTAGCTGCCGCCTTTCAGAGTGTCCGTATCTCCTCGGGCAGAGGGTCTCAGCCCCAGGAAAGTTTGAAGTCTGGCTCCATTCTGAAGTGGCAGGTTTGGTCCCACTGAACATGGCCCAGACAGGGCGCTGAAATGGATTAACCTTCATTTCCTTCTTCTCATTTATCATTTGCCAGTCTCTGGCATTCCATCCAGCTACCTTCCATCTAGTTTGCAGTGATAAAATGCACAGATTTGCAGCAAAAACCAATGCCTGAGTTGCCTCAAGATGTCTGCAATGCAATATGGATTTTTTTTCCTATCCAGATACTTCAGGGGGCAATTCTTTAGAGGCCCCATTGCACTTACAGTTTTCTTCTTTCCTCCTCTTTCTAACTAATCGGTTCTGCTCCTGCCATTTCATTCTGCCCTTTTAAGGCATTTCTAATATTCAGTGTGATTTTAGCTGCTCAGGAACGATCCTTTAACACAGAGAGATGAAGACCATGAGAGATCACAGCAAAAAATGCTGGCTTTATTTGTGGTCTCCAAACATAAAGGAAATGCTACCTGCTCTTGACCCCTGCAAAGGCTCTGGAATTTCTGTTCTCAGGAGAAAAACACAGTTAAAATAGTTATGCTGTAATTTAAAGACACGTGTCTCCCAAACTAGGCCCTGGGGGCCTCTGTCGACTCTCTCATCGTAGGTCAATGACACTTAAAACCGACTTGGGGACAATTTAAAGCAGGGCTACTCAACTTTGGAAGCCCCAGGGGGTCACAATGATACTCACAGCACATGCTAAGGGCTGCAATTTAAGGCATATACATGCAAATATATGCAAATAGCTTCTTTTACACTGATGGGCATGAATATAAAGATTAAGCCTTAAGCCGCAGCACCGGACCCAAACATGGCCAGCGTGAGCCAGTCAGCACCTCTCAGGCTCTGCCCACAAGGCTAAGCAGCCAGCACTTCCCACAATGCCCCTGCGCTCCCAGCACCTCCTCCCTAGGGGCTAGAAACGCCGACACCCTGTACCTGTCTGTTCCAGCCAGCCCATCTATTTGCATCTTTCAATGCTCACCCTACCTGGGACAGGCCTTGCCATTGTGGAGCGTGGTCCCAGTGGAGGCCCTGTTCAAAGGATCCCGCCCACGGGCCACGTGTTGAGCCCCGCGTAAACCCAAACCGCACCGTGGGTCGCCATGGGCCGCGTGTTGAGTAGCCCTGATTTAGAGGGAGGCAAAAGATATTTTGGATCCATCATCACTTTCAATCAATCTTTCTTGCTTCTTGATGGGGCCACTGCCTCTAACTCCTCCTCCCTCCCGACTCCTCAAAGAACCATAAGCACTAGAGATACAAAACAGCTTCATGGTTGTAATTTATCTGGTGACACTTGTACAGCGATCCAAGCCGGCAGTGCTGCCAGCTGTTCCCGTCTAATCATCACCTGTTGCTCTTAGTCACACAGTCCCCAAATTATGACTAATCAGGGGATCACGCACAGAGGTTGTTAAATATTTTAATCCTAACAAGGGCCAGGCCATCCATGAGAGACTTCTCCGAAGATGCAATTTAGCATCAAAGTACTCTGTGATAGATCCTCGCTTTCTATGTAAGCCTTCTTTGCAATGCGCCCCCACTCTCCCTGCAAAGAAAGATCTCACAATAATTATATTTTCACATGAAGCGTTCCATTAGAAACCTGTTCCTCACCGGAGGAGTTGAAGGGAGGAAAGCTCGCCACCATGCATCCTTAGCAGCCTCCATTTATGATGGCCCCAGTGAGAAGGACTGAATGAACACTTCAATGCCTTCATTATGTCTCTTGCTTTAATGGTCCTGTGTGCCTTTGGAGGCGCAGAAGTCACTGCCGCTGCCTTACAGGCGCCTGAATATTTCTCTGTAATTTGAGCAGCACTGGGTTCTCACTGAAGTTCTTCAGTATGTCATCTGGTTGGGCTCATTTGATCTTCCCCATTTCCCCTTCCATTTTATAGTCTTTCCATTGGCAGCTGGAGAAAGCTTTTATCTAATTCTTGAACTCAGCCTTTAGTCAATGGGTATTTTATGGACTCACAGTGCAAAGCATTGGCAAACGTGAGCCCCAGCCATTAAAGAAATGGGCAGTATTTAAAGCTGACTTTGATTTCAGCGCAATTTTTTCTTCCTTTGTAATTTTTTTTTTTTAAAGAACAGAAGCAGCTGGATGGCGAAGGGAACAGATGAATCAATACCTACACAGGCCATTATTATTGCGGTGCTCACACCAAAGCAGGGTGCCATGCGAACACTAGGGAGAGACAGCCCCCTGCCCCAATGAGATCACCATCTAATCAGACCAGGCAAACAACAGGAGAAAGGAGGGAATCTTATCCCCATCTGAAAGATAAGAAATTGACGCACGGAGACAGGAAGTGACTTGCCCAGGGTCACACTGCAGGGCTGTGGCAGAGCCAGGAATTGAACACAGACCTCCAGAATCAAGAACATCTGTCCTCTGCAGGGTGACCTGGCAGAGACAGAGAGTTCAAGTAAAATTGTGTGCACTACTTTGGTGGTGTCAGGACGGGGGTCCATGTCACAAAGATCTGCTGAACTCACACCACTTGTCCCTTTGCTGGCATCTTAGTGGAGGTGTCTGCCGTTCAATGGGTCATGGAGACACATGTCCACGGCAGGTCAGGACTGAGACAATTTAGCAGGGCAACACCAGGGAAGCCTGCAGTGCTACTTCCAGACACGCACCTGCGGGAAAATGCAAGGAGGAATTTGGTCTCTAGGGGTACGTCTAGACTACAGGCTTCTGTCGACAAAACTTCTGTCAACAAAGAGCGTCTAGACTACATTGAGTTCTGTCGACAAAGCAAGCTGCTTTGTCGACATGGTAGTGTAGACGCAAAGGACAGTTTACATTCAATAGCACCTTCTGTTGACAGAAACTCTGTCGACAGAAGGTGTTATGCCTCGTAAAATGAGGTTTACCAGCGTTGACAAAACTGCTGAGTTCTGTCGACGTTATGTCGACAGAACTCAGCGGTAGTGTGGACGCAGGTATAGTTTTGTCGACAAAAGTCCACTTTTGTCGACAAAACTCTGTAGTCTAGACACACCCTAGGATAGGAACTCGCGTACTGCCCTGGGTGGTGGGTGAATGCCCAAGATGGGGAAGGCAAACCCCAGGACCTCCGCTCTGCTTGGCCCTGCTTCTTCTGCAACCCTCCCCCTGCCCTGTGGAGCCAAGCCTGGCTCCCACCCCAGGTTACTGCCCCCCTAGTCCACTCAACATCCCTTAATCTCACCGGCCCGCTGGAGAACTGAGCAGTCATGCCACATCCCTCTCAGGCGGTGGGGACCTGGGCAGTTTGGGGAAGGCAGTACTTTCCCTTGCCTACATTAACCACCGCCCATGCACACTGCCCTGACAGGCACCTGGAGAACAGAGATAGACAAAGCTTTTCATCACCACATTTTTGACCAAACACATTTTCTAATTCTAGGAATTTGTTTTTCACCTGTCGCTAAAGGGTTTTCTTGTGGGGCGGGTGGAAATCACTAATTTGCAGGGGCCAGATGTTTACTTAATATCCCCCAAAAGTTGAAGAAATGGTGTGATGGAAACAATAAATGCCACTGCAGTCTTTAAGGGCGAAGGGGAATAAATTCCCAGCATGGAGGAATGGATGGCTTCATCTCACACCCCTTTCACCAGCACAAAGATACTCAAAATTGTACTTCACTGAATCTCGCAAATTAAAGTCCTGTTATGTCCCATTTAGTCCATGCCCCTGGCAATGCAGAATTGTTCACTACAGGGTATTTTCTATTGCTTTGTTCAGTCTAGTTTTTAATTTCCCATTGTTAATAGAATGTTCTTTATATGCAAAAGAAGGCGTTCCACTTGTGCAAAAGCTCTGTCCTGAGGTGCCTTTCAGAGCCTAAAGTCTGAATTCCCTGCTTCCACCCCCCCTAAAGATATCTGTCCTTCTCCAATGAAGGGTGTCCCAGGAAACCAATCAACAAGTTATTTTAAAACTCCTCTCCTTATACAAACGGTGGGCTGCAGGATTTGAGGCAGAAGCCACAGGGATTTCTGAAGGAAGCCGAGCTGATACTAATTAATATGTCTGGTTCAAAAGCAATTATGCCAATTACATCTTTAATTTAATCATGGCAAAATTTGGGACTCTGAGAAAATGTGAATAAATAGTGCTAAAAATATTAACATTTCCCTGACGAGCATCCCCACCGGATCCTGGCTGAGTGAGTGCCACTAAAAGCTATGCTTACCCAGCCATCTTCGGCAGGGATTTTGTCTGAAAACTGCGGGGCTAGTACTGAGAACAGACTTGTGCGATTTACAGACTCCTCCATTCTCCACTTGCCCGGGGTCTGCACATGGCTGAAGCCAAGACACAAGTGTTGATCCTTGTTGGGTCTGTAAACAGGGCTTCTGTCAACTAGCCTTGCCTGGCTCAGCAGGCATTTGCTCTGTGACTCGCATCTTAGCTTCAAGTCTTTTGCAGAGCTACCTCAAGGTCAGGGAAGAGGGGTTACACTTTCTAGGGCAGCCGGACGTCTGCATTTTCAATAGGCTGTTTCCAGAAGCTCCTGTACTTGTACCTTATTCCACTCCCTCCGCCTCATGCTTTTGTTGGCAGTGTGGGACTGGGAAGTCCTTTGCCATGACTTTCATAAGTGGCTTGTAACTCTAAATCTGATGAGGTTCAACAAGGTCAAGTGCATCTGGGAGGGAAGACTCTCAAGCATTGTTACAGGCTGGGGACCGACTGGCTAAGTAGCAGTTCAGCAGAAAAGGACTTGGGGATTACAGTGGATGAGAAGATGGATATGAGTCAACAGTCAAATGTGTCCTTGTAGCCAAGAAGGCATGCATATTAGGGTGCATTAGGAGAAGCATTGCCAGCAGACCCAAGGAAGTGATTATTCCCTTCTATTTGGCACTCGTGAGGCCACATCTGGAGTATTGCGTCCATTTCTGGGTCCCCTACTACAGAAAGGATGTGGACGCATTGGAGAGGGTCTGGCGGAGGGCAACTAAAATGATGAGAGGGCTGAAGCACATGACCTATGAAGAGAGGTTGAGGAATGTGGGTTTATTTAGTCTGCAGAAGAGAAGAGTGAGGGGGGATTTGATAGCAGCCTTCAACTTCCTGAAGGGAGGTTCCAAAGAGGATGGAGGGTATGTCTACACTACCCTCCTAATTCGAACTAGGAGGGTAATGTAGTCATCCGCACTTGCAAATGAAGCCCGGGATTTGAATTTTCCGGGCTTCATTTGCATGAAGCCGGCCGGCGCCATTTTTAAATGCCAGCAGTTTGAACCCCGTGCCGCACGGCTACACGCGGCATGGAGTAGCTAGTTCGGATTAGGCTACACGCAGCACGGAGTAGCTAGTTCGGATTAGGCTTCCTAATCCGAACTAGCTGTACTCCTTATTCCACGAGGAGTACAGCTAGTTCGGATTAGGCTTCCTAATCCGAACTAGCTACTCCGTGCCGCGTGTAGCCGCGCGGCACAGGGTTCGAACTGCCGGCATTTAAAAATGGCGCCGGCCGGCTTCATGCAAATGAAGCCCGGGAAATTCAAATCCCAGGCTTCATTTGCAAGTGCGGTATGCCTATATTACCCTCCTAGTTCAAATTAGGAGGGTAGTGTAGACATACCCGGAGTGAAGCTGTTCACAGTTGTGACGGATGGAAAACAAGGAGCAAAAGGTCTCAAGTTACAGTGGGGGAGGTCTAGGTGGGATATTAGGAAAAACTATTTCCCTAAGAGGGTGATGAACTACAGGAACGGGTTACCTAGGGTGGTGGTGGAATCTCCTTCCCTAGAGGTTTTTAAGTCCTGGCTTGACAAAGCCTTGGCTGGGATGATTTAGTTGGTCCTGCTTTGGGTAGAGGGCTGGACTCGATGACCTCCTGAGGTCTCTTCCAGCCCTAGGATTCTATAATTCTATGATTTGGGGGCCCAACCTGAGATGCCATAAAGGGGCCCTGTGCTGAACACCCACTGTCTGAAATGCAGACTGTCCCTGTGCCATGTGCCCACTGTGAAATGCAGACTAGCCCAGTGCCCAGCACCCACTTTTGGAAATGCAGACTTCTTTATCAGGGGTCTCAAGCTGAGTTCCCAAAACTTGAGATTTTCCCAAACCACTACTCACATCGGAAACTTGGCCAAGCTTGTCCCTGCAGTGAGTGCCTAGCTCCATGTGCATTTCTGCTCTGCCTTTCCTGCTCCGTTATGCCCTTCTCATACAACCTCCCTAACAACAAAGCTTTTGCTTTCCATCTGCCACCACAGGTTCAGCCCCTACGAGTGGTACGACGCTCACCCCTGCAATCCGGGGTCAGACATCGTGGAGAATAACTTTACTCTGCTCAACAGCTTCTGGTTTGGAATGGGAGCGCTAATGCAGCAAGGTACGGCTGTCTTCCCCTGTCCCCCACACCCTGCTATTTTCTGTGACCAAGGGAGCTTTTGCTTGGTGTTTGAGTTGTGACAGGAGCAAGTTAAAACATAGTTGTGCTTGTCAAAAACAACTGACTGTAGCAAAAAGAATAATGCAACAGCCCTGGGCCCTGGTTGTCACCCAGCAATAGAGCCGCCGAGAGAAGCTGTGTCACTGCTCACTGACAAGCACAGACATTGGGTTTGAAATTGTGGCGTTTGTCTCGTAACAATTACAGAAGTGCTTGTCAACACCGGCTTTTTGTCTCCGTGCCGGGAAGGCAGTTAGCTGCGGGAACTGGGAAAATAGCTCTCCTCTGACAGTTTTACGGCTCATGGTATCCACTGTGGAGTGAAGTATTTGTCTCTCCTATTACTCTTTCTGATTGAGATATACTATACACATGTGGCTTGCTAAGACAGAAGCAACTCTCCGGAGAGTTGATTGGATGGCGTGTGTTGCATACTGTGCAGGGCTTTGCGTTATTCAGCTACACATATGCCTGTCAGCCTAGTGCAAATAAGGCCAGAAAGGGGTTAATTAGATTAACGCCTAAGCCCAGGTCTACACTGAAGGGAAAGGTTGGATTAAGATACACAACTCCAGCTATGTTAATTATGTAGCTGGAGTTAACGTACCTCACTTTATGTTTTCCCACCATCCCCACAGCAGGAGGTCAACAAGAGAAAACGCTCCTTTCAGCTTCCTTTACTCCACATGAGGATCAGGAGTAGTGGCACCAACAGTGACCCCCTCTGAGTTTGATTTAGCGGGTCTTTACTAGACCTGCTAAATCAAACTCCAGAAGAAAGGTAGTGTCAATCTTCCGCATAGTGAAGACGTGGCCTAAGTGGAGTTAATCTGTTTAATGGAAACCAGCCCAGAAGGGTGGGGGCTATGTATAGCATTATTCACTGCATGATTTTAATTTCATTTGTAGATTCTATTCATGGGCTTTGTGTAGCTGGCAGGAAATAGGGAAGAAAGGGTGTTACACACTAGTCGGGCAGAGACATGTGGCAGAACTAACCCAGCCTGAGATATGAAGCCAGATGCCTTAGCCTGAGGCTCGGGTCCAGAGGCTCTCCAGAAAACTTGGACAGTTCCTCATGTGTCAGAGTCAGAGGAGACTGGGGCTGAAGGACTCTTCTTTGCTCACCCACCAGAGACTAGGGTGTTCTTTTTCATCTTATCTCCTCACATGGGTGGAGGCAGGCATGTACTCACCTCCTGCTCTGAATTATCGAAAACAGAGATTGCTTCCACTGTGGAAGCAGCTAGGGAAGTGCCTGGTCTCTGGTAAGATTGGCCAAGCTAGAATACTTCCAAGGGACTGTCAGTTAAAGCCATGCTGCCCGATCTGCCATCAGCAGAGAGCTTCGGCTTTATGCTTCTCAGTATAAAGAAGCCCCTTTTCTATGACCGTTCTCTTTCTACCCGCCAAGTAAAAAAGCATAAGAACATTAGAACAGCCAGACTGGGTCAGACCAAAGGTCCATCTAGCCCAGTATCCTGTCTGCTGACAGTGACCAATGACAGGTGGCCCCAGAGGGAAAGAACAGAACAGGGAAACATCAAGTAATCCCTCCCCTGTCACCCATTACCAGCCTCTGACAAACACTTGGGACACCATTCCTACCCATCCTGACTAATAGCCATAAATGTATCTAGCTCTTTTTTTGAACCCTGTTAAAGTCCTGGCTTTCACAACATCCTCTGGCAAGGAGTTCCACAGGTTGTCTGTGCATTGTGTGAAGATATACTTCCTTTTATTTGTTTTAAACCTGCTACCTATTAATTTCAACCAACCTATTAAGTTCTGAAATCATCCCGGCCCTGTTGAACACCTGTTACAAATCTCATCTAGCTGAGCAGGCCGTGGCATAGGATTGAGGGTGGTTTCGCTCTGGTTGGGAGGTATAGTGACAGTGTTAAGCTGTACTAGTTACGTGATGGGTGACTGGAAGTGCTCTGAAGGGAAGGAGAAGGCAGCTACTGCTGCTGCTGCTTTGGATGGTTTATGTTTGGCCACTCCAGTGTCAAATGGAGTTTGACATCAAAATTGTACACAGATGCCAAGAGTGCCCAGAGCATGGGACGGAGTTGCCAGTGCGTCAAACTGATATTAAGAATGAATAAATAAATAAAGTGAGTTACAAAATCTTCAAGGTCCAAGATTCAGCCAGGCCTGACCCTCACCTCTTTGTGGGAGTGAAGTTTTGCACCCGCTTCTTTTTGTACCAGTAGTTTCTTGTGGATGCGGGATCCCCCATTTAGCTCTGCACTAGCTGCAGGAGCAAGGGGGTAACTTATCCACACACATGCAAAAACAACTACAATATGGCTGCAATTTTTAGAGGCACAAGCTCTGTTAGAAATAGGGAGTCTCTCTTCTGAGAAATATACCCCTAAAGAATCAGCCGGAGGTGCATTTGCAGGTGTGCATAGGTTTGTGTGTGCGAGAGAGGGAGAAATAGCCACTCTGAATGTTAAAATGAAAACACATTATTTTACAAAGCAACTCAGCAGTTTAAATTCACCAGTTGCTCCGCCTCCCCCGCCATCTCTTTCATTGATAACACACCTTTAATAAGGTAAGCAATTTATTTACATTCGGGAAGATCTAACCTCCCTCACACCATTCATTGGGTCTTACACAATGCATGAGGTCGAAGTTGTGGTTCCCACATGGTTACTCCATCTTAGTATTGCACTGAAGGGAGAACAGAGAATAGACAGACCCTAAAAGAACAGAACCCTTTGGCTATGTCTACACCACAAGTTTTTTTGGCAGAAATATGCTAATGAGGGACACATTAGCATAAGTCGCGACATCATTAGCATAAAGATCCAGGACAGGCATAAGGATCTTGCAGAAAATAGGGGGTTTGCACAAAACGGAAGCAGCTACACTGCTTCTTTTTGTGCAAAAACCCCTTGTGCAAAAAGAAACAGCAGAAAATATGCTAATGATGTTGTGACTTATGCTAATGAGTCCCTCATTAGCATATTTTCTGCCCAAAAAAACTTGTAGTGTAGATGTAGCCTCTGAGTAAGGCTTTGGTCATTCACTTCATACTGCATCCAAAATACAACCCAAGGGTTTCAGCTCAGTGAATTGAGAAGAATTTCAAAAGCTAAAAACTCATCCACCTCAGGGTCATCTTTAGGATGTATGAGGCCCTATGCAGTACTATTAAACAGGTGCCCCTGTGACTGATGGCAGCTCGGGGGGTGAGGGGGTGGTTTTTTTTAGAGACGTGATTTTATAATCTTCAGCCACACTTTAATGACGTATTTTAAAGCAAATTTTATACTCAGGCCCTGTAGCCTGACACAGTAAATTCAGACACTGACAGGATATACCTGGGGTTGGCAAATACTTATTAAATGGCTTCATTACCATTTGAATGGCTCTCTCACATGTTGGCTACGTCTACATTGGCAAGATTTTGCGCAAATACTTTTTAACGCAAGAGTTTTTGCGTTAAAGTATTTGCGCAAGAGAGCGTCTACACTGGCGTGTGCTTTTGCGCAAGAGATGTGCTTTTGCGCAAGAGCATCTGTGCCAGTGTAGACGCTCTCTTGCACAAGAAAGCTTCGATGGCCATTTTAGCCATCGGGCTTTCTTGCGCAAGAAATTAATGTTGCCTGTCTACACTGGTCTCTTCCGCAAGAACAGTTTGCTCAAAAGGGCTTATTCCTGAGCGGGAGCATCAAAGTTCTTGTGCAAGAGGCACTGATTTCTTACATTAGAACATCAGTGTTCTTGCGCAAGAACTCGCGGACAGTGTAGACAGGCGGCAAGTTTTTGCGCAAAAGCGGCTGCTTTTGTGCAAAATCTTGCCAATGTAGACACAGCTGTTCAGTGTTATGCTAATAGCTCTGACAGGCTTTTTCACTGTTAAGTTAACTAGATCCTCTCCAGAGGAAGCAGAGCCACACAACAGGGATAGGAAGAGCAGGGAAGGTGGACATTAAGACCCAGTGGTGCCCCAAATTTTCAGGTGCCCTACGCAACTACCTATTATGTGTATGGGTAAGGACATCCCTGCATTCACCAATCCTTGGCACCGGTAATTTATAAAATACACGATAGCTGCCAATTAAATAACTGAAACTGCCTTCAAACAGCTGTTTCCTTGGCTAGCAATGTAAATGCTCATCCTCTAGGGAGAGCTATATCATGAAAGTACAGTCTGTGGTATCTTTCCTCTCCCACATGTCTTCTCCACATACCCACAGCCCCCTTGTTTATATCTGGAGGGGTACGGATATCCGCAGATCGTTTTTGCAGATGCGGATACCAATTTTGTATCTGCACGGGGCTCAACCCGTCTACGTCCCATTCTTGAGGAAGCTGAGCACCATTTGACAAAACGTACTGGGGTGCTTTTCCAGCCCGCCCTTCCATGCTGCCTGCATGAGTGACTGTTCGAGGGGTTCTTTGCTACCATGGTTACAGGAACCTTAGCAATAGGATGGATGGATTAGAGCCGAGCTGTTCCGAGGAGAGGACAGGCTTAGCTGGAGACTTCCCTTGATTAGAGCCTTCCGACTTTCAAACACCAACGTTCAAAGTAAGTATACCAGAACTGACAAGCTGCCAAGGCCCAGCGGTAGGGCCCAGTTTGTGGCAGAGACCCAGAATGCAGGACATACAAGAATTACCAATGCCAAAACCAAACAGCTGCTGGATTCCTTTGTTCATGTGACCGGATCCGTTTACAGCCTCAGTCTCAGGAGGTTTTATCCTTTGTTATGAATCATTTTCTGTAGGCCAGGTGAGAGGCCACCAGGGAACTTTGGGACTGAAATACGGGCTGTGTGCGAGGGATGACTTCAGTGAGTTCAGAAATAACCCAGCTCCGGCTGTGTGCAAAGCAGGGGTTGGCGCTCGGCCCTACTTGGGTGTCATTTGTCTGGTTGCCTGTCCAGGAAAGATAGTGACACTGAAGAACAATATCTAATCATTTGTTGGAAAGAGACGTATTCTAACCAATTTTTTAAGGTTAAAAGGCAAATTAGTTTGTACAAAAACTGGCTAATCCAGGGATGAGAAACCTTTTTTAGGTCGGGGGCCGCACAAAAGTGAAAAGCATAAAACACACCCAAGCCTCACATTCCTCTCACACACCAGAACCTGGGGGGTGGGGGGGCAGGCTAGTAGATTTGGGGGTGGGAGGCTACACTCTGTGGTGGAGTCAAAAATGAAGAGTTCAGTGTGTGGGAGGGGGCTTCCAGGAAGCAAGCTTGGGGTGTAGGGTCTGGGGGGGAGGAAGGGTGCAGGCGCAGGCTGGGGTGGGAGGTAGGATACAAGAGCAGGCTGGGGGTGCAGGGCCTGCGTTGGAGGTTGGATGCAGGGCTGGAGTGCTAGCTCCCCAATGCTGAGGGGAGCCCCAACCTATGGGGGCTGGATCTAAGCAAGCTGGGGAGCTGGACCTAGCCCCCAGCCCATTGGTTGTAATCCTTTTTTCAAGGACTAGTATAGTCCTTTTTTCAAGATTCTTAACCTCCATTGGGAATAATTCTGGGCTGCATCTACATTGCTGCTCCTCGCTCAGCACATAATGGGACCAAATCTGGTCTGCAAGCAGCCGCAGATCCATAGGCCCACTGTGCCCTGGAAGAACCAGGGAAACTCACTCCCATCCCACGTTACCAGGCAAGGTGATTTGCCGAGTATGGCTCCTCACAGCTCCTGTACAACCTCTGCTTTTCCATCTGGGCTCTTCAGTCACTTGTCAAGCACCATCTAGTTTTAACGTTTGCCCAGACTGGAGCAAACAGTTGGGCTATGTCTAGACTGCAGGCTTCTTTCGAAAGAGGCTCTTTCGAAAGCATCTTTCGAAAGAGCCTCTTTCGAAAGATCGCGTCTAGACTGCAGGCGGATCTTTCGAAAGAGCAAGCCGCTTTTTCGAAAGAGAGCACCCAGCGAGTCTGGATGCTCTCTTTCGAGGAAGCCCTATTTACATTGAAGAACGCCTTCTTTCGAAAGAGGAACTTTCGAAAGAAGGCGTTCTTCCTCGTGAAACGAGGTTTACCGCCATCGAAAGAAAAGCCACGTTCTTTCGAAATAATTTCGAAAGAACACGGCTTGAGTCTGGACGCAGGGGAAGTTTTTTCGGGAAAAGGCTACTTTTCCCGAAAAAACCCCTGAGTCTGGACACAGCCATAGTGAGAAGAGTGATAGAAGAGTGAGCTCTGATGGTAAAGGGATGGCTAGATTCAGATTGTGAGAGGTGCCATGGGGGGTAGTGTGACTTACTAGGGCTACAAAACCCTGCCCGCTGTGCTGTAGACAGAAAACTTCATGCTGCGCCAAAACTTGTCTCTCTAATTTCACATAAGGCCTGGTACAGAGGAATGTAATGTATCACACGTGATTAATTCTGAATTATTTCACCCAGATCCACTTATATTCACTTATATTCATGGCAGGGAAACTGAAAGAACCCAAAGCTTAAGTGACATCCACCATGAATATTGCTGTGTTCCCCTTGCTGGCACTGTAGCAATATTGAAACAAAGATTCTTCCCGGAGCTGGACAAGGGCAGTAGCTAGGGAGACATGGTAGCAGGGTGAATCCCTCCCTTACTGGATGCAGTTAAATTAGAGATCCTGTATTGATACTGTTTTTAACTCCATTTTGCCTCTAATTCCAAAATGATTTTCAAAGCTACTCTTTCAGCCGCATCAAAGGGTGAGATGGAACAGAACAGGAGTAAGTTCTCAATGGGAACTGAAATGACAATACTGCTTCCACAGGCACCTAGGGAAAAGGCTGCAAGCTGAACCTCTCTAGTCCGGTACCCTTGGGACATGGTGGGTGCCTAACCATAGAATTTGGCAGACCACAGGAGGTCAATATTGTCTATCAGCATTACCAACACTACCCCTGTCTAGTGGGCTCTTAGAAGACATTTAGGGTATGTCTCGACTATATCCCTCTGTCGCCAGAGGGATGTAAATTAGACATACCGACATTGCAAATGAAGCTGGGATTTAAATGTCCCGTGCTTCATATGAATAAAAATGGCTACTGCGTTTTGCCAAGTCAGCAGTTGGCAAAAAGCAGCTGTCAAGACAGGGATCAGGCGACAAAGAAAGCCGTTTTCGCCCAATCCTCGTCTTGACAGCTACTTTTTGCCCACAAATTACTGACTCGGTAAATCGCGGCAGCCATTTTTATTCAACTGAAGTGCGGGAGACTGAAATACCCGCTTCATTTGCAATGTCCGAATATCTAATTTACATCCCTCTGGCGACAGAGGGATGTAGTCTAGACATACCCCTGGGGTAAATTAGGGTATGTCTACACTAGCCCCCTAGTTCGAACTAGGGAAGCTAATGTAGGCATTCGAAGTTGCAAATCAAGCCTGGGATTTAAATATCCCGCGATTGATTTACATCTTTCCGCTCGTTCGCCATTTTTTGAAATTTACAAGTCTGGACTAACTGCCCGTGTCTACACGTGGCAGGGACCTGGTATTTCGAATTAAAGCCCTAAATCGAACTACCTATTTAAATCCCGGGCTTGATTTACAACTTCAAATGCCTACATTAGCCTCCCTAGTTCAAACTAGGGGGCTAGTGTAGACATACCCTTAGAGCTAAATCACAGCATAGAACACTGAGAGCCAGGACTGGTGACTAGTATCAGAGGGGTTGCCGTGTTAGTCTGGATCTGCAAAAGCAACAAGTAGTCCTGTAGCACCTTAGGGTACATCTACACTAGCTCGTTGGTTCGAGCTAGGTAGGGTAATGAGGGCAAGCGGAGTTGCAAATGAAACCCAGGATTTAAATATCCCGGGCTTCGTTTGCATGTTCCCGGGCGCCGCCATTTTTAAATCCCTCTGAGTCCGAACTCAGTGCCCGCGGCTACACACAGCATGGAATAGGTAGTTCGAATTAAAGATCCTAATTCGAACTACCGTTACTCCTCATTCTACGAGAGAATGAGTATGATGCATCTGTACATGCATCTGCCGAAGTGGGTCTTTGCCCATGAAAGCTTATGCTCCAATACATCTGTTCGTCTATAAGGTGCTACAGGACTGTGAACTAACTTTATGGGACTGTGGGAAACTTGGCCACGCCCATGATAAATCGACATCCGGCTCACTAACATCATGCCGGACCACGGATGTTGCCGGACTAGAGAGTGCTGGGCTAAAGAAGTTCCACCTGTACCGTACTTTAATGCCTCGCTCTTTAAATTACCTTACAGAATCCAACTTTCCATGGAAATTGCAGATCAGAAATGTCCTCTGACTGCAGCTATTTCAAACCCAATCCCTTGCCCCCAGTTTTAATAAGTGTCTCAAGAGCTTGCAGAAACTACAGCCCATTTAGCCCTTCATCTTTGTTCAGTCAAAGTCATTCCAAACATGTTACACCTTTCATGCTGTATAATACCTCCTACTTTTCTACCTCCAGAAGCTATTCAAAGTAATGGATCCTGATGATTTCTTTCTTGCACTGTGATTTTTTTAAAGCTTGTGTATTTGAATACCCGCCCCCCCCCTTGCAGAATGAGGCCTTTGAGAAGTAATCCACATAAAAGCAAAGCACTCTTTAAATGGCAGAGCAAAACACTCACGGAAGTTCATAAATGGCTTGCTATTTAAATCTCATAAAAGCAGCCTCGTTAATTACTTCAGTTTTGCAGGTTTCCTGTAAATTGTGCACTGTACCCAAGGTCAGCAATAAAGAGAGAAAATTCTGCAACTGCTACAGAAAAAAAAAACAGATTTCCTTGCATGCAAGATGTTTGGGTAATTTGCATTAGAAACAATTGGCTTAATTTGTGCAGTTGTTACAGTTCAGCAGTGTGACCTAGTGCTTGAAATATGTACTGTTATCTTTTTATTTCTTTTCTCTCTTTATTTTCGGATGCCTTTAAACTGCTTTTCCCTACTCTCCCAGGGTCTGAACTGATGCCCAAAGCGCTGTCTACACGGATCATTGGCGGCATCTGGTGGTTCTTCACGCTCATCATCATCTCGTCCTACACAGCCAACCTTGCTGCCTTCCTGACTGTGGAGAGAATGGAATCCCCCATCGACTCGGCAGATGATTTGGCAAAGCAAACGAAAATAGAGTATGGAGCTGTGAAGGATGGAGCGACTATGACCTTCTTCAAGGTGAGATCGAACATATGCATTGCCCCCTTGAGACAGAAATGCAAATAGTCAATGAATAGCACCAATGCAATGTTCTTAGAGCCAGGGGAGTAAGAGCAGAGAAAAGCCAGTTAAGTCACCTAGTCCATTTCACCTCCTCTTAACACAAGATTGTTCCTCTTGCATTTTTGCTAGGAATTTGTCCACACCCATTATAAGTCACCCAGGTTATGGACCATCCATTTCTGGCTTCTGCCATAAATGGTATTAAAAATTTTAAATGGCATTGATTTTACAGCTTCAGAGATACAAATGACAATATGCAATGCAAGCTCAGATGCTCCAGATGGAAGGTGTATTCCCAAATCAAGGCAGAGTGTCTGTACAGCTTATACTAAAGTCTTCCAGAAAGTCCTATTTTCCCCAGGCATCTTCCAGACCTTCACTACTCCCCTAGTCCCTCCCCTCCTGCTGCTCAGGGATATTTCCTTGAAGCCCTCGGAGACAAATTGATAGGTGTCTAGATGAATTCAGAATCAAGCTAAGAAAGATTAGAAATGAAAATCAGATTTAGACAAATGCTTCAAACCTCTTTCCACCAATTGTTTTAGCATTTTTAAGCTGTCTGTTGCCTTGTGTGCATCCACTGACATATTAACACAATCACTTCTTATGAGCATACACATCCTCAACTAGCACATTTCAAACTTTATGGGGACTTTCAGTTCAGAAACCTAAGAATTACATTCACCCAGACAGAGAACAGAAACAATACCATGGGCCTTATATGACCAAACACAACTAACCAACACAGCTGAAATAGAAACAGAACACTGAATAATTTTGAAGAACAGACAAATTGTTCAGGAGAAGGTTCAGATCTGCTAGCCTTTTTGTGGTCTTTCTTTTCTCACTGGTGCTGAGGGAGGGAATGGTTTGCATGGAGGGTTTTTTTAATTTACTCATAAGTGCATCAGGCAGGGGGTTGAGTAGCAATTTATCTACCTAAATTGGAATAGATAGTCAGTTGCTTGTTTCAGTGTATGTAAGTATGAAATTGTCCATTTCATTTGTTATCTGGGCATATACAGGACAGGAGGGGCACCTGCTGACAGTGTTACATCTTTGATAAATCATAAGAGTAAAGAAAATAAATGAATGGAAGAAAATCGTCATCTCTTCTCACATGCGAAGACATTAAAGTCATCAAATAAACTTGCTTTTAGGATTGCTAGTAACTAAAAGTTGTAGCTCGGACATGGACCTATTCCATACAAAGCTTGTGTAGTCTCAGGTTCTTCCCTTGCTATAAGGTTCTTGTTATAACAGTATTCTTCCCCCATCTCTGAATACTGTGGGGCCAAATATTTAATCCATACTAGGTCAACTGGGTTGCAGCCCTGGAATGTAAGGATCACAAGGAGCAAGATTAGCATCCAGTGATAGGCATGTTAGTCTGTATCTGCAAAAACAATGAGGAGTCCCTGTGGCACCTTACAGACTAGCAGATTTATTGGGGCATAAGCTTTGGGCATATGTTTTCATTTGGACAGATGCATCTGACAAAGTGGGTTTTGCCCACAAAATGCTTCTACCCAGATAAACCTGTTAGTCTTTCAGGTGCCGAAGAAACGAGATTGTTTCCAGGATCATTCCTCCCTGGTCTTCAGAAAACAATGCAATATAATTTACTGCCCGCCCCTCTCTGCATGTCGGGAGGAGCAAGGAAATGCAACGTGCCAAATAGAGACCCATTCATTGTCCCAGACCTGACTATTCAGAAGAGACTGGTGATTTTGGGACTAGCACCTCCTTAAAGGGGCCTGATTCTCCGTGTGCGGTGCTCAATGCTTTCTCAAAACCAGGCCTAGTGAAAGTGTCTCAAGATCATACCCACCAGAGGACAGTTGCCCAGGGCCCCGGCAATTGAAAGGGGCCCGGGGCTCCCATCCACCACTGTCATTACTATGGTAGTAGCAGTGGCTGGAGCCCAGGCCCTTTAAATTGTCGCACTGTTTAATGCTCTGCGTAGCCATTTTAAGGGCCTGGCACTATAGGCAGCTCTAGGGCTGGTGGGGGGGCACACTCCAGGTGCTGCAGAAGGATGGGCTGCTTTGGCCCCGCCCCTTCCACCTAAGGCCCCGCCCCTTCCAGAGCACAGGGGCAGGCCTCCCCCACCTTTCCCAGGGGTCTGCAGGGAATGTCAACGCTTCTGCTCAAGATGCAAATTTAAACCCTAGTCTACCAACTTAGATAGTGCATGACCAACACCTCTGTTATTTTCATGTTCCCAATACTAACACTGAAGGCACAGAGTGGACAAAAGCCATGGAGAACAAATATCAACTAGTTTTCAGTCAAAATAACAGCCACAAGGACACAAACAGAAGGTTCAGCTGATGTTGAACTTGCTGGAAAAGCATTGTCCAAGTGGCATTGAAGAGGCTTTACTCTGCCTAACAATAGACCTTTGGGATTTCCACCCTCTCCCGCACACTAGCTCTCAAATCCAGCCAGACGGCAAGTAATTCCCTGCTCTAATATGAAGTGTATTAAAGAAACTGGAACCCAAGAGGTGCCTTCATTCGGGAGCTAATAGAACAATAGAATCTGACAAGATGCTAGTTAGGCCTCAGCTGGAGTACTGTGTCCAGTTCTGGGCGCCACATTTCAAGAAAGATGTGAAGAAATTGGAAAGGGTACAGAGAAGAGCGACAAGAATGATTAAAGGTCTAGAGAACATGACCTATGAAGCCAGGCTTCATGAACTGGACTTGTTTAGTTTGGAAAAAAGAAGATTAAGGGGGGACATGATAGCGGTTTTCAAATATCTAAAAGGGTGTCACAAGGAGGAAGGAGAAAATTTGTTCCTCTTGGTTTCTGAGGACAGGACAAGGAGTAATGGGCTTAAAGTGCAGCAAGGGAGGTTTAGATTGGACATTAGGAAAAAATTCCTAACTGTCAGGGTGGTCAAATATTGGAATAAATTGCCAAGGGAGGAGGTGGAATCTCCCTCTCTGGAGATATTTAAGAACAGGTTAGATAGACATCTGTCAGGGATGGTGTAGACGGAGCTTGGTCCTGCCCTGAGGGCAGGGGGCTGGACTCGATGACCTCTCAAGGTCCCTTCCAGTCCTATGATTCTATGAAGACTCAGAGAGCAACTAGCTACTGTGATAGACACCCAAGATTTTATCAAGCACTAAACCCCTTGCAGAAAAAGACCCATGGCAGAGAAAAGGGGAAGAAAACAAAACAAACCCAAGCAGAAAACCAAGAGGAAGGGAATCCGATGCCTGCTTTGTCTCTTGGCAATACCATGTTAAGGCATTTAAGCCACGCCTATGAAAGTCCAGGCAGAGCAATGCTACCAATACATCGCAACCACGTCATGGAAGGTAAATCACGTTCCTTCCTTCCATTCAAAAGGAAATTAATTTCAGAAGTTGTCCGACACAGCAGAGAACATGCAAAGAGCTGTCACATTTTACTGCTGCTTAGAAGATGAAAATTAATTAAGAGTGTTAAAAAGGTCTTTGAAACCACAGTTGGGTTTTAAAGTATGTGTTAAAAAGGAAGGGGGGGAGGGAATAAACGAGAATAGGAAATGGAGAGGGACTTGTCTAGGCATTCGGCTCCTTTGCAAACATGATTTTCTGGGTTTTTATGTTTTGAGGATGAATTTTAAATAGTCCTTTGCAAAGAAAAGATTGGGATCGGCAAATGCAGGCTTTTATCCCATGCCGCTGGTAACACTCACAACTAGGTTGGTTTGCTAGATCCTGATTCACCAAAGCACATCAGAGCTTTAAAAGGAAAAGTTGTTACCTGACTGTCTATCTTGCCAGAGTGAAAAGAGGTCCCAGCCCAGCATCCCTACCCTGGAATCGCACTGATGCTTGCTGAACCCCCATTGCTATCGTGTTTGAATAACTTGCCATCATTGATAAATGTTGTCTTCACCACATGCCTCTCAGATGGGGAAGTCCTCTCCTCATTTTCACAGAGGGGGACCCGAGGCCCAGCATGGGGAAACGATTTGCCCAAGCTCATATAAAAAATCCATGGCTGAGTTGGGAATTTAAATCAGGTGTCTTCTGTCCCGGTCTAGCTCCCCAGCTGATTCCATTCATGTAGCAGACCATTTACATGGATTGTGCTGGTGGAGGGGTTTTTAATACTGCACAGCTGCAGATTAAACCGCATGGTACGGAATCAGATTTGTGATTGTTCTTCTGTAGCCAAACATGGAATTAGAGCCTCGAAGAAGGAATGACAAATACAGTAAACTTCTGATAATCCGGCACCTTTAGGACCCAGGGGGATTATATGCCGGACTATCGGAAGAGGGGGCTGTGAGAGGTCTGGGGTGGTGTGGGGAGGATGCCACCACAGACCTCTCATAGCCCCCCTTACGATATTCTGGCTCTGCCCCAGACATCCCCGATTCAGCTGCTGGTCAGTTTCAGCAGCAGCTGAGTCGGGGAAGCCGGGGGCAGAGTAGCTCCAATGGTCCGGCTGCCCGGAGCACTTCTGGGTTCCTGATGGTGCCGGACCATCAGGAGTGCCGGACCATCAGATGCCGGACCAGTTTTACTGTAGTAGTTTATATTTTGCATTTGTTGAACGATTTCCATCCACGGCTCTCAATGCATTTTCTGACTATTAAGGTAGGGTAAACGGTGGGTGCTGTGTGCAGGTAAACCTTGCATTCCCTGCTAGCAGGCAGAGGCCAAGCTTCAGAGAGATGGGGACTTGGATTCTTCCGATGGTGACAATGTGGCTGCTTTTCTGAGCTGGTTAGCAGGCTCCCAGCGCTGAGGGATGTGCCTTTCTCCAGCCTCTTGATCCCTTCCTATCAGTTCGATTCAGTTGGAAATATATGGACCGAAACGTGACAAAATAGTTCACAACTCAGAAGCCGGGTTGTGCCTGGAATAGCGTCAGACTTCGAATGGGCGCTGTGTAATGGCGTTTAGATTAGCCAGTCAGCAGTTTAATAGCCAAGACTCATTAAAGGGAGCTGGCGCTCTGAATTTTAACAAGGAGAAAGAGCACAGCATTTCCCTGCAGATTCCGAGACTGCTGTTGGCTCTGACAATGGTCGCCAGAAGTTCCGCTTTCCAAAGCTCCTGCTTATTTTGACAGGCAGCATATGTGCATTCAAAAGCCAATAGGATTTTTTTGTTAAGTACAAACGTAGCATAGAATATCAAACTCTAGCCACTCAGTGTCAGTGTGTTTTTTGCAGTACAGTCTGCGCATGCAGGCCCCTCTTTTAGCATGAACAGCCTTCCTAGGCAATCAAAGCTTAGAAGGCCTATTAGGAGGAGTTCACTTACGCTGTTGCATGTTAACTATGCTCTGTAATGAGATTTCTCTGTGGGAATAAAACTCGTGTGTGCTCACGTGCAATAACTCTATAGCTTCCTAACCATCTCCAGCTCACCCATTCTTTGGGTTCCTGTCGTGCTTCTGGCAGAGCCGGTTTATTTTCCACCGCGTATTTTGTTTTTCTTTAGCATGATTGGAAAGAGATGAATTCTCCCTGTGACACGTTTTGCTTGCTGGAGCAGCTGCCATGTGCATGTGGGATACTGTGTCTCCTTCCCAGAAAGAGAAATGTGGTTCTGTTTCTTTAAATATCATCCAGATGCTCCCACCCCAAATTCTGGGCCAAACGCTGAGCTGTAGGTTTTTAGGTGTTGCTGTATTCAGCATCATGACACCGAATGGTTTGAAGAGCCTAAATATTATCTGCAAAAAGAATTCAGGCATGAGTCCTCGCTGACTGAAGCAATAGGTTTGGAAGGGAATGTCTACACAGCAAAGTTATTTCGAAATATGAGCCGTTATTTCGAAATAACTTTCCTAGCGTCTACACAAGCCAACTGCTATTTCGAAATTAATTCGAAATAGCGGAGGGCTTATTTCAAAATTGGTAAACCTCATTCCACGAGGAATAGTGCCAATTTTGAAATTGCTATTTTGAAATAAGTGCTGTGTAGACGCTTATTTCGAAATAAGGGGCCTCTAGCTTGTCTCAGGGTGCCCTGCTGGCCGCCCTGGCCACAAGGTAACTTCTGACCTGATGCCCTGCCGGAACCAGTTCCGGCTGGCCTTAAATGCGATTCAGCGTCCAATCAGTATGGACGTGCTATTTCGAAATAGCAAAAAGCTATTTTGAAATGCATTTTGTGTGTAGACACGTTATTTAGAAATAAGATATTTCGAAATAACTATTTCAAAATTAGTTATTTCGAAATAATGCTGTAGTGTAGACATACCCAAAATGTGGACCAGAGCTCTTGGAGGGCTTGAGCAAAAACCATCTGGGAAGATACCCCATTGATTCAAGTCAATAATGCCTCTATCAATCAAGTCCAACTGTGGTCTTGCTTACAAAGAGGATGGGGGGATTTTGTTGCTAAACCTGGATTTCTGCTGCCTATGTTGTACAGCAAAGAGAGAGTCTTGCTAACTTCATTGGTGGGTTTCATTGTTATGGAAAGAGCTTATGAGAAGCCATTTATTGCCAGCGGATGTAAGGCAGATAAACTAGCACATGAGGGCTCCAGGATTAAAAGAGATTGGTTTCCATTACAGAAAATATCAGAAATACTGGATTATGTATTCAGAAGTATGCCATCTCTCTCTAAACTAAAATGCTGGCTTTAATGTGCCTTTTGCGGCATTCATATATGTTTCCTTGGACAGAATTGTTAAATTTCTCAAGATTAAGTATCTTCAGTTGGTGAAAATCAATTTATTTCTTTATACGGCCTGGAATTGAAAAGCATAAGCCTGGAAGTTTAACTTCCTTTCCAGTTTCACTGATAAAAAAGAATATATGTCTGGCAAGGCACCTCTATTTTGGCTCTTATAAACTATTCCATTAATTTATTTGGGTGACTTCTCTTGATGTGCTGGTTATAACAAATCACTCCTAAACTGGGACTATAAAGAACAGAGTCAGGGTCATTTGCAAAACTTACAGCATTGGCTTCATTCAGTGTGATTGTTGTTCAGCTTTCTGGTAAATTCTTTGGTTCAGAACTCAAAATAGGGGTAAACTGAGAAACAGCTACATCCGTTGCAGGCTGTAGACATTTACCGCATGGATGTAAAGCAATGTAGCTGTATGGACTTGAGTAGCGCTACACTTGCTGTGATCTGGCCAATGTGTTTCTTTACCTAGAGAGCCCATGGGCGATCCCTGCCTTTCCATTCTCAAGGTATGCCTACACAGCACGGCTATGTCACTAAAACTGGGTGTTTTTCCCAACAAAAGTTGCATTGCAGTGTGAACACTCTCAGGTTACATCTACACTGCACAGTTATTTCAGAATAAGCTATTCCGGAATAGTTATTCTGAAATAGCTTATTTCGAAATAGCATGTCTACACTGCAGGGACGCCTCAAAATTAGTCCGAGGCAGGCTTCCCTAATGTAGAAGTGCTATCTTGATTTAGAGCTCAGGAGGCACTGGAGAGGGCTAACTTAGAATGGCCCTGGGAAGGGGCTATTTCGAAATAGCAGCAGTGGAGCGTCTATACATTTTTTATTTCAAAATAGCTATTTTGGACAGTGCAGTGTAGACGCACCCCGACAATCCAGCATTCCCCTGGCAATTTTCAACCAGAAGACAGTTGTTTAATACCATCTCTTGCTACTTCAGAGCCACCAGCTTCTCTTTGCTGATTCCTTTGGCAGCAGGTCTGATTTGGGGAAGTTTGGGGCTACACCAAGCGTCAGAAATCCTCCATTACTCCCACCTGCCCAGATGGTGCATGTTACCAGTGGGACTGGCTATCAAGACAGCAGATGGACATCACTTCAGATTGATTCCGTATTCAGACACTCCATTAATTTGAACAAAATACCCTATTAAAATTAAATGGCAATTCATTAGTAAGAATATGTTACTAACATCCAACCACTGTGTTGCAAATGTCCATTTAGCACAGTTGATGAATCCCAGTAAATTTTTTTATAATAATCATTTAGCCTTTAAATCAATAGGTGACAAATATCCGATTACCTCCGAAGCAGGCTCAATTAACTGCTTTCTTTATTGGCTGTCAGTTTCATACCAGGCAATTATTGTGTGTGTTCAAGAACTCTTTGATTACTGAGAATACACTCTCCGAGGTGATATAACAATTTAAGTGGGAGTTAATTTGCTTCTAATCACAATCTTCGCCTAACTGGAACACTTTTCTTTGATGTGTGAATGGAGACTTTTCCAGTCACAGGGAAGGAGGATTAAGAGCATGAGCCCATGAAAAGTTTTGCTCTGGACCTTTATAATTCTTGCTAGAGGAAGTACCATCTTCACAGGAACACAGTAATTTTCAAACATTTCCTGATGTGCAGAAAGAATATGAAAGATCATGATGGTTTTCCTAACCCATATCTGTGATTGGGCAGGTTCAGGCAAATAACTAGCTAATTAGAGGTGGAGAGCAATGTTCCCTCTCATCTTTTCCATCCATGTGCGGCTTTTTTTCCATCCATGTGCAGAATAAATTGTTCTGTGTGCACCAAGGTATGTGAAAATGTGTACCACCAGCCGAAACACAGAACCTAGCTGTGGGTGGTTTGCTAATTAGCTGGGCACCATTTGAATCTATCCTGAGTAGCCACACAAATGCACAGCTTACAAGGAACACTGCTCTCAGCCTACTGTCTAGCTCCTGTGTGCAGCAGGCCTTGTCAGTAGGGGTACGTCTAGACTACAGGGTTTTGTCGACAGAAGTTTTGTCAACAGATACTGTTGACAAAGCTTCTGTCGACAAAGAGCGTCCAGACTACAGCCAGTTATGTCGACAAAGCAAGCCGCTTTGTCGACATGACAGTGTAGACGCAAAGGACAGTGTGGATGCAATAACGCCTTCTGTTGACAGAACTGTGTCAACAAAAGGCGTTATTCCTCATATAATGAGGTTTACAGCCATCGACAAAACTGCTGAGTTCTGTCGACATTATGTCGACAGAACTCAGCGGCAGTGTAGATGCGGATATAGTTTTGTCGACAAAAGTCCACTTTTATCAACAAAACCCTGTAGTCTAGACACACCCTAGGTCTCTCCCTGGGCTTGGCCCTCACTAGGCTAACACTGTCCTGGGCCACACAAAAGGCCAAATCATACTGAACGCTGTGCTGTGAATAACCACTAGCTAATATTGAAGTAAGGGTACGTCTAGACTACAGGCTTTTGTCGACAGAAGTTCAGTTCTGTCAACAAAACAAGCTGCTTTGTCGACAAAACCCTGTAGTCTAGACACAAGCCTAGATGCAATAACACCTTCTATCGACAGAACTCTGTCGACAAAAGGCGTTATGCCTCGTAAAATGAGGTTTACCAGCGTCGACAAAACTGCTGAGTTCTGTCGACGTTATGTCGACAAAACTCAGCGGTAGTGTAGACGCAGGTATAGTTTTGTCGACAAAAGTCCACTTTTGTCAACAAAACTCTGTAGTCTAGACATACCCTAAGAGCTAGAGCTGTAGCCAGTTCAGAGGGATTTTACCCCTGAGAGTTAACCACCGAGGAGTTGGAGGCTTTGTCTACACTAATAAGTGGTGGGCAGATTTGTTTTTTAATTCCTTTTCTTTAGAAAAGAAGATATTACTGTACAAACTAACTGTACCTTATAGTAAACTCTGCCTTGTTTTTACCAGCATTTTACTTCCTCTTATTAGTTACCCAGTATTAGCTAACACACGTAAGAACACACATTTTACCCTACTGAAGAGAAGGCCAATGTGCCTAGTGGCATTTTGGCCTTGAAATATTGTGAGGCCATTGAAACCATGGAGTGAGGGAGCTCCAAAGAGGCAGAAGTCGCTTGTGTCAGTAAATTTCAAGCGATGGCTTTGTTTTGGAGTTCGCATTGCCACATTTGCTCTCATGTGGCTTGGCACCGTGTGGCTGGGCCTTTCAGTCCGTTGGTTCACGAAGCATGCATTAGTGACTGGACGGAGTGGTTGCAGAGTGAAGTGCACTCCTCAAAGTGTGACTGTTGAGGTGAGGACCTCCAAATCCAAGTGTTGGGGTACAACCTCCCTAAAATCCAGTCCACGACAGGGAAGGTTCAACCCCTCGCCCCGTATGTCAGGGTCGTAGATGGTGGATAACGCCGCTTAGGAGCGTAGCGCGCTCGCTGTTACAGCCGCACGCCCTCGATGCTTGGCCGTGGGTCCTCAGCCAAGGGAGGGAGTAGGGGGGCCCAGGCCCGCCCTCACTCACGGGCCCCAGCCCAGGGCCCTAAGAGCAGGTCCTACCAGACCTACTCAGCCGGCAGGGGAATCTAACCCCGAAACCCTCCGGCACACCGGGCCAACTCCAGCCCCTGCCCTGGGCCACTTCCTACTCCCAACCCGCTGCCGCTGCCTCTGCCTCCTCCTCTGTCTCTCCCTTTCCTCCTCCCCTTTCTCGGCTTTCCTTCCCCCTTTTAAACTCCCCGTGTCCCTCCCCACCACGTCATCGACCGGCGCCCTCCTCCTCTTTAGCCCGCCCCTGACGTCTCTGCTCCAACGTCACTGCGCCGGATGCCGGGGCTGCTCCTGCACCCGGCAGAGCGCTGCCCGGCGGCGGCCATGCAAACCGCACAAACCCGCCGCCTCTTCCCGGCTGCGCTAAATAGCGCAAGCACCACAGCTGGCTCAGTGCGGGGTGGGTTCGCCTCGGCGGGGCAGAGGCGTCCCACCCCGTCACGGTGACCTAAAAAGAAGGGAGCATTTGCCATTGACCCAGGTTCACACTTCACGATGCTGAGGGAAGAGCCAGATGTTCTGCTACTCAGCATATGTTTCCCTCCACACCAAATGAGATCACGTGAGGGGTCTGACCAGGGCTCACCAAGGTGTGGGAAGCAGGGGCTGCTTTGGCATTTCAAATGACCATTCAGGTTTTTTTTTTCATTCAGTCAGAGAGCTTTATTTAAGGCAGAGATAGAAGAAAAGTGAATTTTCTGCAGAAGAGAGACTTGTCGCATGGAATTTAAGTTGCCTGAAGAGCTACTCTGCCTCATTCGAGTCCTATTAATGTCCCTACATGCTGCCTATTGATTTTTTGCCCACTCTCTGCTTTAAACTGGGAGAACACGGATGTTGTTAAAGAGCTCCGTGTCAACACCCAGGGAGCAGTGCAGAAAGAGAGAGAGAAAGGGAGTGTTAGTGAACACAAAGGTCTCTGACGTGAACTATATTAAGTGTTAAACAAGTCTTTACTGGGAAGAAAAGTGTGTTATTCATTTCAATTATGCAGCGGAATGTACAGATTTATTTAATAATCTTCAGTGGCCTACCTTTCCTGCTGTTTTTTTCAGGTCCAGTAGATGCTCTGTATCTACGTCAAGGCATGGGTCCAAACTCAACTGGTGTAAACTGCCATATCGCCACAGGATGCTGTGGTGAGCTACATCAGTTGAGGTTCTGGGTGAAAATTACTGCAATAGGATAGGACATAAGGGTCAGGGGTCAGGGTACTAGCCTGGGAGGTGGGAGACAAGTGTTCGGTTCCAGGAGCGGCCCTAAACGAGCTGCTGGCAACTGGCGCCCTAGGCGAAACGTGCAATCAGTGCCCCCACCTCCAAAGCCCTCAGTGATCGTTTATCTTGGAGCCCTAGGCAACCGCCTAGTTCGCCTGTATTGAGGGGTTCCACTGTTCAGTTCTCTGCCTTAGAAACCCTCTTTCACTTTAAAGACTAACAAGATGGTTTATTAGATGATGAGCTTTTGTGGGCCAGACCCACTTCCTCAGATCATTTTTTGATCTGAGGAAGTGGTCTGGCCCACGAAAGCTCATCATTTAATAAACCATCTTGTTAGTCTTTAAAGTGCTACATAGTCCTGTATTTTGTTTCAGCTACACCAGACTAACACGGCTACATTTCTATCACTACTCTTTCACTTTGACTTTCTCCACCTCAGCTCCCTACCCATAAAATACTGGCAGGTATTTCCTTTCCTCACAGGAGTGCTGTGAGGATGAACACATCAAACACAGTTTTCTTCACTCGGCACACAGTCAACCTGTGGAACTCCTTGCCAGAGGATGTGGTGAAGGCTAGGACTTTAACAGGGTTCAAAAAGGAGCTAGATAGATTCATGGAGGTTAGGTCCATCAATGGCTATTAGCCAGGATGGGCTGGAAATGGTGTCCCTAGCCTCTGTTTCTCTGGAGGTGGGTGACAGGGGAGGGATCATGTGAGGATTACCTGTTGTGTTCCTTTCCTCCGGGGCATCTGGTATTGGCTACTGTTGGAAGACAGGATACTGGGCTGCATAGACCATTGGTCTGACTCAGTACGGCCATTCTCATCTTCTTAAAGACTGCTCAGCTACTATGGCAACGGGGCCCATAGTATAATCTAAGATTGGAGGGACTTGGCTTTGGGGTACACACTCATCCTCTTAAAAGTGTTGGCTGCTTAATCTTCATTTTCCTGGCCAGGTATCTATGGATGGTGTGCATTGTAGCCACAAGTGTGAATTGAAAAGGCAGCCATCTCTTCCAAGAATGATGAGACCTCACTCGGGCATATAGGAGATTGCCCATTGTATGCCTAGGGAAGGCACTAATTAACAGCCATCTTGCCAAATGCTGCAGCAATGGAAATATCTTACGGGGCAAGGCCACAGGGACCAGCCTTGCTCTTCTGAATGTATTGCCCCTGCCTTCCCTCCAGCCCTTCTCTTCCTGAGCTTCACATCTGCTGTCTTACGAATAGAGGACTGGCCTAATCAATGGAAGAATTTCAATGACATGGACAATGAGAGGATGCTCAGGCACAGCGAGCAGAACTTTTTCTGCTCAGTCCTAGAGTACTAGGACATCCCAAGCAAGCAATAAGGAGCCAGAAGTGCAAAAAAAGCTCGATGTGACTAAGCAGGGCTTTGGACTTGTTTCTTGCTCTGTGTGCTTGTCAGATTTATATTCCTGTCACATCCACTGTGAAGACAGAATTTTTTGACACCCTCCATCCCCATCCCCCACAACACACGGTAAATTGCATCAAAGAAACAGACCAAGCCCGTGATGTGTTCTCCAAATCCGCTGCTTCTTGCTCGGTTGATGGTATCTGCCTTCATGAGGCATGCCGCTATCTTGTGCAAACATATGGAGAAGGGAGATTGGGACGAGAGATTCGCCAACTGTGTGTCACGGAAAAAATAAATGACAAGACTGAGCAACCACTGCCGCTTCGCAGGCCTCTTCAAAAGGCCTCTCACTTTGGAGAGTTTCCTCCCATCCCTTCCATTATTAAAAGAGCTACCGTCCTCCGTGATCCATTCCCAAAGAGGGAATAATCCCCTTTGGTCCAGAGGTGTAGGCGATAGCTCTGTTTCGCACATGCAAACAGGCCAGTGTTCCATGCTAGGACTCTAGTTAATTTGGTAGCAACCAGGTTCAGCTTGTATTTAGGAGCCGCGTGGAGCCCTGCCGGACTAAATCCAATCCTGAAACCTGACCTCCTTCAGTTCCACTCATCCCAGTACCTTTCGTGTTCTGAAGAGCAGGGCCTGCCCACGTGGCTTTGCCGTGTAATATATTTCTATTTCTTTTACTGCTGCATTTGGCTCTTGATGCATTTCATTAATTGGGGCCTTCACTAGGCATACATATGGGTAAGCTCTAAGTCTCTGAGGGCATGTCTAAACTATGGTTTTTTTCGAAAGAGGATATGCAAATTCCTTGAGAATTCTTCCGTTCACACTTTTGAAAGAGAATCTTTCGAATGTGAAAGTAGTCTGGACGTGTTTTTTTCAAGGAAAAACCCCTTTTTCGAAAAAACCATGTAAACCTCCTTTTTTGAGGAAGAACGATTTTTTTCCTGAAAAAATAAATGTGTCCAGACTACTTTCACTTTCAAAAAATCCTCTTTTAAAACTGAGATTGGAAGATGATATGAAAATTCTCACAGGTGGAAGGATAGCTCAGTCCTTTGAGCATTAGCCTCTTAAACCCAGGGTTGTGAGTTCAGTATTGGGGGGAGACTGTTTAGAGATCTGGGGCAAATCTGTCAGAGATGGTACTTGTTCCTGCTGTGGAGGCAGGGGACTGGACTCCATGACCATTCAAGGTCCCTTCCAGCTCTAGGAGATAGGTGTATCTCCATTTATTTATTTTTAAATTCTACGTAGTCGAGACATAGCCTGAGTGAGGTATCATGATAGAATCATTGGCTACGTCTAGCCTGCAAGCCTCTTTCGAAAGAGGCTTTTTCAAAAGATACTTTCGAAAAAGCCTCTTTCAAAAAAGAGCATCTAGACTACAACCGGTACTTTCGAAAAAGCAAGTCGCTTTTTCGAAAGAGAGCACCCAGACAGTCTGGATGCTCTCTTTCGAAAAAGCACAGTTTGCATGACATAGCTCCTTTTTTCGAGCAGTTTAGAAAAAAGGCATCATTCCTCGTAAAACGAGGTTTTCCTCAGTCGAAAAAACGGCTGCGTTCTTTCAATTTACTTTCGAAAGAACGCGGCAGCAGTCTAGATGCTGGGGAAGTTTTTTCGATGAAAGTCCACTTTATTCGAAAAAACCCTGTAGTCTAGACACACCCATAGCGTACTTGAACTGGAAGGCACCTTGTGAGATCATCAAGTCCAGTCCTCTGTCCTCATGGCAGGACCAAGCATCATATACACCATCCCTGACAGACGTTTGTCTAGCCTCTTCTTAAAAATCTCCGGCAATGGAGATTCCACAGTTTCCCTAGTCAATTTATTCCAGTGCTTAACCACTCTGACAGAAAGTTTTTCCTAATGTCCAACCTAAACCTCCCTTTGCTGCAATTTAATCCCATTGTTTCCTGTCCTATTGTCAGATGTTAAGGAGAATAATTTTTCTCCCTCTTCCTTCCAAAAGGAAGAATCTTTCATGGAAGACATGGCTGCCTTTTGAATACACATTTGTGGCTGCAATTTACTCCTTCCACAGAGTACCAGGCCTTGAAAGGAAAATTAACCTGTTTTAAGAGGATCTTTATGTGCATCTGTTTCTGTGGGACCTTCCTAAACCAATGCAGATACTTAGTGAATGTTTATTACAGCTTGTGTTAAAGATACTTCAAAAGGTGATCTGAAGCCCAAAGGGTTGTGTTAGGAAGAAAACAAAATAACTTCTTTCCATCCTGACAGATTTTCAAATGAGCAAATGAAGACAAGGGTTCACATCCTATACCAGTCCAAAAAAATGTGTCGCTCTCATCCGAGTGGAATATCTGCCAATAGCAAAAAAAAAAAAAAAAGGCCCTATTTCTTAGCTATGGCAAAATACAGTAGATGTTTCTCTACTGCTTCTGTGCATCTGTTTATGTAGATATGTAAAGTGTGTTTGACAGTTACACATACCTCAGAAGGGACATGGATTGCCTGTGGTGCTCGGAGAGAGTAAAACATATTTTCTGAAGCAATCTCTTTTCTCTGTCTTTGGGCGGAAAAATAAAGGGAAAAACAAAATTCAGGTTGTTATTATGGTTTGGAATAATGTAACAGACATATTGGGAGCCTATCCTAATAGCTACTTCTGCAAAGCCTCAAAGGCAGGTGTGATTGTGTAGGGTGGAAATGTAGACATATATTTTTATACTTAGGAGGCTGAAAGCTCTTTGGGGCAGGAGATGATCTGCTTGTTGTGTGTTTGGTACAGCATCTAGCACAACGGAGCCTGGTCTGTGACTGGGACCCGGGTGGTAATACCTCAATACAAACAGTAAATAATGTGGGGAATTCCTGTGGCTTGATTATCGGCCATAATACTGATAGGACAAAGGAAAACTACTTAGCTTCTCTGTGTCTCAGTTTATCCATTTAGTAAAAGAGGGTCTCATGAGGTTATCAACATGGTTTTTCATCTGAGGCTGTCCAGTTATTGTGCAATCATTAATTAAGTGCAAAGCATCACTGTCATTAGTAACAGTTGCGATTACATCTGGTGTGTCAGACAACCTCAACGTTACTCTGGTTTTCCTTTAACTAGAAGGATGCAGACATTAACCAACAGGCTTTCACAAATCTGCCATTCACATTCTTGTACATTTTTTCTCTCTCTTCTATGGCTTTAACTTTATTGGTATCATTGCTACAATTTGCAAATTTCCAGACACTGTTTAGTAGCAAAGAAAAAAAAGACTAATTCATTTCCGTGGGGGGGGGGGGGACTTGTTGTCCTTTCAGAAATCCAAAATTTCCACTTTTGAAAAGATGTGGGCGTTCATGAGCAGCAAGCCATCAGCACTCGTTAAAAATAACGAGGAAGGAATCCAGCGAGCCCTTACTGCAGAATATGCCCTGCTAATGGAGTCAACCACTATTGAATATATCACACAAAGGAACTGCAACTTGACCCAGATTGGAGGGCTGATTGATTCCAAAGGCTACGGGATCGGAACTCCCATGGGTAAGTGACAATGGTGCAATTTGCCTACACAGCCTGGAGCAGGGCTGGTTGGTATAAACACAGCAGCTGGCATTGAGCTAATAACTCCCAGCCATGTATTTCTGAATAAAACCCTCAGGAGTATCTGCACAGCCCTGCTTAAACAGACACGCTGCCTACACTCAGCGGCTTTTGTCCTTCCTCCCTGCGTGTGTAACTGCATCCCCTTCCTTCCCCCCGCAGGGTCGCCGTACCGGGATAAGATCACCATTGCCATTCTCCAACTCCAAGAGGAAGACAAGCTGCACATTATGAAAGAGAAATGGTGGCGAGGGAATGGCTGCCCTGAGGAGGAGAGCAAGGAGGCCAGCGCTCTGGGGATCCAAAACATCGGCGGGATTTTCATTGTCCTAGCGGCGGGCTTGGTGCTTTCGGTCTTCGTGGCCATGGTCGAGTTCATCTACAAGCTGCGCAAAACAGCAGAGCGTGAGCAGGTATCGGCACGGCCGGTCTCCCATCCCTGTCCCTGCAGGCTCTCGAGCCTCGCCGGGGTCCCAGGGTGGCCTCTCGCAGGGGTCTCCTGGGGTGCGCCCAGTTCAGAGAGACCACCTGAAGCATGGTCAGGAAGATGCTGGGCATGTCAGAGCCCTGAGCACTTCTCAGCCTCGCCAGCTGGGGAAGAGTCCTGGCAGCCCAGAGCAGGGATAAAATAATGCCCTGGGGTAGGATTTACAGTGTGACGTGGATGTCCTAACCAAGTCCTCCATTTGGATGTTGCCTCCAGGAAGGAGATGAGGGTCTATCCCCGTCTTAGGCAAGGCATGGCCAGATGCTGAGGGTGGAAAATGCATGGGGATGGGAGAAGCAAGAAGGCCAGTGACTTGCAGGGAGCTCCTCTATATCTGATGCGATATGCATCTCCCAGGGAAACATGACACCCGGTCACCAAATGTGCTTGGTGAGCTGCAACTTTGAGCGCTTGAAAGGAGGCACTAAACATTGTCCTGCCATGCTAAGGCAATGGGCTGGACAAAAGACGGTCCCGGCATAATATTCCACGCACTAGCCCTCCTTTATTAACCCTTCATGCACTATTTTTCAATGGAATCTTCTTTCGTGGTGCCCGTATGCTCTTGATGAAGGAGCATTTATGCCTCTTGTACATTTTTGCCTGGTGCTATGTATACAGCGAGGTTCCGCGTAGCATCCAAACCGAGCAGGTGTATAACGTCTGTGATCCGAGACTGAAGTGATTCGACATAAGCCAAACCCAGAAAACCCGCCAGCCTAGGTCAGTCTGCAGCCGTCGTGTGATACTCAGCATGCCACAGCGTGTGCATGAGGACCACGGCATTCGGACTCCCTGGCATCAGGGGAAGCCTCTGCACTTCCTTGCAGGAATTTACATTTCATTGGTAGCCAGTCTCAATACATTGACAGGAAAAGCTCACTCGTGTGCATAGGGGCCTCAGCAGCCCTGTGCAGAATGGGGCATAAGAAGCATAGAATTATAGAATCCTAGGTTAGGAAGAGACCTCAGGAGGTCATCAAGTCCAAACCTCTGCTCAAAGCAGGACCAACCCCATCTCAATCATCCCAGCCAGGGCTTTGTCAGCCGGGACTTAAAAACCTCACGATGGAGATTCCACCCCTTCCCTAGGGAACCCAGCCCAGTGCTTCACCATCCTCCTAGTAAAATAGTTTTTCCTAATATCCAACCTAGACCTTCCCCACTGCAACTTGAGACCATTACCCCTTGTTCTGCCATCCGTCACTACTGAGAACAGCCTCTCTCCATCCTCTTTGGAACCCCCCTTCAGATAGTTGAAGGCTGCTCTCAACCCCCCCACCCCACACTCTTCTCTTCTGTAGACTAAACAAGCCCAGATCCCTCAGCCTCTGTCATGTGTTCCAGACCCCTCCTCATGATTGTTTGCATGCTACCCCTCTGTGTGGCTGGTTACAAAACCCTTTGCCTCCACACTTCTGCAGCGCTCCTTCTGCAGTGCCATGGCCGACGAGATCCGACTGTCGCTCACCTGCCAGCGGAGGGTGAAACACAAAGCCCAGCCACCCCTCATGGTGAAGACGGACGCCGTGATCAACATGCACACGTTCAACGACAGACGGCTACCAGGGAAGGATAACATGACGTGCAACACTGGGCTGACACCTGTGTTTCCATAGGAAATCAGGGGGTGGGGTCGAGGGAGGGAATTGCTGGAGACGGGGTTGGATGCTCTCTCTGCTAGGGAGGAAGGGATAAATATCCTGGTTTGGTTCAGTTTCAAGAACAAGGCCTTGTCCACAACTCCATCAGTCGCCTGAACAGAAACGGGAACTTGAAAGCATGGACTGTAACCTGGTTTCATTTTTTTTAAAGGCTTAGATCCTTTAAGCCTCATGGAGTCCACACCCACTACACATCCAGGAGTCTGATGTTTACATATTGAACACACATGGAGGCAAGCGAGAATCAAGCTGGACTGACTCTTAGTGGATGATAAGGAACCCCCTCCCCCGCCTTCCCCGAAACCCCAGGCTTCCTTTAGCATGGCAATAAAAAAAAAGAAACATTTTGTGAGTATATTACAGCTGTGGAGTGAACGACAGGCCACATGTGCATCTATTCCAAACTGGCGTACGCAGCACATTTAGAAGAGAATGACCGGGAAGGGAGAAAAATATAAATAAATAAAATGATTGTCAAGGCTCGTGCCTTCTCTTGAAGCAGTCCACCATGACCTCTTACCTCAATGCTGTGCTGGCTTCTTGTCGTCGAGAGCGGGAAGTCCACGTGGACGTGTGCTGTGAAAAGGGGTGTGGAAATCCAGCGGAGTCAGACAACTAGCTGAGAAGGGGTGAGCGATCTTCAACGTGCTCCCAGACACAGGGCAGGGGATGTAGGTAGTGTGCCAAAAACGGCTGCCATCTGGAAACAAAAAACAAAATCCCCGGGTGCCGGTTCCCCCTGTACTGCCCAAGTGGGATTGAGATCTTATTTACAACCAGCTCCTTCCCAGCCTGTAGGAAGGCCATGTTCTCTAGACAAATGTTTAGACTTCAGCATTAACAAGAAAGGAAAGTGAGGGAGCTGCTTCTGGGAAGCTAATGGGTTGGTCTACGCCAGCAGTGTAAGCCCAGGTTTAGTAGAACTCGAGTTAGCAGACCCTGGGTTTGTTCACCTAGGGCTTGAGTGTCTACACTTGTTTGTTACCCCCAGTTAGGAATTCTTGCACTTTGAGTTCCAGTCTGGGGCTGCAGTATCTACAAGCATTATGTGGGATCGAGTCCAACCCCCCATATCCCAAACTTCTTAGCAGCCCCCTGTATCCCTGGCCCCTACAATGCAACCATTCTAGCCATTTGTTTGTGGTGCAGTGTGGGAAAACTCAACTGACCAGAGGACAAAGAAAGCCAGCCCATGGAACTGTGGGATATGGCTGGCAGACTCCCAGAATGCATGTCCAGTGAGGCTGCATCTATACTACAAAGCAACTGTGGACCCCTGAGTCCCACCTTGATTCAGGCTTGGACCCTTCCTGAGGTCCTGGTCAAAGACCTGGGTTAATGTGGCTTGTATGTAGACAAACACTGGGTTTAGGCTTGAATCTGAGTTCAAACCCTGGGCTTACATTGCAATGCAGACACACCAAATGTTACTAACTCCCTCAAGTTTGATGGTGGTGAGTTACAGCTGCATCTGCTTCATATTCCTGACAGGCAGGGTGGGCCGGGTTGCTTGTTTGGTTTAACTTAGTGTTTAATTCGGAGGTTTTGTGGGACATCCCTGAGTTGCAAAGGAGATCGTGGGTCAAACAGCCCCCTAGAGGAGCCAGACTGTGGCACTCACTGTTGCTCTCCCAACGCACTCGCTATCCGACCACACAACCACATTGTCATTCGACTCTTCCAAAAAAAAAAAAAAAAGCCACCAAACTTACAAGAAACTTCCCTTTCAAACATTCTCTGTGAAAAGCACTTTGGATCTTTAGCAGCAACCCGGGGGAGGAGGAGAGGGGGAGCTTGTCCCATAAGACTGGTCCCACAGATGCATTCAGTCAGAATTACCAAAGACGTGTGGGCTGAGTGCTTAAGGGGTTTTTTTTTCTTTCTGCCCCCCCAGCCCCTCTGAGCAGCTCCTAGCAGCGTTCAATGTGACATCTCACTGGCGTATTTCCTTCCTGGCCCTTTGCAGACCCAAGGATAGGCAGGACCGGGCAGAGAGACTTTTCCAAAACGTTGTGATGAATGTGCTGAAAATACGAGTTCCGGGATTTGACGCTGCCTGATTATGGGGAGGATTTAGGGTGGGGGAGAACAGTGCTCAGCCTCCTCTTTTAATGCCACCTCGCTAGAGATCTGCCACAGGAACTCACTGCACCTTCCATTCTCTCCCTCCAGAGCAGAGGGTAATCCTCAAGGCTAATGTTCCCTCCCACATACAGGGACAACACGAAGCTTATGCACCACTTAAGTCCTATTTTGAGGGCTTTAGCAGGGCTTTAAGTAATGCCTTGTGCTTGGTCTCTTCACGGGGTAAATCTCACCCTACATCGTGTGAACTTAGGAAGGTTTTGTGGCTGCAGCAGGAGTCAGTTGCTAAACTAATCCAATTTTTCATGTTCTTATTTAGAGACATTTTTAGAGACTTTTCCTGACCCTCAAAAGAACAAATCTGTTTGAAGTTGCAGTCTCAGGCACATTACAATTTTTGCGCTTTCTTTCTTTCTTTCTTTCTTTCTTTCTTTCTTTCTTTCTTTCTTTCTTTCTTTCTTTCTTTCTTTCTTTCTTTCTTTCTTTCTTTCTTTCTTTCTTTCTTTCTCAGGTTTAGTTGTCAGGGTGGTGGAGTTCAGGGTGAATTAGCACATTTGCTCCGGGGAGAATGCTGGCTGTTTTTCACCAGAGAACATCCTGTGGTTTGGTTTGTTCCCTCCAAGGAAAAAGGCAATGTTTTATCTTGAAATCCATGTGTACGTTTGCTTGCATCTGACCCTGATCAAAATTAGCCATTCGGCAGAGAACTCACCACTATTCTCACCTTTTCTTTTCCTAAATGCTATGGAAAGCTGGAGGTGAAATTTACTGTGCGTGTCACATTCTTGCAAGTTTAGTGACCAAGGGTGAAATTCACCCCTGTGCTTTGCCATGCACCATCTAAGTCCCACTTTGACCCTCAAACCAGGCAGTAGAGGATCCAAGGGGGGCATAAGTGAGGTGCAGGTTGTATGCCAGCCTCCATCAGAGAAGGAAACACCATCCCGAGAGCAATTCTCTGGCTGCGGACTCCCAGAAAGCAGCACCCTTTCACTGTGACAGGATAGGGTGATGTAGCCATTTTTCCCTGGCCACCTCTTAACCAACACCTATCATCATTCCCAGCAAGAGCGCCATTTCAGGCATGTGTGGGAGGCGGGGGCGGGGGCAGCAGCCGTGTGCTCCAGGACGTGGCTAGCTTTTCATCCCATTTCCCGGACGCTAAGGGAGTGAAGGGAAAGTGCCCGCATTCTGTGCATGAAAGGAGCTCACTGGCCAGGTGTGAGAGGAATGCACAGAGTGCAAGCTCTTTCCCCTCACTCCCTTAGAATCCAGGGAACGGGATGAAAAGCTAGTCGCATCCTGGAGCGCACTGCTGCCCCGCATAAGCGCCCAAAATGGCGCCCTTGATTCCCAGCATCACTCCCGCTGAATTTAGACCTCTGACTTTCAAAACATGGCTGGCTTCTAATTCAAGTTTTGATCTAAAGAGGTTGGATCCCAACAGTAGCATCCCCTTTGTCACTAATAAATGAAGAAAGGTACCAAGAGCAGAAGGTGGGGTGGAAAACGTATCTCCCTCTCCCAGCTCTAATTGTTTACTTTCTCCATCTCTTTGCACCTTTGGAGGCAGTTAAGACAGGCGCCTTTTAGACTTTCTCCTGGGCTTTTCAAGATCTTAGAAATAGATTTCAGGATCAAGGGGAAGTTAAAAGCAAAGCAGAAATCCTGCTGGATTAAAAACCAAAAAACAACAGCGCTCCCCTATGTCCCCCCCCCTCCTTGAAATGCTCGAGCAGGTGATGAATAACAAGAGGTTGTATTAAATAGCAGCCATTTCACTCCTTAGGAGATTATTTAGAAAAAAGTAAACTTAACCAACCCCCTTTACTTATCACAATCACTGCAATGAGTGAGTTTCTGTCACTGGTGTCCCACATTTCCAGGAGACCCTATGGAATTACCAGTCCTTGCTACCAGCAAGGAAAAGTCCCTGTAGATTAGCCTTTTTGCTGCTATTTCCACAATTACGGGAAATTGGCCAGGACAGAATAGCCCCATTTCATGCTTCTAAATGTTTGACATCCTGAGTATGAAAGCAGTGTCCATATTCTGCAGAGAGCAACTGTTCCGCCGGGCTGGAAATCCTGGTGGCATGAGGAAACAATAGCCAGAAGCCACACACATGAGTGTGCAGATTAGCAACAGACTGGACAGCAGAACCGCAAGAAGCCCTGAAAATCCTTCCTGTGTGCCTGTGGTCGAGGGGGCGTGTGTAAATAGCAAAGGGGTGGTGTGGGATGCAGAGAGATATACGTTAGTTAATCTCTAATTGTTGAAAAGTGGACGGGGAGGTGGAACCTCTCCTGTAATCCCCACCCCGCACAGCAGCATTGCAGACTTCATCTCCTCGCCCGCTGTTCCCCGCCTCCAGAGCAGATTCTCCTAGGCTCGGCTGCCGAGGTGCCAAGGAGGTTTCCTCGCCGGTGAGGTCCGTCCTACCCACCCACGTCTGTATCATCCCACAACGTATCCTCCCATCAGCTCTCCTCTCATTATATAGCGAGAGACAGACATGCACACACGCCTAAAAAGTATATAGTGTAAAAGTATCCAAGACACAAAGGTTTTTTTAAATATGTATATAATCTCAGAAGGCCATCATATTTTTCTAGTGCCACCTGGCAATGATCCACAAAAACCACAGGATGCACAGGCAGGTTAGAAGTCTGCTTGTCTCCTCGGCCCACCCCAACACAAAGAGATCTTAGGTAGGGCCAGAGGCAGTCCGTGGAGCCTGGATGGCAACTGTAGAAACCCGGCTCTGCTCATTTGGTTTAGCAGCTTGCAATTTCAGGCTCCTCCAAATGCCCTGGCTGCACCTCATGGTTACTGATTAATCCCAATTCCCTTCTTTGAGCTACAGATACTGGGTCAAATTCCCAGCCAGTGTAAACCAGTTTTGCTCTTGATTTCAAAGAATGTCACCAATTTACACCAGCTGAGGAGACAGCCCGTTACCTTTATTTTAGGGGGAGGCGAGTTCCCTGACATTAAAGTGGTCATTTCAACCAAAATTTAGGAAAGGGGCAATATCCTTTCTAATCTCTGTTGTACTGGTGGAAATCTGAGTAGCGTTGCTTTCAAGGTTGTCTGCCTTTACCATTGGTATAGCTGAGATAAGAATCGATGCCCTTGCCCCCACTAATCGGTGGGGTGCATCGTGTCGTTGGGCGTTGCACCGTGTCCTCTCCGACTGTGAGGAAGTTGTGAAGTAGGCGCTAAAGACACATTTGAAAGGAAATGGGATGGGTAGAAAATTTAATGCAAACGAAAAATCCTTTGCAAATCATTTTCACCCATACCCACACATTCTTGTACATGTTTCTTAAATACACGTCACAAAGTAATTAACGTCCACTGCATAGAAATCAAGAACACACATTTTGGGGGTGGGAGAAGGTATGGAAAAAAGTTGATATAAAATGCTGCTGGTTTAGTTCATTATCACTCTTACAATATTTGATTTCTCTTTCTGACTCTCTTTTAAGACCAATGAAGTAATCCAAGGATGGGTTGATTTAGGGTTTTGCCCTGGCTAAAAACTCCCAAACTGTTTGTATGATAAAAATTGGGTAATTTATTTATTTTATTTGTTTGTTTGTTTTGTTTTGGCTAATTTCAAATGTAAATTTCCAGCACCTAACACTCAGCCTACCCATTCATCAAGAGATTGAATATGCAAAGGGGGAAGGTGGGATATGTTTCAAGATAGTTATTGTTCTCTCAGTGCTGGGGTTGGGTCAGAAATGCTATAGTATGTTTCCATGGTAGAGGTTGCTTGCCAGGGTAGAGCCCCAGTATTTTTCCCTTTCGCAGACTTCAGCACAGTTTTGGCATGTGAATGACAGCACTAGGAAGTCATTATGCAGCATTCCTGATCTCACAAAGTTGGAGCCATGTGTTATGTGCCAATCTACTGTGGGAGACCAGGTTGAACCATACATAACATGTTTTTTGGTTCAATCACAGCTCCCTTGCTCTGGAAAGCTATGACTGGGCCTTGCAAGTTAAAGCCAGTCTGCCTGGATGATACAGATTTCTGAGCATTGTTGTAGAATGCCCTTTGCTGTCTATAATTTTCTTTGACATGTTTCTCAAAAAAAAAAGAAAAACAAAAAACTGGTCTCCGTGACATTCAGGGGATTTTCCTTTGTGGACATGCAGAATTTCTATGAATATAGTTTTTTGTAAACATTTTGTAACAATTTTGGTTTCATAGTAACTGTGTTACTTGCTGATCATTCTAGGCTGATGTAAATAAAATTTCCAGGAAAAAAAAAAAGAAAAAAATTCTGATTATTTTCCTTTTTAAGACACTGTGATATATCAAAGTGCACAGTTTGCTGTATGAGGTAATATGGTTTTAAATTTTAAATAAAAAACAATTTATAGGAAAAAAATTGCGCCTGTTTGTTTTAAAGGTTTGTATTAAAGGTGGAATCTGGATGGTGGAATATGAGTCTTAAAAGCAACTAAGATCCTTTTGCCTTCCCTGTTGATTCTGTTTCTAGACAGGCTACATCTAGATTGCAGCGCTTTTCCAGGATACCAGAAAAAAAATGCCGCGCCCAAAGATCACATCCGCTTTTTTGGAAAAAAAATTTAAAAAGTGGATGTGTTCTTTTGCCATCCCTGTAAACCTTACAAGGCATGTAGATGCGCCAAATTTCGGAAAAGCCTCTCTTGACAGAAAAGAGGAAAAAGACATGTCTTTTTCTGACTTACCTTTGTAGTCCAGACGTAGCCAGAAAGTCCTCTTCTCTCCCTAACCCCCCCCCCCCCAAATTGGAACAAGCAAACAAAAATATCACACAATATAAACAAAAAACATCCCAGTCAGGGATTTTACCCCAAAGAGTAAAATCCATAACACAAGAAGATACTCCTGGCTAATTCCACTGGTCAGTGTCCCTACCAATAGGTAGGGAGAATTGTCATTTAGGCTATGTCTACACTCCGATGTTTTTTCAGAAGAAGGTACACAAATTGCGCTCCGCAATTTATGTCGGAAGAGGCTTTTCCGAAATTTGGCCCATCTACATTGGGCCAAATGTTGGAAAAACATCGTTTTTTGGAAGATCTCTGCTTCCTCCTGGAATGAGGAAGACGGGGCTTCCGAAAGAGCACATCTGCTCTTCCTCAAAAAAAGTGGAAGAGCAAATGCATTCCCTGGATAGAATGGTAGAATACTAGGACTGGAAGGGACCTCGAGAGGTCATCGAGTCCAGTCCCCTGCCGTCATGGCTGGACCAAGTACTGATTAGACCATCTCTGATAAAGTATCCCGTATCCCTCCAGTATCCCTCCCCCAAAAAACCACACAGACTAGACATACCCAGAGTGTCACTTAGGTCATGTCCACACTAGGAGACCATTTCAAATTTACTAAGTTCAACTTCTGGGCACCTGATTTTACCAATTCGAATTTGCCTGTCCTCACTGTGGGAAAAAATCAAACGTAGGCTGATGCAGGCTCCGTTAAGGTGGATGTGCCACCTTGGACTCAGAGCCTGAGGAAGTGCTTTCGGGAGCTGTGGGAGGCCTCCCAGAGGCCAATTAGTTTGCATTAGCAGCACCGGAGTGTCCGCACTAATGTTATTTTGGACTTACAAGTTTGGGCTTAGTGTTATTCTTCATGAAAAGCAGGACTATAGAGTTCGAATTCCATGGCCCCTTATTCGGGAATAACGGGCTTGGTAGTGTGGATGCATCACTTACAAATTCAATCAGTGGGAAATTTCCACTGCCCCCCTAGGTCATACAAAGACTATCCCCCCAAGACACCACTTTATATACAGGTATAAACAAGTCACACATTGCTGCTGACGTATCAGATTGCCATTCTCTGATGCTAGTTAGATACCACCCATCACCCTGTATCTCGTGGTTTGATTAGCTCATCTCTATCCATCATGCTGTCATTTTTTACCCTTTCCTACACCTGGGTCGGTATCTATGCAGAATGGGTACCAAGGTCTTTTTTAATGAGCTAGTGGTACCACCTGCTTTCCACTTATGACTGGTACCAATTATTGTTCTGCAGTTGGTATCTAGCACCAATTAGTGTTTTGCACTCTCAGCCCTGTTCATGCCATGTTCTGTGAGCAGGGGCCTGCCTCTTGCTCATAGTTCAGCTCTGCTTTATGTTAGCCATGTTTTGTCCATAGTTAGCTAGGCCTCAGGCCTCAGACCAGGCCTGTGTTGCATTGGCTTATGTTGTAGGCCTACATCTTACTACAGGGGGTTTATTTCAGACTAAGGCCCTAGCGTAGACCAGGTTTTAGGAAACCATCCAGACCCTTTTCACAAATGCACAGGTCACATGTGGACAGTTTGAGGATGCAGAATTATGCTGGTCAAAATATTTTCCTTAATATTTTTTTTCTTAATAAAAAATGTTTTTCCCCTGAAATGAAAATTTCACAAGCACATTTTCATTTCACCCATATGTTGTTGACTGTTTTTTAATGAAAAACCAAAAACCAGTACTCTCTCCTTCTCTCCATTTTCCAGTAAGGAAAAGAAAGATGTTCCAGTAAGGAAAGGGGACTGAAAACCATTGTTTTCCTTGCAGTTTTTGTTTCATTAATAATCAGAAAAACAATCAGCAAAAAAGGATTCCTCGAAAGAGGAATATTTTGTATTTCTTTGGAAATTCTGCACAGAATCTAGTGGGCTCTGCTGTGCTGCACTTTGATATCAGTACTTGTTAAGCATGGAGTACTGTGCTTTGGACCCCGCAAGAGACAGGAGCCATGGTCTCTGCCATTAAAAGATTGATTTCAGCCTGAGAATGTTCCTTACAATTCTTCTTAAAGTTCTCAAAGAGGTTTCTGCTCTGATGGTCTTTGGGCTTGACTCCAAAGTCCATTGATTGTCAGTGGAAAGACTCCTGCATTTGCCCAGTGTTTGCTGAGAGACAGTCGGTAACAGGCCTTACCTGGTCTAACCTCCCGTCCTCTGAGAAAGTTCTATGAAGGGTAGGTAATAAAGTCCTGATGTTTCACAAGGAACTGCCTGTAAACTTTTGTTCCCTACATTACATCGCTCTCAAGGTAACCCAGTGCATTTCTTTACGAACGGGTGCTAAGAGCCATTGAGTCTAGAAGAAGCTCACAGACTCCCTGTGGGTTCTAAGTCTTAGAAAACCCCTGTTTACATCTCTCTCTTTGATGTGATCCAATGGCAATTAAAAATCGTATTAGCTTGCTAAAAGCTTAAAGGACTCAAAAGGCCAATGTTTATTAGTATGTACTCTTTACAGTTCTCCTTCTTTATATTAAGCCAAGCTTTGAAGGGGGAAATTTCTCCTCTCGTATCTCTACATTGCATCTCTGTTTTGACATTTTCAGTGAAAGGTGCCACAGGAAACTCTATGCACATAGGCTGAGGAGAATATTGGAAGCAAAATTATTATCATGTCCCTTCGCTCCAGTTTCTCCCAGCTGAGATTTGAGCCCCATTGTATGAGGCAATTCACAAACACACAGTGGGAGACAGTGTCCACCCTGTCTACACTGAAGGCTTCTTGTGCAAGAACAGTTGTTCTTGCACAAAAATGTGCAGAGTGTTTACACTGCACACACATTCTTGCACAAGTAAATTTACAGTAAGGCATTGGAACAGAGGGCTTCTTGTGCAAGAGTTATTCCTTTCCAGACAAGAAATAAGCCCTCTTGTGCAAGAAGGCAGTGTGGATAGCCATCAGAGCTTTCTTGCACAAAAGCGTGTCCACACTGCCATGGACGCTCTTGTGCAAAAGCACATGGCAGTGTGGATGCACCCTTGCATGAGACTTTTTTTGCAAGAACTCTTGCGCAAAACAGTTCTTGCACAAGAAGCCTGCAGTGTAGACGTAGCCCTAGAGTCTAAAGAGAAAAGACAAACCAAGGAGTATGCAAAAAAATCCTCCCAGTTTACAGATTGGTAAACTGAGGCACAGACAAGTCAGCGTTACTGGGGCATAAATGCAGAAAATTCAGCAGTGGAATCCAGACCCCCTGAGGTGCAGTTTAGTGCTTTAACTGCACGGCAGTTCTTTCCGAACAAAGGAGCGACCCGAAGGCTCTCAAATTGCTCATGTAGATGAATTGCCGCATTTGAAAAGATAGGCCGCCATAGTGAGAAGTTCTCTGTGGAGATATTTATCAGAGGCAGACTCCACTCTGTCATGAGTAGAAGCCTGACGAGAGGCACAGGCTCACATTTTCAAAAGCACATACAGGAGTCAGGATTGATGAGCCTATGGCCAATGTTCTTAATGTTATTTACATTCTCGGGGGCTCAAGGCTCATTGAAAGACAGTGGGACTTGCCCAACTGCTCTCTAGGTCACTATTGAGACTAGGATTTAGGCTGTGAAGTTGCTTACACGCACGTTCAGCAATTTACACTCACTGGGATTTTTTTCAATGCATATCCATTAAAAAAATCCACAAAGCCTTCACTTATTGTCTGCTGGGAATGCACTGTGACAGGGCGCTTGCCCGGCACTGGCCCTTTAAGGGCAAACCCCAGCTCGGAGCAGGGCCTGGGAGTTTAGCCCCAGCTGAGGCCTTAGCTGATTAGAGCCCAGCTGGGAGCTATATAAGAGGATGGGCTGCTACTCCCAGAGAAGAGCAGGGAGAGTCTGGCTGCTGGGGGAGTAGGAGGTTCTCTAGAGGTAGAACAGTGCTGGCGAGGCGAGGCGAGGCGAGGCGAGGCTAGGGAAGCGAAGCGAAGCGAAGCGAAGCTCTGGCCAAGCAAGCTCCCAGACTGCAGGGCCTGAAGCACAGCCTGCTGAAGAAACAACAACTGCCGGAAGGGGGTGGGGGGGCTCAGAGACTGATATGGGCACTGCTGGGGGGCAGTGTCCTGAAGAGGCTGCCGTGGCCTGGAGGGAAGAGGGGAGATACCACCCAAGGGAAGGCACCCTGCTGGCCAGAAGGAGCTAATTCCCAGGACAGATGATGGGTGGTGCTGACTGAGCCCTCTCACATGCACAAACAAATCCTTTCCGTATTAATTGTTTGTAAGGGGCACTCTCATAAATCTCACCCATTTCCAATCTCTACCAGTGCCTGAAAAACAGCCGCCTTGAAATCTGTGCCCAGAAGAGCATGCCAGGAGGATGACAGAGATTCGCTTTTATGTTCTGAACGCGGCTCAGTATGCAGAGAATGTGTCAAAAAAAGGGGAGAACCAAGCTGCTGTTTTTGCAGCGCTCCTGCTACATAACCTAGCATGAAAGTGGTGTGTTTGGTAGCTAGAGCCACTCACCCAGGGGGAAGGTTGTATCAGGAAAAAGGCTGTTTTTAATTTACTAGAAAAGCACCAGCCAGGGGAAACCAGGCAGACCTTGTCTGGGCCAGCAACGCAAACTTATGTCGGCATTAAAAATATGAAACTTGGTCAACATAATTTGTTAGTGGGATGTGGCCAGTAACGAGGGAAAGCAATTAACCTTATCATTCAGTGAAACACCTTTCACTGTCCATAAACCTACCACATCAAAGCTGCCAATCATGCCAGGCATGAACAATTAATCTGACAATAGATTTCACTCACAAAAAGGGAAAATTCATTACCTTTCAGTGTCAATTAGGCCCATGGGGGAGGTAGGGGGAACAAAGGAACGAGATGGGAAAACTACCCGCCTAGGATCCTACCTCCCTCTTTGCGACCAGGGAGCTTTTTTAATTGCTTCAGATGATCAGGGGAAGCAATTTTTTGTCATGCCTATGTATTTTTTTAAGCCAAGTCTCATTTTTAATAGATCATCCAGGCGTTTGTCTGCAGGGGTGGATGAGTATTTTTCTTAGGTTGGAGCTCCAAAAAATCAGTTCCCACCTCGCCCCCATAATATCTCAGTCTACATCATGTGGGTTGCCACTGCTCAGCTTGTGACATTATACCTGTGCATGACAAAAGGGCAGTTTGACTTTCAGTCATTCTCTGCTGTCACAGTATTATGCTTTACCCTGTTTCTTCTTTCTGTTACATCCTCTTCAGCTATGAAGGATTTGGCAAGTTCTGACTTACCCTGCAGAACATACCTGCTTTTCTGGAAGACACTCAAAATTCGGGGGCTACGTCTAGACTGGCATGATTTTCCAGAAATGCTTTTAACGGAAAACTTTTTGGAACAGAGCGTCTAGATTGGCACGGATGCTTTTCCGCAAAAGCACTTTTTGCAGAAAAGCATCCGTGCCAATCTAGACACGCTTTTCTGCAAAAAAGCCCCGATTGCCATTTTTGCAGAAAACAAATCTGAGCTGAAGGGTCGACACTGGCCCTTTTGCGCAAAAGTTTTGTGCAAAAGGACTTTTGCCCCAACGCGAGCAGCATAGTATTTCCTCAAGAACACTGACAATCTTACATGAGATCGTCAGTGCTTTTGCAGAAATTCAAGCGGCCAGTGTAGACAGCTGGCAAGTTTTTCCGGAAAAGTGGCTGGTTTTCCAGAAAAACTGGCTAGTCTAGACACAGCCAGGGGGTAAGGCTAAAAACACAGTGAGATTAGTTAATTTAAGAACAGTATGTGAGATGCATGGCAGCAAGGGGTGGTTTATTACCTTTAAGCACATGTAGGAATAGAGTAATAATAATAGTAATAGTAGTAGAGTTCATACAAGGGGTAAAGGATAACCAAAGAGAGTTGATTATTTTTCTCCCATTAAAAGATATATATCATTAGCATTAGAAGACAGTACAAATATCTGTAAATAAGCGTAGTAATGGAACTGTATTTGTTCCTGTACAGCGCCTTGCATTTGAGGACCTACCAGGTGGTTTCATAGAATCATAGAACAATAGAACTGGAAGGGACCTCAGAAGATCATCAAGTCCAGGCCCCTGCCCTCTTGGCAAAACCAATCACGGTCTATATTAGTGTTTCTTAAACACTCCTGCCTGTGACATCTTTTAGATACCTGAAAACCATTATCATGTCCCCTCTCAGTTTAATTTTGTTGGGCTAAATTCATCCCTTCTGTGAATTCACTAACTAACCAATATTACATCAGGAGTTACTTTGCCCCATGGAGCATCCAACACCAGTTTTAAAGATTTAAAGGAAAATTCAGGCAAAGTGACTTGACTAGGCCACACAGTAGATCAGTGGCAGAACTAAAGGCTCCTGGACCATTTCTTTAAACACTAGCTTCCCTCCCTGTTTTGTTACTCATAGGTCTTCAGATCAAAACTGACTTGTCTGCAAGGGGATAGTAAATGAAAAGGGGAGCAACATGGACTCATTACGAAAAAAGGACAAACAGCAATTTTCTTTTTAGTCACAGCTCTGTATCCCCAATGGGAGTTGACTATGTGAGGGCAGACTTGGCCCTGAAATGTCCAATGACCCAAAATTGTGAAGACCTAAACTCCAGGGAGCCGAATTTTGTTGAGTTAAATTAGATCAGAGCAGAACAGCTGCTAGATACTCAGCCTGCATCCAAATCTGCTTGTGGTCGTTGTAAAAGTTGGGTGACATTTCCTTTTAACAAATTTCCCAGGAGCAGGTACATTTGATATTTTCAGCCAGAAGCTGAAATATCAGACTTGTCAGGAGGACACACTTGTACATTTAAATGCCTGCTTGTAACCAGACTGTCCTGAGAGTCCGTCTCCAAAACCTGTCTTAGCAACTTTCCCAGGTAGAAACAGGACAAAGCCATACAGGCAGATGGCAAAATCCCAAGACTTTTGAATTCTTCCCAATGCAGAAAGCACCGGAACAGCAAAGACATAAACTTTAGGGGACCTACTGGGTAGTTTAATAATGTTGGGTTAAACTCATCCCTTCTGTGAACTCACTGACTTACTAAATGTATATTAGGAGTTACTTTGCCACAAGGAGCATCCAACTCCAGTTTTAAAAATGTAAAGGAAAATTCAGGCAAAGTGACTTGACTAGGCCACACAGTAGGTCGCTGGCAGAACTACAGGCTCCCCAACGGTTGCTTTGAACAATAGCCAGCCTCCCTCCCTGTTATGTGACTGTTTAGCGAAAATTGGTCCCCTGGCTACTCCTGCAGTTTAGCGGGATAAAGTATTTCTAGCATTTCAGTTAACTTTCCATTGGCTCCTTAGCTAGCCTCAATGCCTGTTGTTAGTGCAAACTCCTTCCTCAGTTAGGCATGCCTTTCCTTGACCCCATGAGGCCTTGTTGTGCTCCAGGAATTTGACAGGGTAGAAACTTCTACACGGAAGGGAGCCGGAACAGAGAACCAAGCGAGTTGGCTTGGCAGGATTTTCCTGACCTGGGTGGACACTGCTCACATTCCCTCCTATCAGCTGTGCCCTGAACTCCCACCGGTCAAGAGGCGGTCTGGAGTCTGTGGAGGGAGCGGGCGGCCATCTTGGTGTTTCACTGATTCCTGCATTCCTAATGTCAGACTGGTCTTTCACCCCCAACGAGAACTCTGAGACATCTGAGCCGGCTTTTCACAGCTCAGCGAGAACTTCGGTGAACCCTCTGCCCTGCATGACACACACTCTGAAATCTCAGAGTCTCCAGCCAGTGTCACACATTTGATACTGGGTCGAATGTGATCCTTTTCACTTCTGCAGGAAGCTGGCTTACTCCTTTGTGGAAGCCAGCCAGAAGCCCAGGGGGTCAGACAATGTCCATCATTCAGTGCCCAGCTGACACCCAACAACTAAGCCCCACAGCTTTGTTTCATAATAATTTGCTACTGAATGTTCCTCATCCTCCTTCTCAGAGCGCTTCCTAGCTCAGTACAGGCTGTGCACAAACTGGGCTTTTCCAGGACATGAGATTCAGTGATAGGACTGTCTCAGGTTCATTCTTCTCTGGGTGGAAGATGGCACCACAGGTCAACAGCGGACACAGCAGATAGCCTCTGGATGCCATTGGGGCTCTCCAGAGCACTACATAACCACAGAAGGGCGAGGTGGCTCCCTGGGTGCATGCCTGGGCTGCTTTTCTGGCCAGCGGCAATGGAAAGGACCCTCTTTGAATGCACAGTCAAAATGGCTGAAATTGTCCCCAAAGTGGAGTGCTAGCACCAGGTGGTAAGTCCTTGTATTTACATGGTTCTCTGTTCCGGCTCCCTTCCGTGTAGACCCAGGGGGCCTCCCACCCTTTGAAAACTCAGTGTCTAGGTAGAGGAGAGGAGTTTAGTTATTCACATCTCCTCTGGAAGTTTCTACCCTGTCAAATTCCTGGAGCACACCAGGACCCATGGCTAAACTCAGCCTGCTGGCAGATGGGTTTCTAGAGACTCCAACTGTTCCAGAGATGGGGCACGGGGGCCACACACTCCTCCCTCTCTGAAGATCATCTCCTCATTTGCAATATGTTATCTGACCCTAGTGGGGCTAGAAAAGCTACGGGGACTCACGCCCACCTTCTGCCCCCATAACACAAGCCGTTCTGTTCAAAGACAAGGACTCGCCACCAGAGAGGCCTCGTGCATCTGCTGGGCATAGGGGTGGGGGCGAAACAATTTCAACAATCATGACTGCACAGTCAAAGAGGGTCCTTTTCATTGCCACTGGCCAGAAAAGCAGCCCAGAAACCTGCCTCCAAGGGAGCCGCCCACCCTTCTGAGGTGATGGTGACGCTTTGATGAAGTGGCTGGGGGGGTGGGGAAGGCAGCTGGATTCCATTCCCCATGGTCCCGGGGCTTAGCCCCCAGCGCCAGGGGGAGATTGAAACGGGGGGGGAGGGGGGAGGCCAATCTGATTGTCACATCAGCCCCAGGACGGCAGTGGATCTGCGGCACCTCAGGCTGCTGTGGGGAAACAATCTGGCTAATGACACATGAACAGAAGAAAATGGCTCCCTTCCCTGTTCCTTGCAGCCCCAGAAGGGGCCCTTCTTGCACCAGCTGTTTACCGCATGAATCATTCGTTAATATTACATAAGCAGGACACAGTGGGTGGGCTCTGGCTCCAGTGTCTGCAGGGGAAGGAGAAAGAAGCAGGGGTGGGAGGGGGGATGATGAGGAGCTGAAACCATGCTTTGCTGGCCATGTGGCTGTTGGCTCTCCTTGTTTTTCCAGCCACTGGCCTGCACGAAGAGACGGCCAAAACATATTCCATGTGCTCTTAATGTTTCAGAGGGGCAGCCATGTTAGTCTGTAACTGGAAAAACTTACAAAGCAATGAATAAGCTTGCAGCGCCTTAGGCTGTGTCTAGATTACAAAGAAAAGTGAGAAAAAGATATGCAAGTTGTGAAGTACGATTTGCATGTCTTTTCCACTTTGCTTCTGAAAGAGGCTTTTCCGACATTTGGCCCGTCTACACTGGGCCAAATGTTGGGGAAAAAAGCCTCTTTCAGAACATCCCTTCTTACTCACTGAACGAGGTTTACAGGGATACCAAAAAATGCAAGGAGGTTTAACGGTAGTTCGAATTAGGAGCTTTAATTCGAACTACCTGGTCCGTACCACGTGTAGCTGCAGGCAGGTAGTTCAAACTAGGGGGCATTTAAAAATGGCAGCGCCCGGGAACATGCAAATGAAGCCAGGGATATTTAAATAGTGTCGACATACCCTTAGAGACTAACAAAAACATGTTGATGGTATCATGAGCTTTTGTGGGCACAATCCACTTCTTCAGATGACTGGAATATTAAAGGTCCCATTCCAAAATAAATAGTAGGGGTGGTGGGGGGTGGAGAAGCAAGGGAAAAAGCGGGGGGGGGGGGGGGAGGGAGGTGAGTCAATTAGTGTTCCATGAAGCTGATAGAGAAGGTGCAAATTGTTCTTAAGTAGCCATTGTTTTTTTTTTTTAAGTAATTATGATGTGGAAGGGAGTGTGCTACCCAGGTAATGTCTTCATTCATACCTTTGTGATGGGTTCCAAACCTGTAAATGAAGCTACAGGCCAAGGCTTCCCTGTGTGTTTGGCTTGAGGAATTGGCATGAAACAACATGGTGACTTTGAGATTCATATGGTGTCATGAGCTTTGGTGGGCACAACCCACGTCTTCAGATGAAACTGTGGTCTTAATGCTTCAGAGGGGGAGCTGAGTTAGTCTGTAACAGGATAAACTTAAAACACAACAAATAGTCTGGTAGCGCTTTAAAGACTAACAAAACATGTTGATGGTCTCATGCAGTGGCAGATACAGGGCAGGGCGAGCAGGGCGGCTGCCCAAGGCCCCGTGCTTCAATAGGCCCCACGCACACGCTACTACCTGTTGGCTGTGGCCGTGGCGCATGCGTGAAATTGTGCTGCCTCGGGCCCTGCACTTCAATAGGCCCCGCACCCTGGGCCCCGCAAAACTCTCATCCGCCCCTGGTCTCATGAGCTTTCGTGGGCACAGCCCCCTTCTTCAGAACGTAAAGTTACTCTTGGCCAGAGGAGCAATGCTGTGGCTGCCCCATGGATTTTAATGGCGAAAGGGGGTGATCCATCTGGCATCAATGGGAGAGGAGGTGGGTCCCCAAGATAAGCCATGGTGCAAATGATGAAAAAGTTTGGGCCTGATGCATGAGAGGTGCTGAACACCAGTGGCTCCCATTGGTGGCATTAGCGCTCCCACTCTCTGAATACCAGGCTTTTAAATGCCTGGCGGTTTGCAGGGGAGTTTCTAGGCAGCAGCCAATGCTTTAATATCACTTAGGATAAAAGGTGTCAATGGGGCCATTTAGCATTCTCTGGAAATAAGGTGAAGCGAGATGTTAGTAAACAAGAATTCCTTTGGCAGCACTTGAGTAACATATGGGCTTCGTGCATAATGCGGCTTGAAATAGCTTGTGTGGGTTAGCAAAGTGACTTTGGGATACAACTCACATCGCACAGCAGGCGAGACGTCCTGCTTTAGAAGAAAAGCAATGCCAGTCGCACCTTGACATCTCTTCGGGGGGAATGAGCAAGCCCGTCCTGTCCTAAAGAGAGGGGGTCCTTCCCGACGGATGCAGATTGTTTTCATGCCGACACCAACGGCTAACAAGTATGGCCACATCAAAGTGCAATCATAAGGAACAATTGTAAAAATAAGCAACAATGAAACTAATACTTAGTATCTACATAACATCTGTCACCTCAGTTCTCTAAGTAGTTAGCAAATAGGAGTGTGACCTTGGCAGGCGGAACCTAACCTGGGATCTCTGGAGCATAGTGCATGAGTTTCTAAAAGCCAGCAGCTGCTCAGCTAAGGTGGTAGAGCAAACTCCTTCTTTCCCTCTGTAAGGGTATGTCTACACTACCCCGCTAGTTCGAACTAGCGGGGTAATGTATGCATACCGAACTTGCTAATGAAGCCCGGGATTTGAATTTCCCGGGCTTCATTAGCATAAAGCCGGCGCCGCCATTTTTAAAAGCCGGCTAGTGCGAACCCCGTGCCGCGCGGCTACACGCGGCACGGGCTAGATAGTTCGAACTACGTAGCCATTCCGAACTATCTGTACGCCATTCCGAACTATCGGAGCCGGCTTTATGCTAATGAAGCCCGGGAAATTCAAATCCCGGGCTTCATTAGCAAGTTCGGTATGCATACATTACCCTGCTAGTTCGAACTAGCGGGGTAGTGTAGACATACCCTAAGAGATTTAAGTGCCATTGCCTGGGACAGAGAACCACACCCAGAAGGTGTGTGGGTTACATGCATGCTAGCCTTGTGGGGCAGACAAATACTTCTACCTTAATTTTAAGAGCTTTGAGAAACTAGGACATTAAATGACTTGCAGAAGGGGAAATAGAAAATCAGTGGCAAAGGCAGGAGCAATCCTGACTTTTAGTCTCTTTGCTCTATTCACAGACATATACAGATTTCATCTTGCTCAGAGAGCACAGAAAGTTTTCTCTGGTTTTTATTTGGAACCTTTCCAGCCTTCTGGAAGAAATGGGATTTCGCCAGGACAAGAATTCTCTGAGGCTTTGTCTGCCCTGGAGAGCTGCCTTTTGACGGGGTGAAAGCCATGCTAAAAGCAATATTCTCGCTCTATTCCTAAGACTGAAGGCATAGGATCCAGGCATGCCGCCGGGGGTGGGAGAGGGGAGGCGGAAAGATGGCACTTGCCCGGGAGCCTGGCAATTCTAAGGGGCCTGGAGCTCCTGGCCACCGCTGCTGCTACTGAAGCAACATTCGGAGCCCCAGGCCCCTTTGAATTGCTGCCAGAGTTTCTGCTCTGCATAGCTGTGGGAGCAGGGGAAGGGTGCACCATGGTCTGCACGGAGCTAAGGCCTCCCTGCCCTCAGTCCTGCCCCTTCTACCCAAGGTCCTGCCCCTTCCAGGGTGCAAAGCTGCCACACCCGCATGCACACACCTTGCCCCAGGCCTCCTGTGGCTATCAGTCCCACTGGAAGTGTCGAAACAAGAACCAGCTGTGACAGGAGCCAGACATGGGATTTTGAGGGAGCTGGATTTGTAGCAAGGGAGCCGGAACAATTTGTATAGTGAGGGTGCTGAGAGTGGCCAAACCAATGGAAACCACTTCAAGTGTAGGCCTCAGCACCCTTAGGGTACATCGACACTTCACGCTTATTTCAAAATAGCATGTCTATACTACAGGGAAGCCTCGAAATTAGTCGGAGGGAGGCTTCCCTAATGTGGACATGCTATCTCAATTTAGAGCCCCAGGAGGCACTGGGGAGGAACAATTTACAATGGACCTGGTGAGGTAGCAGTGCAGTGTCTACACCAGTGTTTCCCAATTTTATTTGGCTATTTGGCCACAGAACCTCTAGGGTTCAATTTGTCAAGCAAAAAAAAAAAAAAAATCCCAATGCAAAAAGCTCTGTCTCTTTAAGAGGGGGCGGAGGAGTGCTGGCTTCTCACGGAACCCTTCCCACCAAGTGAAAAACACTGATCTACACACGTCTTATTTTGAAATAGGTATTCCTTGTAGAACGAGGTTTACAGGTTTCGGAATAAGCTGTCCGTTATTTCGAAATTATTTCGAAATAACAGAATGGCTGTGTAGATGCGTGCATTGTTATTTTGAAGTAACGCTAGTTATCTCGAAATACCGGTGCAGTGTCAACGCACCCTTAGAGCCAACAGCTTTGCTTGCAGTTCAGTGATCCTGGCCATGGTATGATGCAGAATCACAAAATACCGCCTTGCTTGGGCACGCCCTGCTACAGCCTCTATCCCAGCAGAAAGCATCAAAGAATCATCTTCATTTGGCACCACAAAGCTTGCATGTTTCCGAAGGGGCGAAGTCTATCATTTTGCTTGCAGGTGACCACACTTGCAGTAGTGGTAATGACCGATCGCCTGATTCTTCCCTATTTGTCACCCCTTTGGAACAGCCCTGCTGGCCTCAGCAGGACGATCTGCTCTGTGAAGTGCAACTCGCCATGACGAACAGCACCAGAAACCAGCCCAAGCTGAGCGTGGCACAAGAAATAAATTCCTCTGTCATCATTTACTTGCAGCTCGCCTAGCATGGAGAATCTTTCTTCAGGCTTGGAATGAGAGATAGGGGCTCTGGGACTCTGCTGGAGGCACATCAGGATGGCTCTTAGCTGTTTATTTGAATCTCAGATGTATGGCTGTCAGGATACACGACTTTTCTTCACTGGTTTGTACAGATGGAACCTCTCTAGTCCGGCACTCTCTGGTCCTGGAACATCCGTGGTCCAGCATGATGTTAGTGAGCCGGATGTCCACTTATCATGGACATGGCCAAGTTTCCCGCAGTCCCGTCAAGTTTGTTTTACAGCCATCAGTCCTGGCTCTCAGTGCTCTGTGCTGTTGTTTAGGTCTAATTTACCCCTGAACATCTTCTAAGAACACAGTAAGCAGTGGAAGGGTAATGCTGCTAGACAATATTGACCTCCCATGGTTTGGCAAATTCTCGGGTTCGGCACCAGTCAGGTCCTGAGGGTGCCAGACTGGAGAGGTTCGACCTGTCCTATAAATTAGTGATGTCAGCAAAGCTGAACCAATGCCGGTGAGCTACTGGACAGCTGTATTCATGTTAGGAGTTGTTGCTCTTATGAGCAGCATGCTTCTAGAATTTGATCTGCACCATAATATGATGTAGGCCAGCCAGACCTGGTGGCAGGGAATGAGTGGAGCTCCCAACAAAGCAAACTAATAGACTTTCTCCTTGCGGACATCCCTGGGGATCTTGCTGAATGTAGCTGCCCTGGGCCACTTTACTGCAAGCTTCCAGCTCACACTCAGCAGGTGGGGGACGTTGTGGTGATTGGCAGATGAATCACTGCAAAACATTGGCTGCAGTGAATTCCAAGCACCAGTTATTTTTTTCTTTGACCTCAAAGAACATAAGAACAGCCAGACTGGGTCAGACCAACGGTCCTTCTAGCCCAGCATCCTGTCTGCCGACAGTGGCCAATACCAGATGCCCCAGAGGGAGGGAACACAACAGGTAATCCCCACGTGATCCCTCCCCTATCACCCATTTCCAGACAAACAGAGGCTAGGGACACCATTCCTACCTATCCTGGCTAATAGCCATTGATGGATCTAACTTCCATGAATCTGTCTAGCTCTTTTTTGAACCCAGTTAAAGTCTTAGCCTTCATCTCATCCTCTGGCAAGGAGTTCCACAGGTTGACTGTGCACTGAGTGAAGAAAAACTTCCTTTTGTTTGTTTTAAACCTGCTGCCTATTAATTTCATATGGTGACCCTTCGTTCTTATATTGTGGGAATAAGTAAATAACTTTTCCTTATTCGCTTTTTCCATACCAGTCATAATTTTATAGACCTCTGTCATATTCCCTCTTGGACTTTTCAGCTTAGAAAAGAGGAGACTAAGTCTTTCTAATCTCTCTTCATATGGGACCCGTTCCAAACCCACTGTCTGCAGATCAGAAGATCCATTTTTTATTGTGTTTTTTTGTTTGTTTGGGGGTTGGTTTTTTTTTTTTGCAATGCTGCGTGCTGCCAAGTGCCAGCTACCCCACTATCATGTTTATTGCTCATGGATGTGTAAACTCTTCCAGGTTATGATTTTATTGTTTGGATCACAGTCACACTCAAGATCAGGGCCTCTCTGGGCCAGGCACTGAACAACCACATGGTCAGAGAGTCAGGCCCTGTCCCAAAGATCTTACAGTCTAAACAGATCCAACAGACAAAGGCTGGGAAGGAAACAGAGCCCAGTGACTTCTCAAAGTCAGACAATGAGTCAGTAACAGTCCAGTGCCTTCTCTACCAGACCTGCTTGCCTTTTCTTATCTGAAACCGACAGGGAAAATCCATCATTGCCCAAATCCTGCTCAGAGCATCACTGAATATTTTAGGAGCAGAGGATGATGCATCCAATACGTCAACACTGTCATAGACACCACAGTGGAGCAGGGAAATTCCTGTTTTCATTTATTGCTGGTGCTGTTTTTCACCCTCCTTGTCTTTGGAGTCATTTTCACCCTCCACATAAATCGGGGTGGGCAATAAGCCAGATGCAGTTTGCCAAGGATAGCTCCTGGCAGGTTGCCGGATGCTTTATTTACCTGAGCATCCACAGGTATGGCTGCTTGCAGTTCCCATTGACCATGGATCGCTGTTCCTGGCTAATGGGAGCTGTGGGAAGAAGTGTGAACAGGAGACCACTTCCCACAGCTCCCATTGGCCAGGAAAAGTGAACCACAGCCAATAGGAGTTCCAAAAAGCCATACCTATGGACACGCAGGTAAATAAAGTGTCCAGCAGTATACCAGGGCGTAACCCTACCAAACCACGTGTGGCTCGTGGGCCACTCATTCATAGAATATCAGCACTGAAAGGGACCTTTAGAGATCAAGTCTAGTCCTCTGCCCTCACAGCAGCACCAAGCTCTATCTAGATCATCCCGGATAGTTGTCTGTCTAACCTACTCTGAAATGTCTCCAGTGATGGAGATTCCACAACCTCCGTAGGTAATTTATTCCAGTGTTTTGCCACCCTGAGGGTACATCTAGACTGCAGGCTTTTGTCAACAGAGGCTTTGTCGACAGATAGGGTGTGTCTAAGGGTGTGTCTAGACTACAGAGTTTTGTCGACAAAAGTGGACTTTTGTCGACAAAACTGTACCTGCGTCTACACTACCGCTGAGTTCTGTCGACATAATGTCGACAGAACTCAGCAGTTTTGTCAACGCTGGTAAACCTCATTTTACGAGGCATAACGCCTTCTGTCGACAGAGTTTCTGTCGACAGAAGGTGTTATTGCATGTAAACTGTCCTTTGCGTCTACACTACCATGTCGACAAAGCAGCTTGCTTTGTCGACAGAACTCAATGTAGTCTAGACGCTCTTTGTCGACAGAAGTTTTGTCGACAGTATCTGTCAACAAAACTTCTGTCGACAGAAGCCTGTAGTCTAGACGTACCCTAAGACTACAGGGTTTTGTCAACAAAACTATACCTGTGTCTACACTGCCGCTGAGTTCTGTCAACATAACATCGGCAGAACTCAGCAGTTTTGTCGATGGCTGTAAACCTCATTCTACGAGGAATAACGCCTTTTGTCAACAGAGTTCTGTCGACAGAAGGCCTTATTGCTTCTACACTGTGCTTTGCGTCTACACTGTCATGTCGACAAAGTGGCTTGCTTTGTCGACAGAACTGGATGTAGTCTAGACACTCTTTGTCGACAGAAGATTTGTCGACAGTATCTGTCGACAAAACTTCTGTTGACAAAAGCCTGTAGTCTAGACGTGTCCATACTGTCGACAAAGCTTCTGTCGACAAAGAGCGTCTAGACTACATCCAGTTCTGTTGACAAAGCAAGCAGCTTTGTCAACATGAGAGTGTAGACTCAAAGAACAGTGTAGCTGCAATAACGCCTTCTGTCGACAGAACTGCCAAATTGTGTCGACATCATGTTGACAGAACATTATGTCGACATTATGTTGACAGAACTCGGCGGTAGTATAGACGCAGGTATAGTTTTGTCGACAAAACCCTGTAGTCTAGACACAACCTGAGAGTGAAGAAGTTTTTCCTAATGGCCAACCTAAACCTCCTTTGCTGCTGTTTACGCTCATTGCTTCTTTTCCTATCCTCAGAGGCCAAGGGGAACAATTTTCCTCTCTCCTTCCTGTGACGCCCTTTTAGATACCTGACATAGATGGAGCATGAATAGACCCTGTGCAAATTTCCCCCATAACCTGCAGATGTAGGGATCCCCTCTCAGGGTGACAGAGGAATTCAGCCCCAACAACCAAATCTTTTCTCTACGGAGACTACCCATAAGGAACATGGGAATTAATTGCCCTCCCTTTTTTTAATGGCTACCCCTTGCCCTCTAGTGACAAAGAAATGAGGTCCCATGAACAGTAACTCTCCCATCCCTGCTCTGAACTGACCATCAGTGGCTCCCTGCCCCACCTCCTGCCATCCAACCCATCTTGCCCTGAGACAGGGCTGGCACTAGGCAATTAGCTACAAGTGAGGGACTCTCATCTCCTTAGCAACACCCCAAGCTCTGCATGCCCACAACCATAACAACTCTCGAGTTAGATTTCAGTCTTAGGCTGTTTCAGCAAAAACAACAAGGAGTCACCTTGAAGCTGTGGCATCCACCACAAGAGCCACTAGCCACATGTGGCTGTTTGGCCCGTTGAGTGTGGCTAGTTGGCTATAGCTGTAGCCACTCTATTATTTACATTTTCAGGATAATGTGGCTAGTTCACTATAGTGGCGACTGCTTCAGAACTGGTTGGACACCCCAGCCTTAAAGACTAATAATTCTGTTATGGCATAAGCTTTCATGAGTTGAAACTGACTGGAATGAGGCGAAATGTCCATTGAGTAGAATTGAATGTTGGAAGAAAGGAGGTTGGGGTTGGGTTTTTTTTTATATTGTTGTGAATATTCCAGCCATATTTGCAATCCCTTTTTCTGGCCCAGCTGAAGTAGCACCAGGAGATCCAATTAACGTGTTTAAAAAGCATCTGTCCTTATTAAAAATAGGGCTTTGCCAGGTCTTTGTTTTGCTGCCGTTTCTAATACCTCATGCAAATAGGCCGTGTATTCCCTTCCGCAGAGTGGGGTGCACAGGGATACATGCCCCAGCTAGAATGTTTCTTGCCAGGTTCCTGCTCTTATCCCCAGCCAACAAAGGACTGCAAATACATCCTCTTGGGCTACACATGCCACAGATGCCTTGCTGGTTCGTGGCTCACCAGCTCAGCATACTGGGGTGGGCTGGCCAAACAGATCTGCAGCACACTTGCTCCAGCTAGCGTACAGTCTGTGGCATGAAGCCTTTATGCTACAGGGAGTGTTGCTATAAGAACATTCACCCTGCTTCCCCCCTCCCCCACCCGCTATACATCCCTGGGGTGATCATGCATCTGCAGCAGAGAATTCAGTCAGATTTAGCTGGAATTACTAGCCTCTTTCGGCACTATAAAATATTCCCCCCACCCACACATGGAACCCACACACCTAGGCTATGTCTACACTCGCGGCTTCTTGTGCAAGTATGGCCATTCTTGAGCAAGAATCTGCAGAGCGTCCACACTGCCTGCTCACTCTTGCGCAAGGAAATTTACAATACGGTGTGGGAAGAGAGGGCTTCTTGTGCAAGAGCTATGCTCTTTTTTAACAGGTGTAAGCCCTCTTGCTCAGGAGCTCTTGTGAAAGAGGGCAGTGTGGACACTCGGCAGGGATTTCTTGTGCAAGAAAGCCCTATGGCTAAAATGACCATCGGAGCTTTATTGCACAAGACAGCGTCCACACTGCCATGGGCGCTTTTGCACAAAAGCACAGCTCGCACATGGCAGGGTGGACGTTTTCTTGCGCAAGACTTCTTGCAGAAGAACCCTTGCACAAGATGTTCTTGCGCAAGAAGCTGCCAGTGTAGACATAGCCCTAGTGTGGTTCATTGTCCCATGGAGCTGCACTTAAACCATGTACAGTAAGCTGAGAGCTAACTGGCTTTTAGCTCAAGTGAAGAACCTCCTACACTGAGGTCCTGGGTTCAAATTCACCCAGTGGCGATTACACACACACACACACACACGGATTCTCCCTGTCTCCACAATTTGCTTTTATGTGAGCTCCATTCTCTAATGCATTTTGTGGGTGCAACTGCCAAGTAGCCATACAAGTGGGGCCCCAAAAGGAGCAGTTGCCCCAGGACCCAGCGGTTCAGCGGTGGTATCCGGAGTCCTAGGTCCTTTAAATCATTGTTGGAGCACCGCGCTATGCTCTCCAGGCGGCACTGAGGGGCACCTGAGGGGCCGGTGCACTGCATTCCATGCTGTGGGGGCTGCCAAGGAAGCAGGGGGCAGCGCAGAGGGCTGGCTGCCCCCAGCCCCGCCCCTGTTACCTGAGGCCCGCCCCTTCTGGAAACACAGATCCAGCCCCACCCCTCCACTTGTCCAGGAGTCGGGCAAGGCTGGGTCGCCGTGCAGCCTACAATGTATGAGTATGGTAGGGCCTGGGCGTGCGCCCTCTCTCTCCTGAGAGTCAGGGTTGCGCTGAGGATGTGGAGACTCTGGTTTTGAACTAATGTGCCCCCTGAGACACTCTGCATTCCACCAACCCCTCCATGGCGGCCTCCCAGCTTTTCCGCTGGGTTCTCAATGTGAGTAACTCTATATCCTGCAGAACTGCAGGCAAGACAAACTAGACACCCCCCCACCTCCCACTCCGCAATAATTGGGAGCCTGGAACAGCAGCAGGGAAAGAAACTTCACAGCCAGCCCAGGATCAGGAGCTCAGCTTGGGTTTAAAGAGGGCCCCGGAGCAACAAAAAAACAAATCCTCAGACTCATCCTCCCTCTTGGCCACTTTCCCCTCTGTGCAGCTTAAATTTTTAAACACCCAAACCGCCCCCACGCATAAGATGCTGCAAGTAAATCAGGATTTGCTGATCCCAACCACCCCTTTCCTCAGCTTCTGGCTGCCAGTCTCCCTCTCTCTCCGCCCAAACTGCCTTTTTAAGGAGCTGAGCCTAAGTAGGAGGGGAGGGGGCGGAGCAAGTGCAGGGAGGGGGCGGAGCTTGGGAGAGAAGGGGTTTTTTTGGGCCCTTCCCCAGGGTTGGGTGGGAGGAGACATGGCCGGCTCAGCTGCCCTGGGCTTTTATTCCAGCTGGGAAGTCCCTCCCTGAACAGGAGGAGAACTTCTGCTTGGAGTGCCCTAGGCACGCCACATACCGTTATGTAGCTGGGTGGGACATTGCTGGGGGAGAGGCAGGGCAGAAGATACTTGCCCTGTGAGGGAGCCTAGCACTCAAGTTCTTAAGGCTACATAAATCCCCACTGTTCAGTATCTGGGTTTTCCCTGCTTTGTGCTGGTGTTTTGGGGTAATTGCCAGAAGCCTAACTACAGGACAGAGACTGAACCGACAGGTTCCACCTCTCAGGGCTCACACAGAACTCACTCTGCCTGGGAAGGGAAATACTGTGCCAGGGAGGATCACTCCCTCCTCGAGTCACTGAGTTTAAGGCCAAGAGATCATCTATTTCTGGCCCCTGTGTAGCGCAGGCCAGCCGCTTTCACGCAGATGCCCTTGTACAAAGAGGTGACCATTTACAAGCTATTGGCTTCAGTACAAGTCACTCAGCCTCAGCAGAGCTTTACAACTGAGCGTTTCTATCTTTGTGGCCTAAATCAACCCTGCAGTCGTTTCAAAAGTCAATTGTAGGACCCGTGTTCTTGCTCTCTCGCTCTCTCTCTTGCGCACACACACATGCAATCTGTGACACACATGCAAGAGTGCATGTGTGTGCACACACACACACACAGAGTGTCGGGGGGTGCAAGATTCAGGGCAGGGCCTTTGGAATGAGGAGAGACAGAGCATGAGGCTGGAAGTGTGGGGGATACAGGAGTCAGGATGGAAGGTTGAGGAGGGGCTCACAGCAGGGGCCTGGGAATGTGAGGTTTGGGGGTGAGGAAGGGCTCAGGGCATAGGGTCCCATTTCTTTCACCCCAACACCTCTGGCTGTCAGGGATCAGGGGCCTCCTCTTTCCCCCAGCCCTCCTGGCTGGCAGGGCCTTTTCTCTCCTCCCCCTTCTCGCCCCCCCTCCAGAGTCTCCCCACTTGATAGGAGTCTTCTTCCTCCATCCCAACTCAAAAATACACAGACAGATAGACAGAGTCACAGAGGGTATGTCTACACTACAGCGCTAATTCGAACTAACTTAATTCGAATTAGTTACTTCAAAATAAGCTAATTTGAATTAGTGCATCTAGACCTAAAAACTAATTCGAATTAGCGTTTTGCTAATTCGAAATTGCACGTCTACATTGAATGGACCCTGAATCGAAGGTAAGGCTGGCCGGAACCAGTGCCAGCAGGGCATCAGGGTCGGACTTAGTGTATGGGGCTGCTGCCTTAGGCTAGCCGAGGGCTGTGCTTAAAGGGACCCGACCCCCCATCTCGGACAGACAGTTCTCAGGTTTCTCTGCTTGCTGGTCTACCTCGCTGAGGGGACAGCAAAGCATTTGTGTCTCGGAGTGCTCTGCTTGCCCTCACTCGGGGCACCATGGCACTCTGCAACATGGAACCAGACCTGCCCCCGGGGACTCTGCTGCGTCTCGTGGACACGTTGTTGGCAGCCTGGCTGCACTCTCTGCAGGCTGCCATCCGGGAGGACCATCAAGGGGATGTCAGGATCCAGGGGGCCCTGTGGGAGAGCTTCCACCCTGAGGAGTGCTAACAGTCTCCCCGGTCTGCCTCACTGGGGGTTTGTGCTCCATTCCTCCCTCTTGTCCTTCCACTTACCCTTCTTTAGCCCCCCCCCCCTTCCTGATGTCAAATAAAAGACACGTATTTTCAAAAATAACAGCTCTCTTTATTCAATACAACTGGGGAGGGGGAATGAAACTATGGGGAGACGGGGGAAAGGAGGCGGGAGAGGGGAGGGGGAAAACTGGGAGAAGGGAGCTGGAAGAGGGAAGCAAGGGGAAGAAGGGGGAGGGGAAACTCAGGGATCGGGGTGGGGGTCTCGCCGGGCCAACCGCCTCCCAGCACGGCAAGGGAAGGGGCCTCCGCGTCCCCATGGGGATGGGGTGGAGGGTGCGGAGGTTGAGGTGGGGGGTGTGGACATTGAGGAGGAGGGTGTGGAGGTTGAGGAGGAAGCAGTGGGGGGAGCAGGAGTCGTAGGAGGGACAGTAGTTGAGGGGGCAGCAGACGCAGGATTGGCACGGGGCACCATGCTCTATAGCAAGGCCTGCAGGTTAGCGTTTCTGGCTCGGTCCTCAGCCAGCTGCTCCCGGCGGAGTTGCAGGTCTTCCCACATCCAGGCCGCGATGGTGCGGTGCAGGGCTCTCAGGGCCCCCAGGTGCTGGTCCCAATACTCCTGCCACGTGGTGGTGATCCGGAGCAGACCATGGGTGTGGGAGCATGTCCCGGGTGGGGTGGTGCACCCTGCACGAGCAGCTGGTGCAGCTGTAGAGAAAAAAGAGAAGTGGTCAGTTCTCCTTGGGGACACAGTGGATGATGCCCAGCCCCTCCCTGCGACATGAGGGCGACCATGCCCTGCACCGTCAGAGCCGCTGTGCTTGCACTGAGGCCATGGTCAAGATGTCTGGCTCTCCCCAGGACTGGGAGCTGCCCCAAGACCATACCCATGCCCCTAGAAAACCCCCACAGTGTAAACATACCCTATAATAGCCTACTGCTATGGGGATGCCCTCAGACCCAAATCTGGGAGGGATTTGGGGATGGAATATTTTTCTGTCAGGAACTGTCGATTTATCCACAGCAAAACTTTTCTTGGAAATGTATCAATTTTAACATTTCATTTTGGAAGGGGAAGAAAAACCCCACACATTCCCTTCAAAGAGTCTGAGAATGAAACATTTTGATATTTCATTTTCATGTCGAAATTTTGAAATTTCTTATTTTTTATTATTAAAAATACATTTTTCCACAAAATGTCAAAAATCTGAATTCAATGGGTCAATGTCATCTAAGCAAACGCTTTCGACTGACCCAACATAAAATTCTGCCCTGCTTTGAGAGGAAAATCTGATCATTTTGTTTTCAGTCCATTTCAGAATGGAGAAAATTGTTCAACTCAGAGAATATACCATGAAATGAAAAATCTGTTTGCTATCTTGATCCATTCACACCTTTACATTGTTAACTCTTTGGGATAGAGTCTCCCTGTTAGTCTGTGTCTGCAAAAACAATGAGGAGTCCTGTAGTAACTTAAGGTATGTCTACAGTGGGGCGTTATTTCGAAATACCTCCCCTTATTTCTAAATGACAGCTGGAGCATCCACACTACCAAGCCCATTATTTTGAAATAACAGGCTGGTTAGTTCAAAATAATAACTCCTGCTTTCCACAAGGAACAACGCTAATTTTGAAATAGTTATTTCATTATTTTGAAATAACTACTCCCCAGAATCATTCAGACTAACTACTCCCCAGTGTTTCCTGAAGTCTAAATCAAGACAGCGCGTCCACATTAATGGAGCCTGCCTCAGACTAATTTTGAGGCTTCCCTATAGAGTGGATAACCAATACCCAAGTTATTATTTCGGGAGTTATTATTTCAAAATAATTTTCTAAGGTAAACATTCCCTTAGTCTCTAGGGTACGTCTAAACTATGTTGTTGTTTTTAAAGAGGATGTGCAAATTCTTTGGGAATGTGCATATCTTCTTCCGATCTCACTTTTGAAAGAGGATCTTTCAAAAGTGAAAGTAGTCTGGACGCGTTTTTTTCAGGGAAATAACCCTTTTCCAAAAAACCGCATAAGCCTCCTTTTTTAAGGAAGAGCGGTTTTTTTGAAAAAAAGGTTTTTTTCTGAAAAAAAAAAATACATCCAGACTACTTTCACTTTCGAAAGATCTTCTTTCAAAAGTGAGATTGGAAGAAGATAAGCAAATTCCCAGGGAATTTGCATATCCTCTTTCAGAAATTAGGCAAAGTCTAGACATAATCTAAGGCACTACAGGCCTCCTTGTTGCCTTTGGGGTAGATTGTGGTGGTTTGTTTTGTCACATATCACCTCTAGGACCTGAATGCATTTGGGAAGATCCTTCACAAATGCTCTTGCTCCCGGTTGCTAGGATAAATCAAACTTCCCTAGCTCCAGATCTGAGTATTCGCCCAGAACCACTGGGCGAGAGATAATTAGCTAAGCCGATTGGCCACAGCCAGTCAGGACTTGACTGAACACAGTGGTCTGACAGGCAACGATTGTGAAGTCTTAATGCCCGTTTTAATAATAATCTCGTAGCGCTGCTCTCTGCCAGCTACTCCAGTGACATGGGGGTGTTCTCCATATTCCATACACGCAAACAAACTCTAAGACAAAGCTATTGGAACACTGGGAGCACACCGAAATGGTGGCTAATGCTATGCAATCTCAACCTGGCAGCCAGCAAGCCAGCAAGCATCCATCAGAAGTGGGTAATTGATGCTATCAGGGGCCGGTTTATTCCAATCAATACCGCGCTTGCTTTACATCAAAATTCTCCACAGCTCTCGCGCGTTCTAGAAGCTTAGAAAATGTTATTACCCAGACCCCTAATTCCAACAAATTCCATTATCCAGGCAAATGAAAATAACTCAGGCAAAAATTACTGAAATTCTGATGGCAGAATGGCTCGTTGGGGTTTTATTTATTTATTTCTAACGGGATTTACAGTGCACACCACGGGCTCACTGGGCTTAAAAGCACTTTGGAACAGGGGGCCTCTGGCATCAGCTTATGCAAACACTAAACAGTGATTATCTTAACCATTGTACAGCAAAACAGCTTCTTGGAGGGCAGGACTCTTCTTCCCTAATTGAATGATGCTCTCACTCCCTTTCATCTATTTTAGCTTCACCTGCAAAACTGCAGGCATGTTCTGCAAGGTGCAAGCATTTCTCCTTGGAGCTATGTATGTAATGGCCCTGGATTTTAAATATGAGATTTGGAAACTTTTGAATTTTTTTCTTTAATCACTGATTAAAACAAACAAACAAAAACAAAAAAAGAAAAACAGGCTTTTCCCACCCCCCCAGTGTGTGCTGCTAGCTAAGAGTCCATCAAAGAAATGTACTTGCAGGAATGTTTGCTATAACAGCATTATTTAGCTAAATGCTTCAGAATTGTTCTGAGGAAGCAAATCTAGAATTTGAATGCACACCAAAATCAACATTCTAAGAGCTATACTCATCCTATCAGGGAAACAGAAGGGCTGCGTCTAGATTGGCATGATTTTCCGGAGATGCTTTTAACGAAAAAGTTTTCCGTAAAAAGCATTTTCGGAACAGAGCGTCTAGATTGGCACCGATGCTTTTCCGGAAAAGCACTTTTTGCGGAAAAGCGTCCGTGCCAATCTAGACGCGCTTTTCCGCAAAAAAGCCCCAATCGCCATTTTCGCGATCGGGGCTTTTTTGCGGAAAACATATCTGAGCTGTCTACACTGGCCCGTTTGTGCAAAAGCGTTGCGCAAAAGGGACTTTTGCCTGAACAGGAGCAGCATAGTATTTCCGCAAGAAGCACTGATTTCTTACAGTAGGAATTCAGCGCTTTTGCGGAAATTCAAGCGGCCAGTGTAGACAGCTGGCAAGTTTTTCCAGAAAAGCGGCTGATTTTCCAGAAAAACTGGCCAGTCTAGACACAGCCAAGGTGTCATATGACTTCTGTGTTCAAGAAAAATAGCTCAGGTTTCATGGTATGTCTACACTACAGAGGTTATTTTTCAGAAAAACAGTCGTTTTTCTGGAAAAACTTCAATTATGTCCACACTGCAATCACATTTTTTCAAAAGAAAATCAAAAGAACAGAGGGTTTTTTACGACATTGGTAAGCCTCTTTCTACGAGGAAGGAGCTTTTTTCCGAAAGAGCTCTTTTGGAAAAAGGCATGTTTAGACGGGGAAGAGGGAGTTCTTTCACAAAAAGAGGAAAAAGCACAGGTGCCCTGGTAGCCATTCTGTCTATAGTAATCACAATTTACATGTGACAGAGCATCCATTCCGTATGGACACCATCTTTCAAAAAAACAGATCGCTTTTTCGATGCACTTTGGCAGTAAGGACATTCTCTTTCAGAAGACATTTTTTCTTCCGAAAGAAGCCTGCAGTGTAGACGTAGCCGCAATGTGCCTACGGAAACAACTCTCAGTGAACTGTTTTGAAACAGGATCCAAGCAACAATTGTTTGCATGAAGCTGGTTCAGATAAATCAGGTTGAAACAGGTCCGTTATTTTTCATTAAAATATTTATTTTGCAAAAAAAAATTATCAAAATTTAAAAATTCAAAAATTAATTTTTTATTTTATTTTTCAAAAAGTTCTTTCTGTTTTGGTGAGAAAAAAAGCTCACTTTCCCGTACATTTAAAATCTTCCTTCATGTTTCCACTGGATGTAAAATATAGGGAGAATGGGACTGAGACAAAATAAAAACCAAACCTACTTTCGCTTCCTTTTTATAATTTTTTTTACCACTGGAAAAGTGAAAGGGTTGATCTGTGTTGCTTTCTGTCAATTAACAAGAGAAAATTAAAAAGCAAGAGGAGTTACTTTACTGATGCATCATTCAGAGACCTTCCCTTTGAGGCAGTAATGTGGGAGTGGGGAACCTCACGCCTGGGAGGCCAAACCCATCCCCTGAATTGCCTGGATCTAGCACTGGAGGCTCAGGGCTGCCCACCCCAGAATTACAGTGCTGGAGGAGCTGGAGCACACAAATTCTACTAGCCTGGGCCCCCCTAGGCTCTGGTGTGTGAGGGGAATGTGGAGAGTATCTTTCTCCTTCTCAGGGGCTACATCAGTGAGGATTTGGGTTTTTTTTTTTTTTTTTTTGCTTTACACTTGTGTGTGGTCCCAGCTGATTTTTCTGTGGGTCAGCAGCCCCCCCAACCCAAAAAAGGTTCCCCACCTCTGATTTTAAGATCTCATGTCAGCAAAACACTTAAATATGTGCTTAATTTTATTCCTAGAATAAAGAAGCATTCCTGCATTGGGTCTTGAATGTCTCAATATCATGCTAAACAGAGGTGTCCTTCATATGAGAAATAAAATCAAGACCTATCTGAATGTAGATTTTAAATATCCCAAAACAATGCTTCCTGGTCTTTCAGAGTAAGGGAACTAGCCATAGGGTCTTGGCTACATGTCATTTTGTTTCAATGCATTCTAGCTAACAACATTCCATTGAGTAGGAGAGTCTTCACTATCTAACTGAAACGTTACGGTGTTGGTGTTTGCTGTTGCCATGTCTCATTTCAGGGGTAGCTGCATTTCATTGGTTAGTGAAGGAATTGCTGTATGCATATTTTAATATGGCAATTTTCAGTATAGAAGGTGCTGTATAAATGTATTATTTCAACTCCAAAGAAACTGAAAGTAAGTCTTCAAGTAAGGATTATCCCCGTGTTTCCAGAGCTTCATGGAATATAGCTCACTAGCTCCTACTGATTTAATGATCCTGTTAATTTTAATGGACCGGCTGCCTTCCCACTAACTTTAATGTGAGTTGAGTGGCTAATAAAACCTGTGCAACTCTTTGAAAATTCAGGATTAAACATTTAGCTGAGTCCATATTTTATGTATTATGATATTGACCTGTTTGTATCCACATTATGAACCCACAAATTCTGCAACATGAATTCATTGCACAGTTAAAAGCCTGGAACGAGAAACATAAAATAAACTTTGTACTTTATTTCTTCTAAGGTTCATTAGCATGAGGTTTATTGGAGCCCCCTGCCTTCAACTAACCCATCCTGAGATAGAAAACGCAATGTCAAACCAGCACTGAGAGAGAGACCTTGATGGTTTGTATGGTTCCCCTTGTCTTTTCTCTCTGTCTGCAAAATAAGCAGTAAGACAAAGGCATGCCAGTAAATAACCCAAGCATATAATGGAAAATATGCCAGCTCAGAGGTATGGTACCATGCCACATTGCCTAAAGGCGCCCGCCTGCTAACCCAGGTTGTAATACTCATAAGGTGGGTTAGTCCCTCTGCTCTCCTGAGAGATTAGAACCAAGACTTTCTTTCTCCCTCTACTTTTGCAAAGGGCATCCAAGGGTATTTCAGAAGCAGATGAGAGTTGGCCAGGGACCAGAGCTTGATCTTCTGAGCTGATATTGCTTCGGAGAACATATCCCGTCAGGCATACCAGGGGCCATGCATCCTGACACAGATCGTGACAGTGGATTGAAAGGATAGAGGATGGCGAACACCAATTGGCATGCAGTGTGAGGGATGTGACTGGCTAGAAGACTAACGAACTTGGACAAGTTGCTAATGTTCAGCCAGGCCCCCTCAAGCTTTTGTAAAGAGGAGACACTTGGTGAAAGAGACTCTTGGGATGTCTCACATGGGGCACATCTAAACTACGTTTGTTTTTTTTCGAAAGACGATATGGAAATTCCTCAGGAATTTGCATATCTTCTTCCAATCTCACTTTTGAAAGAGAAAGTAGCCTGGATGTGGGGGGCTTTTGGGGAAAAAAACCTTTTTCGAAAAAACCACCTAAACCTCCTTTTTAAAGGAAAGATCCTCTTTCGAAAGTGAGATCGGAAGAAGATATGCAAATTCCCGTGAAATTTTCATATCCTCTTTCGAAAATTCTACATAGTCTGGAATATAGCCATGGGGAGGATGGAGGAGAACATCTTCACACTTCATTACACGGGCACCGTCTACTAGCATGCTTATGAGCAGACTAATTCCACAGGTATACCACATTTTCTAAGGGCCTGCCCCGAAGGCCATGAAAATCAATAGAAAGATTCTTGCGACTTTGGAGTAGGCTCTAGCATCAGATGTCTCCATAATGGATTGATTAGATTCAGTCACCGCTGCAAGACCAACACTCTATGCCTGACCTATGCCACGGTGTCTGGTTATTCCTGATTTCTAGCAAGGAGAAAAGAAGAATCTGCCCTTTCTCTCTTACACCTCCAGGGAAGCCAGTTTGATTCTGGTATCAACATAGAAGCTCAGTTAGGTATAGCTATTCCTTCCTTGAATGAATTGATTTTGATGGGGGTCTGGATTCTATTACTAGCCTCTACTTTAAAGAATGGAGATTCCTGAGGCTAAAATCCCTCCAACACATATTGAAAATGCATTTTAAATAAAAGAAAAGTCCTCCTTCAGCCTGACTTCCAGTGAATTTCCCTTTAGTTTGCTGCACAACACATGCAGGAAACACCATGCATAGAACTCAAGCCCTGCACAGATACAACGTTTGTATCCACATCTGCATCTGTCTCCACAAAAATGAGCCGCGGATATCTGCATCCACATTTGCAGTTGCAGGCACTTGCAGATATAAAGCAGATATCTACCAATTTGCAGAGTAGAACATGTAACTCAAATCCTTCTGTTGAGCACTGGAATAATAGTGTCTGTCTAAGGCCTATTCCAACATAAACAGACACATCGGGCAACTGGAGTAGTGATGCACAGATAGAAACATGGAGCAAACTTGGGCAACACCTCAATCTGCAATGCTTCCTACAAAGAGGCGAACCACATAACATATCTTGGGCCTGTCTAAATCTAAATGAGCAAGAGCTTTGGGAAACTGGATCTACAAGTTGCGTTTTAAATCCTTGGAGGTTCCCCAACAGTGCAGCAATCAGCTCTAGAGAACAACATACATTTAAGAAGCTTATGAATAAATGAATGGTAAGAAGAGTTGGCTGGAAAATGTGAAGAATTTTCCGTGGAAAAAACCCCCCAAATCCTAAGGCTATGTCTACACTGCTCCCGTTTTGCACAAAAAATATGCAAATGAGGCAAAGCGTGGAATATTGCTGTGCCTCATTTTCATAAGTAATGAGGTTCCAGTTTTGCGCTAGAGGCTTTTGCGCAAAAACGGAGCCTAGTTAATTATGCAAATGAGGCACAGCAATATTCACGCTTTGCCTCATTTGCATATTTTTTGCTCAAAATGGGGGCGGTATAGACATAGCCTAAATGTTTTCATTTTGTTTGGGTTTTGTTCCTTTCTCCCAGTCCCTAACAAACTTGTTTTTCATTCAGTTTGTTGAATGTCTGTAACAGTGCCAAAATTTCAAAGTCAGAAATGAACTTTTCTCTGTTAACATTTTCAATTTGTGCACAAATTAATTTTTCATTAGAAAAAAAAAGGGTTACTCAAATAAGAAATCAACAAGGTTTTACTGTAAGTGAGAATCTGGTTGGTCACATTTTCAAATTAGGCTTGCTTATATTCAAATCCCCATGCTTTCCAGGGCTTGGCATGGTGATTTAAAAGTAGCCAGTCTTCTACAAAGGGATTTCACTCACCAACTACAGAGAGAGCGTGTGGAAGAGTCAGGGTGGGTCGGAATGTTTGTCAGAGGCTGGAAATGGGTGACAGGAGAAGGCTCACTTGATGATTCCCTGTTTCTGTTCACTCCCTTTGGGTCACCTGGCATTGGCCACTGTCAGAAGACAGGATACCGGGCTAGATGGACCTTTGAACTGATTCAGTATGGTCATCCTTATGTTCTTAATTGACCTTCATATGCAAATTTGACACTGTTTCCCTAAGCCTGAACAAAGACATTAACTGGATGGTCCATTACAAAACCAGCTGTCCTTGCATTTAATACCTCATTGACATAAAAAGCTAAGTATGGGACTCTTCCAGCCCACTCAATTAGCCTCGTTAGCACTGGCACTATAAATGACAGGTACTTTTTCCCCCCTCTCCTTTCTTTTTCTGTTATAAATTCTGACAGCCCCCCATTTTTCTTCAGTCCAGCTCATCTGAAGAAGCGGGGTTTTGCCCACTAACTCTCATGATACAATTTGTGTTAGTCCCTAAGGTGCCACAGGACCACTTGGTTTTATTCAGAGCTATGTTCCTTTAAGCAGGAACATTTAGAAACATTTTTCTTCTGGTGTAAAGTGGAATATGTAAAAATGACTTTCATAGTCTAGCGGCAGGCCTAAGGCAGCATCCCAATTAGTTCATCAATAATCCAGAGCAGCTGCTCAAAAAGAATTCAGCTGTTCAAAAATGGAGAAGTCCATTAACTTTATTGCATGAAATGTTGGACATGGTTTAGACAGAGGGTCACTGCCAAATTATATCAACTACCAAATTCTGCCACAGGAAAAGAGTGAAGACAGGCCATGGCATTTTTAAAACTGTCATCACCCCTAAAAACAAAGGGGAGTTCTTTATCTCCATGAATATTGCTAGTGAAAAGCATCATGTCATTCAGCCTGTCTCAGAGCACATCTAGACTACATGGCTCCGTCGACGGAGCCATGTAGATTAGGGTTGTAGGCAAAATTAAAATGGCTGCCGCACTGTGCCGATCAACTGTTTGGCGGCACAGTGCTGTAGTCTGGACGCTCCACGGTTGACATCAAAGGCATTTGTTGACCTCCCCGTTATGCCTTGTGGGATAAGGTTTACCAGGGAGGTCGACAAATGCCTTTGATGTCGACTGCGGAGCGTCCAGACTACAGCGCTGTGCCTCCAAACAGCTGATCAGCACAGCGCAGCAGCCATTTTAATTTAAATGAAGCAGCGATTATTTAAATCGCTGCTTCATTTCCCTTTGCTGAGTAAACAAATCTACATGGCTCCGTCGACGGAGCCATGTAGTCTAGACATGCCCTCAGAGTCTAACTCTACCCTGTATAAAGAGATGCTTGGAGTGTCTTTACAGTCATTATTAAGGGGGAATTTTCTTTCAGGCAAGCAACAAGATTAAGGTCATATAAGGCTAACTGTTTTGTTAGTCTATAAAGTGCTACCAGACCAGTTTTTGTTTTTTAAGTTTCTCCTGTACAGACTAACTCGGTTACCCCCTGGAGCTTCTGGAAATAATTTATGTACCATGTATGTATTAGTGATGAGAAAAATCTCAGAGTCTGGCTTTGTTTCAAATCGGCATCTAGATGCCTCACTGATCCCTGTGGATCCATGCGGGGATTTCTCTTCAGCAGCCTTTTTTCCGTCTGCGATTCCCAGCACCTCTAGCTCTGGTTCCAGGAAGAATCCAGACATGCACACATACCATGAGCACAACACGCAGTTTGGTTTGGTTTAAGAAAAAACAACTCAAACCTTCCAGCACCTCAGAAAAGTGACTAGTTGGAATTGGTTAGGACTCGTGGAGGCATCTTCGGGCACATTACAAAAGATGTACAGTCAAAGTAATAAATAAGATAGCCCGCAACTGCTGGCTTGTGTGGCATGAGTGAAATCAACGCGGGAGTTTCCTGTTGTGATTCAAATGGTGAAAGAACAGCAGGGCCATCTGTCAGACCTCCAGGCAGCCAGATCAGAACATCCCCACTGGTAGGAAGGTTAGGCACCAAGGAGATGAATGGGCCAGCCTGGCAGAACTGTTTCTGGGGCTTTGTGGAAGCAAGCACAAAGAAATAAGACAACTCCCTGGGTCAGACGCCCACTCACTCCATTCTTGTGCTTAAAGCAAGGACCAAAAGGACCCAAGCTCTTTTCGTGCTCTCGAGGTGGCCGGTTCTCCTGATTTTATTGTGAGTCTTGTCGTATTTGGCGTTGTTTTTTAAAGCCCCAAGGACTGGTATTACACAAGGCTGGCAGCTTGCATTAAAAAGACATTTCTAGCCTGCCTGGAGAAAAGCTTGACAAAAGTGACTCCCCCACAAAACTCAAACCAACCCATTTCTATTCTTTTTTTTAATCTCACGATTTTTAAGCGCATCCCATGACTCTGGGAGCCTAACACCTGGAGCCCTGTGTGGATATAAAGTTGGTAAAATAAAATGATCTGTGGAGAGCCACATCCCCGGAAGTGGCTATAGAGTGGATATCAGCAAATCTAGAGCATTCTAGATCCAGAATTGGTGTCTGCATCTGCGTCCACAAAAATGAGCCGTGGATATCCACGTTCCTCAGGGCCGCAACATTTTGACACCTGAGGCGGGGAGCTCAAATGATGCCCCCATGGCCCCTCGCTTGGGCCAAAACTTTGAAAGGTCTCAATTCTGTCTTCTTCCTTTTCTACTCTACCACTGTGATGGTGAGCTGGGGTTCCCCCAAATCCTGTAGCCTCGTAGCAGCAAGAAGAGACTCTGCCAGTCATAGAACAGAGAGGGGTTTATTGTTCCTTCAGGACACAGCACAGCACAGATGTGATGTGGCTACAGGGGCTAGGGCCAGGATGCCTCAGACCCTAGAATTAGGGGGTCCATCACCCTTAGGCCCCAGCTTAGCCTCTTCTCTCCATGCTTCCCAGACAGCCACTGCCTCCCTCCCAGGCCCTGCCCCCCAGCCAGGTGTTGGTCTCCGCCTTCCTCCCTTTGTCTCACTCCCTGCGAGGCTGAGCCTAGGTGTCTGGGTTAATGCACATTTGGGAGAGTCAGTGAGAATCTCCCATCAAAGCGCAGGGGGATACCGAGTTACAGAGCAGACAGCCCCCCCATTACACCACAACCACCATCTCTGTGCCTCTAGAGCAGAGAGAATACATATGCACCAGCAGCAGACACAATTTTCGACACTCTGGGTCCTAATGGCACCCCCCCCCCCCACACACACACACACACAGTCTGGCAGCTGAGGTGGCTGCCTCAGTTCGCCTCATGCTACGGCCAGCCCTGACGTCCCCATTCGTGCAGTCCGGCAGATGGGGGAGTCAGGAGGAGCAAAGCAGGCAGTAGCCTCAGGGCCCGGTGATTCAAAAGGGCCAGGGGCTTCCAGCTGCCACCACCACTATCGCAGCAGCGGTGGCAGCCAGAGCCCTGGACCCTGCGCGCTGGTCTCCGGGTGGCTCTGAGGGCTGCCTTGGGCGGGTACGTGATGCAACGCACTCCAGGTGGTGCTGAGGGCTGGCTAAGCCAGCCCTGCCTCTTCTGAGAGCATGCAGCCCCCCCTTCCTTGCGCAGGGGCCCAGCAAGTCTGTGGGCTCCCCTGTATCCATGGATGCAATACCCATGGATTTGCAGGTGCATGGATTGCTGAACACTTGGACTGGGCAATGCTGTGCCTTGCAGGCCTCAGGAGTCCCTCTGATCTTAGATGGGTTGAGAATAGCCCCAGTGCCAGGAGCTCGCCCCAGGCCCGCTGATGGGGGAAGGGTAAAGTTGACAGTTGCCCTGGACCCCAGCTATCCAAAGGGTCTCCTGGCAACCACTACTGCTACTGCAGCAGCAGCTGTGGCCACAATCCCAGGCCCTTTAAACCACTCCCCGGAGCACTGCACAGTGCATTCTGGGTGGCTCTGAGGGCCAGGGGTGGGAGTGGCTTCCTGGCCCTGCCTCTTCTGCCTGAGGCCCGACCCCTTCTACCTGAGGCTCCGCCCCTTCTGTCTGAAGCCCTGCCCCTTCTGCCTGAGGCCCCACCCCTTTTAGGAACATGGAGCCATCCCCTCCATCTTGCTCAGGGGCTTGCAGAGGCTGTTAGTGCTCCTGCTCTCCCATCCTCTCCCACACTACCGAGGGAGGCCTCCTAAACAGAGAATTGCTCCCAGGGAGCTGTTTCTGCCCACCATAAAGTGTTTTTGCCCTGCCTGGCTGCAGGCAGGCGCACGTGTGTGTGTGTATGTGAAGAGAATGAGAAAGCTAGGCCCGACATGATTTCAAAAACTGCGTTAACAAGTTGAAAGAAGAATCTTGAATATAAAATGGAGCTAATTTACCATGCGGAAATAAGACATAAAAATACCCAGGAGGGCAAAAGCCCACAACTCCCCCATTCACTTATAATCAAGTACAATGAGCAAATTATTACGTTTTGCGCTAATTGTATGGTTTGAAAACATCGAGCAATATAATAAGCGACACAAAAGGCTTAATCGCTCTCAAGTTGGTGAGGAGCGAAAGGAAGCTATTCTTTATCTGCACATAAATGTGATAAACAATACACAGTATTAATTAGCTGCAATTATCTGGTACAGTGATTATCTCTGTTAATGACCTAGAAAATGAACCCATTATTCTGAGGGATCACAAACCATAATCTTTATTGGTTACTTGGGTTGGCACATTTCGCTAGGCTGGCTGCTTATGCTCTGGGTCACTGTCCCAGGAACAGCCATATCTTCTGCTCAAAGACTTGATCTTGAAAATGATCAGCCAATAGGATCGGATTGATTTCTATGGGCCCTGAAGCTTGAAATCTACAAAGGCATATTTTATTAAGGGATCTCTGAAAAACTTGATGCAGCACAAATGAATGGGTGATCTCCTCTCTGCAAGATACTCTAGGGCAGGGGTGGCCAACCCATTACAGATGAAGAGCCAAAATAGCGGTGGATACAGCACAAAGAGCCGAGGGAAAAAGGTTGTTGAGCAAAAAAAAAAAAAAAAAAAAAGCCCCAGCCACCTCCCTTTTAAGGTGGCCATTTTGAACTCTGCACGGGACGCCGTGACTCTGTCTCTGTCTCTTTCGGACAGAAACATGCTGTTCCTTTCAGAGCCGCGGGTACAGGAGCTGCATTTTTTTCTTTGAAGAGGCACATGTGGTTCGCTAGCCACGGGTTGGCCACCCCTGTTCTAGGGGGCTTTCCAAATGACTTGTGATTTTGGATGCCCAACTTAAAACACTGGGGATTGCTTAAAACCCTGAAAATTGCTGAGGATCTGCCTTCTGGACCAGGGGCCTCCTTAAGACGATTCATGTTGGGCACCCTAACTCATCAGTCACTTCTGAAAATGTAGGGAGGTCTATCAAATGATGACTGCTGTGGATAAACTTAATAAGGAAAGGATATACACTTGTTCCCATAACATAAGAACTAGGGGTCACCAAATGAAATTAGTAGGTAGCATGTTTAAAACAAACAAAAGGAAGTATTTCTTCATGCAACATACACTCAACCTGTGGAACTCCTTGCCAGAGGATGTTGCAGGGTTCAAAAAGAACTAGATACATTTATGGAGGATATGTCCATCAATGGCTGTTAGCCGGGATGGGCAGGGATGGTGCCCGTAGCCTCTGTTTATCAGAAGCTGGGAATGGGCTCCATAGGAAGGATCATTTGATGATTCCCTGTTCTGTTCATTCCCTCTGGGGCATCTGGCATTGGCCACTGTCAGAAGACAGGATACTGGACTAGATGGACCTTTGGTCTGACCCAGTGTGGCTGTTCTTACCTACTTCTTATTTAACACTTTTCATCAGTAGATCTCAAAACATTTTTAAAAGGAGCACGGTCCCGTTAGCCTCATTTTACTGATTGAGAAACAAAGGGTATGTCTACACTACCCCCCTAGTTCGAACTAGCGGGGTAATGTATGCATACCGAACTTGCTAATGAAGCCCGGGATTTGAATTTCCCAGGCTTCATTAGCATAAAGCCGGCGCCGCCATTTTTAAAATCCGGCTAGTGCGAACCCCGTGCCGCGCGGCTACACGCGGCACGGACTAGATAGTTCGGATTAGGCTTCCTAATCCGAAATATCTGTACACCTCGTTCCATGAGGCGTACAGATAGTTCAGATTAGACTTCATGGAACGAGGTGTACAGATATTTCGGATTAGGAAGCCTAATCCGAACTATCTAGTCCGTGCCGCGTGTAGCCGCGCGGCACGGGGTTCGCACTAGCCGGCTTTTAAAAATGGCGGCGCCGGCTTTATGCTAATGAAGCCCGGGAAATTCAAATCCCAGGCTTCATTAGCAAGTTCGGTATGCATACATTACCCCCCTAGTTCGAACTAGGGGGGTAGTGTAGACATACCCTGAGGGATGAAACGACTTGCTTAAGACCAGCCAGCAGCCCAGTAGCAAAGCTGGGAATAGCTGCCTGATCACCTGAGTCCCAGCCCAGTGTACCATCTGTTAGGCCACACGCATGGACAACAGTCCATCTCCTCTGAAGCAGTTATTAAAATTTCCTTTTCCACTGAACACAGTTTGGAAGGTGCCTGTAGGTTTTGAAGTGTCTTCCTAAAGTTGTGAACCAACACAGAAGCAGAAATGTAGATTAACTCACATACTATCAGAGGGCGGTGCACTGTTCCCTCTAGTGGCACCAAAACCATTCACAGAGAGAGACTAATGTGTCTGCTCTACAGCCTTTGCTAAGAGCCCACTGGCTCTCAACTTGTTCACTAAGCCCCAGAAGTCCCAGGTTTGATTCCCCCTGTTGTTGTGGGGATTCAGCTGGGATGTCTCTGAAACTTGGGATGCACTTCCTCAGCTAAGGGAAGTATGTAATCCATGCACCTTCTGGGAGTGGTGTGCTGTCCCATCTAATGGCACCCTGACCACTCACAGAGATAATAATGAGCTTGCTCTTTAGCTTTTGCTAATAGCCAGCTGGCTTTTTGGCTCATGCACTAAGATCCAGAAGTCCCAGATTCAATTCCGCCTGTCAGTGTTACAGAAACATTATGATAATAATAATTCCAGGAGCCAGTAAATGAGCAATTCTGGACAACTATTTCATTTAATACGCTCTCTGTATTTGCCTCTAGCTTGCTTCATTTGTAGTGGTTTATATTAATTGGACCCTGTGACACCCCTATAACCTTCATAGAAATATTATTGGGATATGAATATGGCACAGCAGAGAAATGCTGTGTGCAAGATAGCTCGTGTAAGATATCATTGGAGAGGTTATGATTTACTGAATGTGATTATCATTTTTTTGTACTTGAAGTCAGAGATATTGACTGTGTGTCTGCATTGCAGCCATGCTACTTTGGATGACACCTATTGCCAACACTTTAGATACAACAATAGAAAAGCTAGACAGGGACAATGGCCCATCAGTAAGGACAATGAACCATGAAAAGACTTGGATTTTCTGGGGACACTCCATGTTGCCACTAACTTATGAATGCTATGATACTACAGAATCATGTGACCAGGTCACCTGACACTAAACTCCATTTTTTACTGCTGAACTATTACGCTGAGAGGCGGGGGAATCAAACAAAGGATTTCCACTTTAGGGAAATCCTATATAAGGTGGGGGAGGAAATCAAGGTATTCAGTTCATTTCTCCTCTGCCTCCCTGCCCAAAGTGATCCTGGAAAACTCCTGGAAACAAGAACTGGGTGGTGGGGAGAGGAATGCTTGACTCAGGCTGAAAAAGTATCTTGCCGGTGAAGGAATTTACTTAAAATAATATTTAGTCTGATAAATGACTACAGTAATTGTAACCAATTTCTTTAGAGAATCAAGCCTAGTTTGCACACTTTATTTGCTTAGTAATTTGCTTTCTTCTGTTTGCTACCTCTTGAAATCCAACTTTTGGAGTTAATAAACTTGTTTTGTGTTTATAATATAATCCAGTTTATATCACTTCAAACGGGGGAGAGGCAAGATTTTGTGCAGATCTTCTTCCACATTGAGGGAGGAGGTGAATTTCATAAAACCTTGGGGTTTGTATACCTTAAGGAAAGTGGGCACCAGAGTGCTAGGGGCAAGCCCCTGAGGCTAAAATGTTCCAGGAAAAATCTCTATCTCTTCGTGCAGCTGGGCTTAGCCCTGCCCGTGTGCTTGGCTGCTAGAGGCTTGTGAACCTAACCCAGTGAGACAAGGTAAAGGGGTTCAAGTCTGGCAGAATAGACTGACTCCATGGCACCCCAGAACTTCAGGTGGCACCCAAAGGCCGTCACAGACCCTGCCATGATATTTTTCACAATTTGAAAAAAAAATCCACAGTCAACTTAGTATTAACTAGAACATATAGCTGGAATTGAAACTGGTTTATTTTATTCCCCAAGTCATCGTGCGCAATGGTTTGTTATTGCAGGCGCATTCGTGAGTCCTGGACGACCTATGCAGGTTGGTTAATTTTAGGATCATTCGTGAAAGAGAGGCTATCGTTATTTTTCCTTACAGAAAATCAGAAGTGACGCATTTAATTGAAAACACACACAAAGCAGAACATTTATTTTACAGAAAAACTTAGAAAAATCTATGCTACAGTTTCGGCATGTGATAAATAATTGCATTTTAATTTACTGCCTCTGCCATGGGAAAGGCCTATAGAAAATGAGATCCGTTTTATAAGATTTTTTTTTTACCAACCGAAAAATGTTATTAAAAGGGTAATTTTTGTCATAAATCTTATAGGACTTGGCAGAATTGCTGTGGCAGCTACATGCTGGGACCTGGGGAGGGGCTACTCTCCCTTGGACATGGCAGTTCCATGCTGGGGGACGGGGACCCCTTTCCCTGGCTGTGGCTACTTTGTGCCAGGGCTGCAGGGCCATGACTGTCCTCTGGTCATGGCACCCAACTCAGAAGTGCCCCAGAGCAGCTGCTGGCTTCCGGGGGACAGACATCCCTTCCCTTGCCTCCACCCAGACTAGCCCAGACCTGCCTTGGCTTGGGGACAGGTGCCCCTCCCCTGGCGTGGCCTGCTGGAGATGCACTGGGTATGGAGAGGCATCTCTCACCTGCCCCCCTCCCCGAGCCTGCACACCCAGCAGAGCCCTTACCTCAGCCCTAACCCCACTCATGCACCACAACCCCTCAGTCTCATGCCAGCCCCACACTGTGTGTGTGCAGAATGACTTTTTATGTGATACTGGCTCACCACATTTCCTAATGTCCAACCTAAACCTCCCTTAATGCAGTTTAAGCCCATTGTTTCTTGTTCTATCCTCAGAGACAAAGAACAACATTTTTTCTCCCGCCTCCTTGTGACAGCCTTTTAGATACCTTAAAACTGCTCTCATGTCCCTTCTCAACTGTCTTTTTTCCAAACTAAACAACCCCAGTTCTTTCAGTCTTCCTTCGTAGGTCATGTTTTCTAGATCTTTAATCATTCTTGTTGCTCTTCTAGGGACCCTCTCCAATTTCTCCACATCCTTCTTGAAATGTGGTGCCCAGAACTGAACACAATACTCCAACTGAGGCCTAATCAGCACAGAGTACAGTGGAAGAATGACTTCTCGTGTCCTGCTCACAACACACCTGTTAATGCATCCTAGAATCATGTTTGCTTTCTTTGCAACGGCATCACACTGTTGACTCATATTTAGCTTGTGGTCCACTAGAACCCCTAGATCTCTTTCTGTTGTACTCCTTCCTAGATAGTTGCTTCCCATTCTGTATGTGTGAAACTGATTGTTCCTTCCTAAGTGGAGCTCTTTGCATTTGTCCTTATTAAACTTCATCCTGTTTATCTCAGACCATTTCTCCAATTTGTCCAGATCATTTTGAATTATGACCCTATCCTCCAGATTAGTCACAACCCCTCCTAGCTTGGTATCATCTGCAAACTTAATAAGTGTACTCTCTATGCCGATATCTAAATTGTTGATGAAGATATTGAAGACAGCCAGTCCCAAAACAGACCTTTGCAGAACCCCACTTGTTATACCTTTCCAGCAGGATTGTGAATCATGAATAACTACTCTCTGGGAATGGTTATCCAGCCAGTTATGCACCCACCTTTCAGTATATCCATCTAAGTTGTATTTGCCTAGTTTATTGATAAGAATATCATGTGAGACCATATCAAATGCCTTACTAAATCTAGGTATACCACATCCACCGCTTCTCCCTTATCCACAAGACTCGTTATCCTATCAAAGAAAGCATCAGCTTGACATGATTTGTTCTTTACAAATCTATGCTGGCTGTTCCCTATCACATTATTATCATCCAAGTGTTTCCAGATGATTTCCTTAATTACTTGCTCCATTATCTTTCCTGGCACAGAAGTTAAACTGACTGGTCTGTAGTTTCCTGGGTTGTTCTTATTTCCCTTTTTATAGGTGGGCACTATATTTGCCCTTTTCCAGTCGTCTGGAATCTCTCCCGTCTTCCATGATTTTCTAAAGATGATAGCTAGAGGCTCAGATACCTCCTCTACCAGCTCCTCAAGTATTCTAGGATGCATTTCATCAGGCCCTGGCGACTTGCAGACATTTAACTTTTCTAAGTGATTTTAACTTGTTCTTTTTTTATTTTATCTTCTAAACCTACCCCCTTTCCACTAGCATTCAATATGTTAGGCATTCCTTCATCAGACTTCTCGGTGAAGACTGAAACAAGGAAGTCATTAAACATCTCTGCCATTTCCAAGTTTCCTGTTACTGTTTCTCCCTCCTCACTGAGCAGTGGGCCTACCCTGTCCTTGGTCTTCCTCTTGCTTTTAATGTATTTATAAAAGGTCTTCTTGTTTCCCTTTATGCCTGTAGCTAGTTTGAGCTCGTTTTGTGTCTTTGCCTTTCTAATCTTGCTCCTGCAGTCCTATATTGTTTGCTTATATTCATCCTTTGTAGTTTGTCCTAGTTTCCATTTTTGATAGGACTCCTTTTTTATTTTTAGATCATGCAAGATCTCCTGGTTAATTAGCAAGAAGCCTTTCAAAGTTTCATAGACATTGAGCAAAACCTGGTAACCAATGGGGTTCAATTGAACCCAATACAGCTAAACCACCTGACAGCAGCATCAACTAAATTTAATAAGAGCTGGAGACAAAGCAGGGGGGAAATTTGAGTAATAGAGATATATTATTTCCTATAAAGCAAAGCAAAAGAGACGAAGACTTGGAACACCATCTCAATATCTTGCTAATTAAGCACTTTATGTCAAAGTGATGTATAAAAATCAGCTAATTAATCTCAGACCGTCTCTGTGTGGTGAGTAAGCAAATATCATTCGTTCTGTTTACACAGGCGGGGAAAGTGAAACAAAAAGCCCAATGTGATTTGTACAAAGCCAGACAACGAATTAGTGGCAGAGCAGGAATGAAAACCCAGAATTCCCAGCTGAGCTAAAACCTGTGAATAAGGTAGGAGTCACGGAGTATCTTTTTGTTGACCTTAGCATGTTCCGGATGAGTCCAATATTGCAGAAAACCACATTTGTCCCAATAATATTTGCCAGCTTTCTAGCCTGCAATACTGGGACCCATCCGAGTTTCAGCAGAGACATCCTTGAGTATCTGCTGTGTGGTTTTCCCGGAGCATAGAATTATAGGAATCTGAGATTGGAGCGGCTTATTAAGCTATTTCATCTATCTCCTTTCCAGTTCAAAACTGTGGTGTTACACAAGGCATCTCAGCAGGGACCCAGACGGAGGCTCTCGACAGCAACTAAATGTTCATCAGTGAATAATGTTGCTCGTGGAAAAAAAATGTGCTTAATAGCCTATTTATCTGGCCCACAAGCTGCAATATCTGAGCAGTTCACAAACATCAATGAAAACTGGCTGAAACAGGGTCAGGGGAAGCTGGAAGATGACCGTGTACTTCTAAGCTGCTTTTGTAACATTCCAGCCACGTCCTGTGTAACATATACATTGTAATGGTAGCCGGTCAAATATTTAATGCAGCTTGAAATGAAAATTTTAGCTTAGCATTTTACATGCTTTTTCCTACCCTCAAGCAGATTGAGAATTCTCTCTTAATGATCCTCCTAATCTAAACATGCCATTTTTATAAACCTTGGCTGGGAACCCTTCAGTAAGTTGCATTATAATGCTGAAGGGCACAATGAAAATATTTTTCCCTAACTAAATGCTGTAGTCCAGAGAGAATCTGCACTGGATAGGAAAATTCAGAAGGGGGAGACGACTGATCCAGCAAGTGCAGAATCCAACTAACCTATTTCCAGCAAAGGGAAATGTTGCATGGGGTGTTCTGCTTGTTTTCCCTGTAGAAAGATCAAAGTGTTTGCATTAAGTTTTCCCAAACTTTTAATTACAGAATTTTGCCCCAGATAATTTTCCAACAGGATAATAAATGGATAATAATTCCATTTGCCAGCAATCAGTGTTTTACTGCCATATCAGTGTTTTCAAATTGCTCTATATTTTCTTAGATTGATGGGAATTTACAGCAGACAGAGTGGAATGAAATGGAGCTTTTCAGTGTAGCTGGGAAATTAATTTTGTCAATTATTTCTGACTGGCATCTTCACCCCATTGATTCATTTTGCTAACTAGTTATAAAAGAAGTGGTTACTTGACAGTACCCAAATAATTATGGGTGTCATTAAGGGCACATCTACACAGCAGGAAGTCCGAGAAAGAGCACTCTTCCTCTGAGTTCCCTTACTCCTCATAAAATGAGGGTTACAGAAGTTGGAGTAAGAAGTCCTCCAGCTTGACATTATTTTGACATTATGTTGAAATAACTGCTTGTAGTGTAGATGCGGACTATACATCAGTTATTCCGAAATAACTCTGGTGTGTAGTCATGCCCTAAGTGACTAGGAGCCTCCATACTGTGTCTTTGATTTTGCTGTGATTTTTCCCCCTTGGGTCAGAAGAGGCAAACACATACATAAACAGGGCTGTCAGAACAGCAGAGGGGTATGTTAAGATCTTATACTTTGCATTGAGCTGAAAGGAAACAGAATCATAGAAACTTAGAACTGGAAGGGACCTTGAGAGGTTATCAAGTCCAGTCCCCTGCCCTCACGGCAGGGCCAAGCACGGTCTAGATCATCCCTGATAGATGTCTATCTAACCTGCTCTTAAATATCTCCAGTGATGGAGATTCCACAACCTCCGTAGGCAATTCATCCCAGTGCTTAACCACCCTAACAGTTAGGAAATTTCCCAGTGTACAACATAAACTTCCTTTGCTTTGATTCAGTTAAAAAACTGAAAGCAGAATGAGCTTTCCAAACCCCCTCCTGTACTACTTTGGAGCCTTGTATTTCAGCCTTGCTCCCCTCCTCCCGTCCCGACCAACCCTGTTCTCAGTGGGGTTCATTTGTGGAACTGTGCAGAGTGATTTCTTTTCCTTTCAAATGTTGTTTTTGAGAGTGAGGCCATACAGATGTTGTGGGAGAATCCCTCAAGTTATCTACATTGTATAAGATCTAACCAAAACACAATTTTAAAAAGCAAACTAGTATAAGAATGTCCCACAAAAGAGATGTCTACATGCATGCAGATTGTGAGCTAATAGAGGGTGTGCCAAGTAATGACACTCAAGAATTTGCAGCAGCGTTGTTGTAGTCAGGGGAGAAACAAGTAAGTGAGGTAAAGTCCTTTACTGGACCTGTACAGGAAGATTTCGGTAAATCCAGGAAAGTGCCTAAACTACTATTGCTTACTGCTAAAACTTTAGCAACCAAGCTAACAGGCCCAAAAAATAGGTCTAGACAGCAACTTCAGCATGACCAACTCAGGGAGCGGGGAAGAAAGGGGGTTTGAGTGCCACAGAGAGGGCAGCTTGACCCTGAGTCATTCCTGAGGCCCAAATCTCTAGTGAAATCACTGAGCTATACATTTAAAAAATAGGAAGCTTGTCTAAATGCCCTAAAGCATATATCTATCAGGGCCCCCGGGCATGGAGTCTCTGAAAAAGAAAAAACGCATCTGGCGAAAGTGATGATCAGAAAACCTCTTGACTAACCTTTAAAAAAACTCCAGTCATCTGAAGAAGTGGGCTGTGCCCACGAAAGCTCATGATACCATCGACATGTTTTGTTAGTCTATAAAGTGCTACCAGACCATTCGTTGTTTTTTCCTGTACAGACTGACTTGGCTACCCCCTGAAGCTTTAAAAAAGTGCTCGCCTAACACGTTTTTGAGTAAGATGTTACTGTAATACTAATGGATAAATAGGGAAGGAAACAAAATACAGGACTATGTAGCACTTTAAAGACTAACAAGATGGTTTATTAGATGACCATGTCTCCCCTGAATTATTTCCTGACACCACAGCTTTTCCTCAGGTTTGTGAATGGAAGCAGAGCGAGAAACAAATAAAAATTATCGTTCTGCCAGGCTGCAAAATGTGTGTAGCTTTTTACATGGTGCTCTTCACTCTAATAGGATGGAGGCCTGCTTTAAAAGAAAAGTGCCAGATGAATCAAAGGACATGAAAGGGTCAGTGTGCCCTCTACAGCATGTCAGACTGTGGGCTTTTTCTTAGCATAAATATTGTTGCTCTTTTCTGGGCATCTTGAAGGGCAAACAGGATATTTCCTTGCTTCATGGGTATTTCTCTTGAGGACAGACTGCAGCATTCTGCACCTCGTCGCACCAGGACAGAGGAGATTCTGTAGTTACCAGATGGAAGGGGTCACAGTTACAAATGGGTTCAATAAAGTGGAACGTAACAAATCCCTCCCTATGCTAAGACCTTCAAGACCATCCTAAACAGGCACATCACTCCCGAAGCTTTTAAAAAAACTCTTAAGAGAAACAAACCTTTGGAAGAAGCTGCCAGATAAGGTCAGAGAACAGCTCGTACACATGGGCTTAGGAGACAGCTGGACATTTTTATGGCAAGAAATAGAAGGAAAGGAATAGTCAGAGGATTAAGGAGGAAGAGATAAAAGCAGAGGTGGGGACTGAGATTAATTTTAAAAGGACAGGCGTCTGGAGCAGAGTGGCTTTTTCTTGTACAGTAATTTCTTATGGCCTTATCTTTACAAGCAGTTGGTCCTTCTGTCATGTAAAGTCAAGGTTACAGAATGACCCTGCTTCTCGCAGAAGGTGTTTGAACAGGAGAGCTATACACACATTTCCCCAGCGACAGGACAGAGAAGCTATTGCTTTGCAGTCTGATGGCTAACTGCAGGCATGAAGTAGTCTTCAGACACAAGGGGCACGTCTTCACTTTGCGGATGATTGCCGCTTCTGCGATCGATCTTCCAGAGTTTGATTTAGTGAGTCTAGTTGAGACTTGCTAAATTGAACTCAGAGGGTGCATCTACACTGCACCATAGGTCAAAATAAGATACACAATTTGAGCTACGCAAATTGCGTCTCTTATTTCAATCTTATTTCAACATAGCTTATTTCATAGTTTGTCTACACAGCGCCAAATTTCGAAATAACCTGCTAATCCGAAACATCCCTTACTCCTCATGGAATGAGATTTACAGGGATGTCAGAATAGCGAGCCTGTTATATTTTAAAACAGAGGGCTTGCTGTTAAGACACAGGATAGCTATTTTGGGATACCTTCGGTATCCAGAAATAGCACTGCAGTGTAGACGTAGCCAGAGAGCACCCCACCAATGCCAGTACTCCTGATCTTGACAGGAGTAAGGGAAGTCGACAGGAGTTTTTGCTCCCATCAGCCTCCCGCTGTGGCGATGCCACCAAGCTCGGTTTAAGATTAAGCCGACTATGTAGCCAGAGTTTTGTACCTTAAGCCGAGCTGCAGGGTCTAGTGTAGTCCTGGCGAAGGTGAATAAAAGGCAAACTGCAAAAAGTTTCTGTTTGGGTAAGCCTTGGGAATCTAACCTATTCAATCGAATTACAGGATCATACGTTCTGTGTTCAAATATAGCTATATTGCATCCTATGTTTTTCTGAAAAGATAATCATTTCTTATGTGCTTAGCATGGAAAAACCATCAACAAAAAACCCTCCTGCACATGCTAAATATGCTATTTCCAGACACTTTTCACTTGGTCAAATCAAAATCCGCTTCTGCTGGCCAGACCCTTTTGGTTGGATCTTTACCAACATGCTTAAGTGCTTTGCTGGATCAGAAGCAGCAGTTTGCACGGACAAGCCTTTGGTTTCTCTACGCCTCAGTTCCCCACGTGGAAAGTGATTATAGTAATACTTCCCTGTGCCACTGAGCATGCTTGGAGGCTACCATTTAACAATGCTGGGGAAGTGGTCAGATTCACAGTGATGAGGGATTAATAAATACCCAGACAGATATTTATGCTCTCTAGGGCTAAGCGAAAAAAAATGCCAAATATTTTTCAAGGGGAAATGTCATTACAATTTTCTTTTAAAAACATTTCCTGTGAAATGTTTTTGACTTTTCACTAAATCCCATCCACATGCCAAAAGTAAACTAACTACATGAAAAAAAAATTGGTCAAAAATATTTTCCTTTATCAAAAGAATGTTTTGTTGGGGACAACAAAAAAACCCCACCAAAAAAATCAAAATATTTGACCAAAGTGAAAATATTTATTTTTTATTGAACACCCGTTTTACTTTCCCTTTTTTTTCAATTTAAAAAATGTCAACTAACTCCAAATGTGATAGAAGCACATTTGTATGGCTTTGGAAAAAAGCATACAAGCTACTCAAGTCAGGAGCTCCTCCTGACTCTGCGTCCTATACATTGCTGGGAAAAGATACTCTGAAACTGTTTGGCATGAAGGAAGCAAGCCCGCCAGGAAGGGGAAAAATCTATATTTCTTTTCCTGCAGAAAAGATAGCAGGGTTTTTTTTTTAATTAGCTATCTAAATTTTACAACCTAAACAAAAGTCAGATGAATATACATTTTCTAACCCATCACCAGCTTATTGCAAAATAGGTTTTATTGATGTACTAAACTTGCACTTTAAATTATTATGAAGTGTAATAAAATGCTATAAAAGCTTCAGTTTTCCCCAGCTGATGAGCTAAATAAAAGTTAGTTACAATTTACAATCCAAGTTTTTGTGTAGCATGTCAGAGCCCAAGGTTAAATATACAGGCGAACAAGGCCACATTTCCGTTTACAATGCACTTTGGCACTTTTGGATTTAAGAAAAGCCTTCGTGAATTTATTTTCAATTTTATTTTATTTTATTGCTACTTTCTTAGCTGTACATCTGGATTAGTGACTCCACTCACTACACGAAAGCAAGCAGGACAGCATAAAAAATAAAGAGAGGGAAATAACCACACGCTGGATTTCTCCTGGCATCCCTTAGTTACTTAGAGGCTCAAACGGACAAAGCAACCTCCTCCTCGTCTCCAAGGATTCCGATCACAGTTGTTTCATATGAGAAAGGTTCGCTGGAACTTCTGCCCTCTGCAGCTTGTCGGAAGGGCTTCTGCAATTGTGCAGAGGGTGGAAGGAGTGATGGGAGAAATTGCCTGCCTCCACCCCAGGGGCAGAGCAGCTTTTGCAGCATGTTATTGCTTGCTCGTTCTTCTGTTAGTATACTAAACCCTCTGTTGCACAGAACTGGAGAGCGCTTCAGATACGGTTACATTACCAGTAGCCAGCATTAAGGCAGCTGATTATAAAAGCACGCTCGGATACTGCAGTGATAGGACCCTGCAATGTCGAGCCAGAAAGAATCACCCAGCACTACACCCTCCTGCTTAGGTATGTGTTTTATGCCCCACATACCCTTTGAGCATGAACACTTGGTTCGTTTCTGACACACAATTGCATGCCTGGTTCTCCTCTGTGGTACCACAATGCAGCTAAAATTAACTCCTCTTTCAGGACTCCTGTTATGAGAGACATTTGTAATTCCATCCTTGTTTGTGATAATAATATCCTCTACTATTATCCATCTGGAGTACTGCGTCCAATTCTGGGGTCCCAGCTATAGAAAGGATGCAGATGCATTGGAACGGGTCCAGCGGAGGGCAATGAAAATGATTAGGGGGCTGGAGCACATGACCTATAAGGAGTGGCTGAGGGATTTGGGCTTGTTTAGCCTGCAGAAGCGAAGAGTGAGGAGGGATTTGATAGCAGCCTTCAACTTCCTGAAAGGGGGGTCCAAGAGAATGGAGAGAGGCTGTTCTCAGCAGTGAGGGATGGCAGAACAAGGAGCAATGAGCTCAAGTTACAGTGGGGGAGGTCTAGGTTGGATATTAGGAAAAGCTATTTCACTAGGAGGGGAATGAAGCACTGGGATGGATTCCCTAGGGAGGTGGTGGACTCTCCATCCTTAGAGGTTTTTAAGTCTCGGCTTGACAAAGTCCTGGCTGGGATGATTTAGCTAGGATTGGTTCTGCTTTGGGCAGGGGGCTGGACTTGATGACTTCTTGAGGTCTCTTGCCGCCCTATGATTCTATGATTCTATGCACAGCTCCCTTTAAATAAAAGACACCTCCCCCCCCCCCAAAAAAAAACTCTTCAAAGGGCTCAGGGAAAATTCTGTCCAATCTATTCCAAAATCTTCATATTAGTTTATTTTAGGCAGGTGAGGCATGGGGTGCATTTAGACAGAAGTGCTATTTTGGGATACTTCCCCCGAAATAGCTATTCTACGTCTTGACATCATGCCCATTATTTCAAAATAGCTTTTGAAATAATGGGCTCGCTATTACGACGTCCCTGTAAGCCTCATTCCACAAAGATTCAGGAACGTTTTGGAATAGTCTCTATTTCAAAATCTGGTGCTGTGCAGACAGCGCCAAATTTAGACATCAGCTATTTTGAAATACACTCGAAAGAAGCTACGCAATTTGCATAGCTCAAATTGTGTAGCTATGGGTGCAGCGGAGACACACCCATGTAGATTTATGCAGGAGCCTTACAGAAAGAAAGAAACCATTGTTCACACAAAGAAAAGGAATTTATGGCAACAGAACATTTGTCAATTTTATATTTTTTCTCATTGCTCACGATTAATGAGGCCCCATTCTCTTCTTTAGTAAAATGATTTCTTCTGGTGTCCTGTGGGATCCATTAGACTTTTTAGAATATGAATCCAGTGCATCTCACTTCCTGAGATTTTAAATTAATCACTCTGATTACAGCTTTATTTACTCACTGAGGTCTACTTACTCGTTTCTTTGTTGCTGTAAAAAGCTTGTTATTCTTTTTAATTGAACTGGCTTTTGTAAACTGCATGCATTCTTACTAATTACTTTGCTTGATGAGAGTGGAGTTCCTAATTACTAATTCCTCTCCTGATAGCTGTCATCTGACAAGGCACATTATAGTGGCATGTAGGCTAATTTTAGGGTGGGTGGGACCTGGGCAGAGAAGATAAAACTAGGGGTGATGTGGCTGAGAAATGGTACTTAGACCTCTTTTGTGCTTTAAATATGTATTCTGTTTTCATCTATATTCAGCCAACATGTCACAGCCGGGATTGCCAGCAGCCACAATAGTAAAGTGATGACACCAGTGGTAGATATTGCTACTGAAACAGGGAAAGCAGAGACGGAAATTCCTCTGTGCTGCCGGGTTTCCAAAATGCAACCTGCCTAATTCGAGTTCTTCATGGACGTGAGAGACTGTCATCATTTGTGACAAGGTTCAGGGGGTGGCCATATTAGCCTGTTTCAGCAAACAACGACAAGGAGGTCTGTGGCACCTTAAAGACTTACACATTTATTTGGGCATGAGCTTTGGAGGGTGGCTGCCCTCTGTATCAGCTGCATTAAGTGGAATCTTCAGTTTGCCAGGGAAAGACACACACATGCAAAGATGGGAGCGTTACACTGCTTTTTGGAGGACACAGAGAAAGTAGGCCCTCAGGTCATTGAAGAACTCCATCGTATGTATGGGGGTGGTGGGGCAGACTAGCTCTGAATGGAGCCTGGGAGTGACTAGCTCAGTATAAAAAGTAATTGTCTCCTTTTGATATTCTTTCCTCAGGACCCTGAGCCTAATTGTTGGGTGAGGTGAAAGCTCCTACGTGTCTCTCTGGATGACACTATTAGAAACCCTTCCAACAATGCACATGTCAAGGTGCCTAAAATTGCTTATGTTAAAAATTTTAGAAAACTCTGTAGAGGGCGGAAAGGCCTGGTGTCATGGGGTCAGCTCACAGCTGCGGCACCTCCTGCTGGTAGCTCTGTGGAATTAGTCCTTTCATCAGCAGGGTACCTCCTTTGGGCTGGTAGCAAGGCCTGCAGCATATCAGGCTGGAACCTTCCTCTCTACCCCTACTGAACCTGCCCAACACTGCTCTCTGAAAGGTGCTTACTCTGGGAACCAGGTCCTGCACCTTCTCTGGTTAGGACCTAAGTAACTCTCTCTGAGGGGCAGCTCCTTATATACAGGGCTGCCCCAGCAAGTTTCCCTCTGGTTGGCTCTTTAAAAGCTCCTCTCTGATTGGTCAGGTACGGTGCGTGCTCCCTCCTGCCTGCTTTAACCCCCTCCTGACAGTGTGAAGCTGTTGTCCCACCCCACCTGGGTTAGTTCTTCCCCCCCCCCCCCAAATTGCATTGATGGAATACAAAGGAATGAACATGAGAATTTCAGGGAGACACACGAAATTTTAGAAGCCTGTTGAAGTCAAGTGTCCTGCAAATTATTGCTCTTCTCCCTGAATTATCCTTTCTTCTCTCACATCTGCGCTCTTCAGTGTGCCCAGGCAGCCTCACAACATGCGGTGGGACTTCTGGAAATGAAATGGTGGCACTGGTTTTGAGAAAAAGTGCCATTTCGGAACAATAGTGCCCCGGCTATGAAGGAAAACTGCAGGATGACTCTGAATTTAGCTTCCTAGTGCAGGCCTCCATGCAAAGCTGCATGGGGCAACATGATGACACAAAACATAGGGGCTGTGTCTAGATTGGCCAGTTTTTCCGGAAAATCAGCCGCTTTTCCGGAAAAACTTGCCAGCTGTCTACACTGGCCGCTTGAATTTCCGCAAAAGCACTGACTTCCTACTGTAAGAAATCAGTGCTTTTTGCCGAAATACTATGCTGCTCCCATTCGGGAAAAAGTCCCTTTTGCGCAAAACTTTTGCGCAAAAGAGCCAGTGTAGACAGCTGAGATTTGTTTTGCGCAAAAAAGCCCCGATCGCGAAAATGGCTATCAGGGCTTTTTTGCAAAAAAGCGCATCTAGATTGGCCACCGACGCTTTTCCGCAAAAAGTGCTTTTGCAGAAAAGCGTTCTGCCAGTCTAGACACGCTTTTCCGAAAATGCTTTTTACGGAAAACTTTTCCGTTAAAAGCATTTCCGGAAAATCATGCCAGTGTAGACATAGCCAGGGAGAATTAGCAGTCAGGGAAGAGCTGCTCTGGTTGAGCTACACGGATGTGGGGCTGAGTTTCTCTAGTTTGAAATAAACATTTCCATGGACCCGCTGCCCTGTGCGAAGCAACCCGAGCTTGAGTTAAAACTTGCTGGGGCTCTCAGTGGGGCATTCAACACAGCCTGGGGCTAGCAGAGCAGGAAAATGTGAGGGGGAGGGCCTGGGATGTCGTCAGAGCCCCCGGGGGCTGCTTTTCCCTGGAAGCTCGGCATCTGGCTCTCCCATGGGAAGCCTCACTCACTTTCTGGTGGGCTGTTGTGGAACAATCAACATCTGCAGTGCACAATACAGCACCTGAACCGTGCTCCCTCTGGAGCCTCTGCACACCTGCTCCTCTGTGACTCCCTTACCTGCCTCCAGCGGGACTGACAGCCTGGCCAGGCCCCTGGGCAAGACGGGGAGGACCTGCGTTGCATCCCGGGATGGGGCGGGGCTTTGGAGGAGGGAAAGGACGGGGCTGGAGCTAGGCAGCCCTTTGAGCCACCTGGAGAGCACCATGCCTCCATCCCCTCAGTGCTGCCCGGAGCGTGCCGTGTGGCACTCTGGTGGCCATTTAAAGGCCCGGGACTCTGGCGGCTGCTACTGCCGCAGTGGCAGCATCAGCAGCCGGGAGCTCCGGACCCTGTCGTATTGCTGGGTCTCAGGGCAGTTGCCCTCTTCCCTGCCTCCCACCATCAGTGGGCCTGCCCGCTTCCTGTGTGTTGAATTCAGTCTCCCAGCCTTGCTCTGCAGCTTTGTACAACTCACCCCAGTCTGTATCTTAATTCCCATTGCCTCCTACAAAATCCCCACATTTCTCCATTCTCTCTCCTCCCTCCCAACTCCTCCCCTTTACCCCTCTTTGCAAGCCACTCATTCTGCATGCGCTTCCGCAGCCTCAGCCCTGAATACCTCCTTGCTCACCTTGTTCCTCCTGCAATGGCTCCATGCCATGCCTGTCAGCTAGGAGCTCTTCTCTGGCCGTGTGCTGGCAGCCACCCATCTGACTCCTCTTTAGGGCAAGGACTTGTCCAGAGGGTGTCCTGTGCAGTATTGCACATATCTAGAGGTGTGGAGAAACAAGGAATCTTTATACACACTTATCAGAAACAAATCTTGATCTTTGGCAATGTTCCCCCTAATTTTTTCCAGCCACGTGCAGAATAAATGTTATGTGCATTGGGGTGTGTGCAGATGTGCACCACTGGTAGAAACACATGCTTTAGGCACTGTAGGCATTCTGCCAATCAGCTGAGCAGCATTTGAATCTCTCCAGGGTGGCTGCCCAAGCCCTCAGCTTACAGGGAATGTTTGTAGCGAGAGACACAGAAAAACAACCTCGAGGGAAAGGCCAGGTTTACCAGATCTTTTCCCTGGCTTCCGGGGGAAGGGGAGGCAGGTTTGAAAGGTATTTTAGTACTGGACTCCCTTTGAAACACATGGAAGTGCAACACTTAAAGCCCTATTAATATCTGTATCCTAGGCATAAAATCCTTATGGCCAGTCAGCAGTGGAAAAATCCTGAACTGATGGGAGAAGGCAGAGTTATAGTCACCGAATGAATGGGAAATTGTTCACTCCCCCCTTTTCTTCTCCCAACTAGCCCCCTTCTTGGCTGGTTTGCATCTCCCCCTTGTTATGTCCTGTCCACACTTATGCTGGTGCTTAACCTGAAGCAGGTGAATAAGCCAGTGGTTCTCAAACTGCACACCACGGACCACTAGTATTCTGCAGCTGCCTATTAGGTGGTCCGTAGCTCAAGCTCAGCTCCCCCACTTCCATCCTCCCTCCCTCTCCCTGCAGCAGGGAGCCTGTGCTGGCGCTCTGGCCTTGGGTCCCCTCTCCTTCCCCATGAGGTTGGCGCTCCAGTGCTGGGGGGAAGGAGCCCTCAGCCTCCCCACCAGCTCTGCCTTGTGGGGAAGAAGCAGAGTGAAGTGGAGCCAGAAGCAACTCCATGTGTTGAGGAAACAGCAGTGCACTGACATGCTGCCTAGAAGCTTTCCCCTGCTGCTCCCATTGGCTGGTTTCCAGCCAATGGGAGCAGCAGGAGGCCGTGCCTGAGATACAATGCCTGGGGGAGGTGTGGGGCTCAAAAGCAAGTAATGTTCAGACCCTGCACCGCTACCATGCTCCTGCACCAGCCCCTACCAAGACCCCACATCACCAGCACATTACTGCACCTCTCCCCTGGCCAGACAGCCTACCCCAACCCTGGTCCTGAACCCACCCTTGTTGGTACACCGTCCCTCCTGGCCACACACTCTATCTTCCCTTGCTCCTGCTCCCTCACCCCCAGCCAGGCACCTTACTTCCAACCTGCTCCTGCACCCCACCTCCCACCTAGACCTCACACCCCCAAGCCCTGCTGCATCCCAACTTCTGCCCAGATCCTCCGCTCTCACCCCTATCCCACTCACTGGCAGCCCTGTCCCACACCATGAATTCCTCATTCTTGTCCCCACCCCAGATCCTGAGGCTGGGGTCCACAAAATCCACTAACCCCAAAACCACGGAAGAGTAAATCTGGCCCATGGGAAGCTCTGAACCTCAGTCCTTCCTGTTCTCCCCTCTTACTCCATGGGACTGGATCGCCAGAGGAGTGAAGTGTCTCAGTTGGGGGCCACATCCGTAAGGTCGGGGGGTTTTATTGCTTCTCACTTGTGTGGTCCCCATCTGATTTTTCTGTGGGTCAGTGGCCCCCAATCTAAAAAAGGTTCCCACCCTTGCCATAAATAAAGAAAACTTGGGAACCTTTTGTGTTGGACAGAAATTAATATTTTACTTTATTTAAAATGAAGTTTGACAAACTAACATGAGAAAGTTAAAGTGCTGAATCTGTTTAATAATCTAATATTTCCTTTCTTACCGGTTAAATTAAACTGTTCTCCCTGGCTGCAGCACGAGCAAAATGGCTCAGGTGTAATTATGTAATTAACAGTGAACTTCCATTAGCAGCTGGTGGTCTACAGAAAGGTTTGCATTGAGTCAGGTGGGCCAAGGGCCAAAAAGTTTGAGAACCACTGTGTGACTGGGAGGCTGACCCCCACGCTGGCAGCGTTGGCCAGCCCCGCACTCTGCGCACCTTGATCTCCGTCCTGCACGGGGAATCGGTCGTAAAGCTGTCCAACTTTGCCGCTTGCTCGGTGGTCACGGCTCAGCTGGGCCGCGGCGGCAGCTGGGAGGTGGACAAGCGGCCGGCGGCTGCAGACGGGAACAGCAGGGGATGTGAGGCAGGGCCAGGGGTAGAGCTAAAGGTCGGTGTGAGGGCTCACGTAAGGACAGAAGGGAGGGGCCGGAGAAGGGAACACCCAGAGGGAAAGATAAAGCAGGGAGCAGCTGGAGTGGATGGGGGTTGGAGGATGGAGGACGGAGATTAGGTCAGTCCAGGGTCACCAGGGTAAGGTCACCTGGACCTGAGGGGGGTAGGAAGTAGCCCAGGGCAGGGCGCCTGTATTAAAAGCTCGAGGACTGGTGCATTGTGGCCGAAGCCCTACCAGTCGGACCAAACCGAGTGGGTATTGGTCCTTAGGGTCCTGGGCTGGGATCTGTGAGAGGGGGCGGGCCCAAGTCCCATGAGCAGTTCTCGCAGGAGGGAGCTAGCTCTGCGTGTCAAGCCAGATTGGCCCAAGGGCTGGTAACTCTTCAGCCAAGGATCAAGGATTGGGGTGGGTGTAGGCGGCACGGAGCAGGGGGTTACGGGGGAGAAACCCCTTACACACTGGAATAAGCCCATTGAGCTCAGTAGACTTGTTCAGTAGTGGCAGGTTTGGATAATTTTTGGTGGAGCCCAGAACCACACACACTCCCTAAGGCTCTGGGAGGGAGTTTAGGTACAGGAGGAGGATCAGGATCTGAGAGGGAGCTGGGTTCTGGGCAGTGTTCCCTGCAAGCTGAGTGTTTGTGCAGCCACTCGGAAGAGATTCAAATGCTGCCCCGCTGCTCAGCAGAGTGCTGGGTTTTATTTCTGCTGGTGGTGCACATTTGCACATAATTTGGTGCACATAGAAAAAAAATATTTTCCACCTGGATGGAAAAGATTAGGGGGGACATTGGTGCTGGGGGCAAGCTGTCGGATGAGGCAGGAGGTTGGAGTGCAGGAGCAGGTCAGGGGGATGGCGCTTACCTCAGGTGACAATGACCCGTACAACTTTCTAGCCGTGGCTCGGTGTTCAGGGTGACACTCCTGGGGTCACTGGGATGTGTTGGCAGCTTCACTGAATGGCACGGAGCAAGCGGGAAGAAAACCACCTTAACCCCACTGCACTGCCAGTGGTGGCAGCAACCACTGGGGTTGCCTGGCCCTTCCCAGTCACCCGGAGGTGATAGTGTATTCATGGCAGCCTGTCACAACATCCCGCTGGTACCAGCCCTTTGTCCCTGACCGTTCGCAGCATAGCAGTGATGCAGCCTGCGGTCTGAAACAGACGTGTACAGAGCCCTCATGACAGCCCAGAACTCATCCATTGCACACTCAGCTACCTCCACTCATCACGCCCCATCATGGCCACCAAGTGATGCATAATCTCCATAGAGACACCACCCCGATGTGCTCCCTTATCACCTGACATGTGATGGAACCCGGAGGCTTTTTTTTTTTTTTTTTGAATAGTCAAAGCCGCATGTGGATCCAACTTCTGAGATGTTACCATCGTCTATAAAAGCCAGGCTATGGGAATTAAAGTCCTGTAACTGATTAGCTCTGGCTGCACCTCTCCAGTAGCGTTGTACCACTTTGGCATTCACTGATCACTGCCCTTTACAGCTTCCAGTTGCCCTCCGAGTGCAATGTTGGCTTCAGAAAGTGTATTTATAGCGGGCTAATCACAGCTTAATTACAGCAGCTCAGCGGGCTCTTGCAGGAACTGGAGGTCTGAGGTAGTTTCACCGGGAAACTTTTTATGAGAGAAACACAAGCATCAAATTAGAAAAGAAGTGGAGGGAAGAGGACTCGGTGTTAACTGGGGCAATTGCCTCTTTGCTAATTTGTGTGTGTCATGAATATTAAAACCATCATAAAATGAAAATTCATTCATTTGGTTACTGCTTGCCCCCAGTCAGAAGCCTGCAGGAAGACACTACAAAAGAAGCCAGGAGGAGGGAGAGAGCAAAGAAGCTAGTTAGCCAAAAGGAAGAATGTTTTTGTTTGCCACTGGGCAAGCTTAATGCCAAGAGGCAGAATTGAACCTGGAACCGCTGGAGCTTAGTACATAAACCCAGGAGCAGCCCTAGCCAAGCTGCCAGAAACTGGTGCCCTAGGCGAAACTCACGATCGGCGTCCCCACCTCCAAAGCCCTCAACAGCCATTTGTCTTAGTGCCCTAGGAGACCATCTAGTTCGCCTGCATTGTCGGGCCACCACTACATAAGCCTCTACGGCATGAGCTAAAAGCCAGCTGGCTCTCGCTTGTAATGCCCACAGGCAGAATCAAACCTGGGACTTCTGGGGCTTAGAACATGAGCTAAAAGCCAGCTGGCTATTAGCAAAGGCCGCAGAGCAGACTTATTATTCTCTCTGGGGTACGTCTACATTGCAACACCACTTCAAAATAACTAACGCTATTCCAAAATAACTTAGTCCATGTCTACACAGCAGGCAGTTATTTCGAAATAGTATCAAAATACTGTCAAGCTGGAGGACTTCTTATTCCGACTCCTGTAACCTTATTGTATGAGGAGTAAGGGAAGTCAGAGGAAGAGTGCTCTATTTTGAAATAAGTTCCACATAGACACTCCCTATTTTGAAATAAGCTACGTCAATTGTGTATCTTATTTCGAACTAGTTTATTTCGAGTTAGGCCTGCTAAGTGGTCTTGGTGCCACTAGATGGGATGGGATGTCACACCCAGCAGGTGTGTGGGTTATAAATTTCCCCTAGCTGCGGAAGCGTGTCCTGAGCTTCAGAGACATCCCAATTGAAATCCCAGACAAGCCCCCATTTGTAATTCCGACAGGGACGCCTGGCAGATCTTTGTGCCTCTTCGTGTCCTCTCTCAGCCTTGTCTAGTTAGGGTCTGTGTCTTACCACCTCGTGGTTCAGTATTGAGCAGACTGAAAGTGTTTCTCTGATCACCACTCTCTAAACTGACCCTGTGGGTTGCAGATAGCCACACTCCTAGGTCTTTAGCGAAGACCCACTAAATCGAACTCAGAGGGCGCCCTGTCGGTGATCCTGTTCCTCATGAGGAGCAAGGGAAGCTGACGGGAGCATTAGCCCTCACCAACCTACCTCTGTGTGGACGGCACGGAAACAGGCTTTAAGATACATCAGCTCCAGCTACATAATTAACAGAGCTGGATTTGTGCATCTGAAGTGAACCTTCTTCTGTACTGTAGACCAAGCCTTAGATAGCGAGTAGCTTGACACAAGCGATGGGTGTGTTTCCTTCAAACTACATGAGAACTTTGGATGCTCCATGATTCATTAGCTCCTCGATAAAGAAACCTTTCCCCCCGCCAGTAATGAGGTAAGTAACAGCTATTATTCCTAGTGCTGTTCTAAGATTAAGCAGATATTAACTCTTGATATATTGACTGAGGTTAAATATTGACCAAGGCTACATGTGCACTCTCTGACTAGCTGTGGCAGGACGTCAGGGAAAATTCCTGTGTCTGATGAGCCCTTTGCATATATAAACAGATCAATTAATATTGCTTCCAAAATGAGCTCTATTTGACCTTCCAGGGCATGCCTGCATCAGGAATTTCCTAACATCACAATTCTTTTAATCCTGCCATAATTCAGGATTTCTTTTTTCTCATTGGTAACAGCAATGACTGATGTTGGTGCAAACAAAGATGCATTGCTATGGTAACCTCCAGCCCAGACATTTAGAGGTTCTGGGAGCATGGAGAAAATGCCAGGATTTTCCAACTCCCAAAATATGTCTTGGAAAGATCTTTGAGTGGGGGTAATTACATCAATAAAAATAGAAATAAACCACACAAGGGACAGGTTATTAAAACTTTTAAAAAGACACATTTGAATGCACCAGTGAAGACCTCCGCATTTTTGATAATGAAAATTGAACAGGGAAATGGAGGAGAATCAATACGGTTAATTCCTTCCCCTTGCCAGAGGTTGTATTTTAGCCATGTAGGAGAGTCAATTATGCTTCAAGGCGGCGGTTACTAACAGGTGCTCCTACACAATAGCAATCACTCTGAGCACTGGACGTTTATTCCCTCTGCAATTTGAGATTTAGAAGTAGGGGTGAAAACTCTGACAAGAACGAGATATGATGGGCTGGAGTGCTCTTACATTGGGAATGAGCCGCACTCGGGGTATGTTTAGACTGCATCCCTCTGTAGGCAGAGGGATGCAGATTAGGTAGGTTGACATTGCAAATGAGGCAGGGATTTAAATATCCTGTGCCTAATTTGCATAAAAATGGCCACCATGTTTTGCCGACTCAGCACTTTGTCGGCAAAAAGCGGCAGTCTAGAGGGGGATCTGTCGAGAAAGAAAGCCATCCCTTATGCCTCCTGCAAGGAGGTTTACAGGATCTGTCGAAAAAGGCTTTCTTTCTTGACAGATCCCCCTCTAGACTGCCGCTTTTTGCCGACAAAGTGCTAAATTGGCAAAACGTGGTGGCCATTTTTATGCAAATTAGGTGCAGAATATTTAAATCCCTGCCTCATTTGCAATGTCAACCTGCCTAATCTGCATCCCTCTGCTGATAGAGGATTCAGTCTAGATATACCCTCAGAGTATGTGGGATGTCCAAGGAACGCAACAACCCAAAAGAGTAATACTATGTTTCCCATTTGAAATAACTAGTCAAAAACATCCACTAAACCTGCTTGTTTTTCCCCAAGTGTGGTAAAATTCGATGCCAACCTATCAGGGACCTGAGCAACCAAAAACTTCTGCCAACTAATCTCTCCAAGGGCAAAATATGGTATGGGTTTGCAAGAAACACATACCGTTACACTGACCTCTTCAATGCTTTCATAATTTACCTCTGCTAAAGACTCATAACGGAACTATTTACAGCAGCCATTAAATAACATAATATTTCACCATTGATTTTGTGCCTTTCCCACTGACACACACAGCTTTTGATAACTCAAGCTTTATTGATTTTTCTATAAACAAAAATTAATATCTGCAGAGGGAGAGAGTATACAACTGGTTACAGCTGCGGCAATCCACCGGCCTCTGAGTAGATGGATGTTACGAAGAAGAAGAGGAAGCTATTGTACTGGTGGCTTGCCTGGGGATTAACGAGAAACCAGACAAAGATGTTTAGAAGCTGCAAGTGACCCCCCCGTGATCTGTGCTGACCCTTCAGTTACCCAGGAGATACTGAAACATCTCATTCACTTATTTATATTTAATCCTAACGTGCATCGGGAAAGGCTGACTCAGACTTCAGCCACGTGGGCATAGTCAAGGATCCCCCGCTGAGGGCAGGAGTGAGAGGGCCTGACCATAGACTGGAAATTAAAGACGTCTCCTGCCGCGTGAACTGAATAGGATCTTCTTTGCTTCCCATCCTAACTCCTAAACTGTTCTTACGTCTATTCGTACATTGCAGTGGAAGCCAATGAGCAAACTTTGATCTGAAGTAAGCTCCTGCTAGAGAAGCTGGCAAGTCTTAGAAATTCAGAGGACGAAGAAAAAATAAATCCATCAGCCCAAACTCCGAGTGCTGACAAAGTTTAGAAATTAACGTCCAAGGTGTGACGGCATGAGAGAATGAGAAGTGAAATTCCAGGGTTAGCTTTGTGGTTAGGAAACAGCCTCTTCTCATAGGCTGGGTCTAGATTGCAGCTCTTTTCTGGGATACCAGAGGTGTCCCGGAAAAGCTATGCCACGTCTAAGGAACAACGTTTTTCTGAAAAAGCGGATGCTTTCTTTCATCATCCCTGTAAACCTTGTTTCATGAGGAAGAAGGGATGGCTCAAAACAGAAGGTTTTTCTGAAATTTGGCACCATGTAAATGCCCCAAATTTTGGAAAAGCCTCTTTCAAAAGAAAAGTGGAAAAAGATACGCAAATGACCAAGCACCATCTAGATCTTCCTTGAGAGATGTTGGTCTAATCTGTTCTTAAATATCTCTGGCAATGGAGTTTCCACAACCTCTGTTTATTCTATTGCTTAACCACCCTGACAGGAAGTTTTTCCAAATGTCCAACCTCAACCTCCCTTGCTGCAATTTAAGCCCATTGCTTCTTGTCCAATCATCAGAGGTTAAGGAGAATATTTTACTCCCTCCTTGTGACAGCCTTTTAGTATTTAAAACCTGCTATCATGTCCCCTCTCAGTCTTCTCTTTTCCAAACTAGACAAACCCAGTTCTTCCAGTCTTCTCTCATAGGTCATGTTTTTGTTGCTCTTCTCTGGACCTTCTCCAATGTCTCCACATCTTTCCTGATGTAACATTCCATCCCTGAGAAACCCGCAGTCCTTGGAAAATACTGGAGCATCTAAAGAGAGTCCAAGAAGAGGAATCAGAGGCTCAGAGAAGAGCAAACTTTGCCGGAACTGAAATAAGAAGGGAGGACAGCCTGAGACGCACGGATCTGGATCTGTGAGATGTTTGAAGCAACACTGCTTATTGGGGTCACAGCTTTTGTCTTCTGCAGGAGAGAAACAATAGCAGCAATAACCAGGGAATTAAAGAGTCTAACGAGGAGGCGATTAATGCACAAATTTTGCCAGCCTTCCATCTTTCAGGCAGCTGCCGAGCAGAAGTGTTGCTGCTATAGCACCCAGACCCCTGAATGGTCCAGTGGAGAACACCGCTGGCAATCATAGCCCAATATATTGCTTAGCCCCACCCACCAATCTCTTAAATGGGCATGGCAATGGGCCCACCTAACATCAGAGCATTAATATTGAGAACTCTTATCAGGAAATTCAGCTTCCCTGCACAGGGTTGGATTCCCTCCCCTTTCCTCGCCTTCTCTGTGAACACACAGCCCCATGGACTCTGTGGGTGGCAGAACCTGGGCTATGATGCAAGAAGTTAACAAATGCCAAGAGGGGCAGGCTAATCGAATGGCTAATTGAATACATGTAGCCACATAGGCTCAGGGAACGATACAAGGTGATTCTAGGAATTACTGAGCATCGAGCTTGGCCAGCGCGCCAGGAAAAAGAGCTGATGTGATCACTGAAGATCACCCTGTAGAAAATTTCTTCTGAATTATCCTCCATCGGCTGCTGTGAGAGGCAAGACTAGGGACTAGATGCACCCATCGTCTGATACCATGTGGCAAACTCTTTGGAGTTTTTTTCTATAAATAGCCCCCTTGCTCCTGAGGGACACAATGGGACTGTTGCACCGTGTGTCACGCCTGTCAAAGCCCAACGTGGACAGAAAGCATCAACGCATTTTCTTGAGGCCACGCGGAACAAGATGAAAGGAAGGGGAGTGTCTCCAATGTGGGTTTTTAGAGGAAACCAGCATTCCCCTTCCAAAAAATACTTCCACATTTTCAATGTTTTGGCTCGAGGGGCCAAAATAAAAAATTTTTACTTCAGTTCTTCATTTGTCTTCCTCTCCCCTCCATGTTTTCCTTTATTCCCTATGCTTCCATAGAAAAAGGAGTGGGCAAGGCAGAACAAAGGGCAAGGTGGCAAAAACCCTGCCAAAACCACCTTCAAAACAACAACAAAAAATACCTTAAAAATTGACTTTTTTTGTTTCAATAGATTTAATCAAAAATTTAATGGACATTTTGAATGAGATGAAAAGGTTTAATTATCTATTGACCAGCCCTATTGGGATCCAGACACCAGCCTCCTTTCAGATTTTCTCTTCTGGTCTCCACTGGGGATATTATCTCTCTCCGCACTTGCCCTCTGTGCTTCAAGCAGAGTTGTAAGGAACATCCTCTCTCCGCCCCTCCAGGGCTCAGGAAAATCAAGTAACCGCTCTCGGGCTACTAATGCTTCAGCAAGATCTTGGATTAGTGTCTGTCTCAGGGGTGGGCAATAATTTTTTGCTGGGGGCCATTTTGGAAATGTTTGACATGGCCCTGGGCTACACAGGAAGGGGTGGAGCAACAAGCAGGAGGGTGGGGCCAAGATACTTCCGGCTTCCCCACCCCCAGACACTGATTGGTCCGGGGGTGAGGGAGTGCCTTTGCTCCGCACCATGGTACCCATGCCCCTGGTGTGGGAGGAGACATGAAAACACTTCCCTGCCCCTAGGCCAAATAGGACCTGAAGGCAGAGGAGCACGCAAAGCCTTCTCCGCTCTCCCCCCACCCTGCGAGCAGCGTGCGGCGCTTCAAAGAGCCATGTAGACCTGGCAGGATGGAAGAAGGCTTCACGCGCTCCTCGCCCCCAGGTCCTAATTGGCCTGGGGGCCAGGAATCAGCAGGGCCTCCGTGGGCTGGATTCACCAACTTGGCAGGCTGGATACAGCCCACAGAGGCCCTTTTGCCCACCCCTGGTCTGTCTGCTCTCTCTTGCTAGGCGCTTCCGTAATGAGCCATCATAGTACAGGTTGAACCTCTCTAGTCCAGCAACCCCCTCCACTCTCTGTGCAGAGACACCCCACCCCTCCCAGGGCGGGAGAGGGGGGTTGCAACAGGACAGTATCTGTAAAAAATGTAAGCTTCTTTCACAAGTCTCAGAGGGTTCCCTGTATCTGCAAAAACAGCAGGGAGGCCTGTGGCACTTTAAAGACTCACAGATTTATTTGGGCCTGAGCTTTTGTGGGTAGAAACCACTTCATCAGATGTGTGCCATCTGACAGTCGTTTTTTACCCACGAAAGCTTATGCCCAAATAAATCTGTTAATCTTTAAGGCCTCCTCATTGGTTTTGTATGTCTGGAAACATTGGAAGAGAAAACGACTTTAAAACAAAAATCACGACCAATGGGTTGTTAGTATAATAACAACGCCCTCCCCCCCTCTGAATAATTCAGAGTTCATATTCTTTAACAAGCCCTGGCAAGGGGTGAGATAAGGGTTTATTCCGCACACCCATTTGCACGTCGCTTTAATTGATTCTTTGTCATTTTATATTAGTCTGATTCCATTACATGGAGTTAGTAAGAGTAAGAGATAAGGGGATCTGACCAAAATCTAATGGAGATAATAGGGTTGGGGTTTTTTTCCATTAGCCAAGTGATTTGACAGACAGTAATGGATTTCATACCAGCCTGACGTAAAGCCTTGTATTAGACAGGATAATTTAGTGATAACAGTTTAGCAATGTATTGATGGGAGATAATGGGTAATCAAGAGATGCCGCACAGTCTGTCCGCCCGCCTCTTTCACCACTGCGCTCGGTAGCAATTACTGGCTAACACCCCAGCATTCGCTCGTTCGCTCTTCCTTGCTTTGATCCCCATTTATGCCACATGCCAGAGCCAAAAATGATGATTGCCTATTAGTATAATTCCCCTTTCATTTCCCCAGGAGAGGAGGCTGCCTGCAATCCCAGCACTGGGGCATGAATCGGCAGGTTGGCTTGGGGGGTGGGGGAAGGGAATCCCTCGCAGCTTTCTGTTCGAACGCTGTTTGGAATGAAGGCTGTTAGGATAACTGCTGGGCTCGGAAACCTCCAGCATATCCACTTGACTATGCTGGGATGAGCATGCTGTCATCTCCTCTACCATTTATACTGGAGTCCATTTTCAAACAAGGTGGCTGCAAAGGTTCTATGCGGGAATTGAACTGTTTGGTAGCTGAAGGGAGGGAGACGGAGAACTCGGAAGGGCATGAGGGCGCTTTAATCACTGAACAACAGAAAGGCAGCTGGTCCCTCCAAAAACAGATCTGCGGGCATTCTTGGATCCAGTAGAGTCTTGGGCAGAGCTGGGCAAGAAGCGGCCCAGGGGCCAGATCCTGCCCACCTAACTCTTTGATCCGGCCCACGGATGCATCTGGCCGCTTTCTATTTATGACCTGCTGCCTGTGCCACTGAATTTCAGGTGGTAGCTCAGGCAGCAGGATCCTATTTAAATGGCTCACGGCTCCAGGTTGCAGCACTCCCCGGGCAGGGGCCAGAGCTGTGAGCCCTTTAAATTGCTGCAAGAATCCTCGGTGGCTGTCAGGCAATGTGGTAGCAGCAGGTCGGGGAGCCAGGAGCCCTTTGCTATGCTTTTAATTCAAAGCCTCCAGATCCAGACAACTCTGGGAGGAGGCTCATCCCCAGCCCCTCCCCTTCTGGCCCAGGCTCCACCCCTTTCAGAGGGAGGAGCCAGCCCATGACCACCTACCAAAATTCACTACGTGAAAATTATTGCCCACCCCTGGTCTTGGGGCTTGATTTTCCACACCCAGCACTATGTGCAGTCACCCTGGCAAAATAGGAGTAAAATGCTACAAAATCAGGTCCAACTCTGTGGAGAGTTTTGTGACAAGGACATCTTGAATACTGTATACAGCTGTGGTTGTCTCATCTGAAAAAAGATGTCGTGGCAGTGGAAAAAGTTCAGAAAAGGGCAACAAAAATAATTAGGGGTTTGGAACAGCTGCCACATGAAAAGAGATTGAAACGACTGGGACTTTTCAGCTTAGAAAAGACTGAGGAGACTAAGGGGGAATATGAGAGAGGTCTCTAAAATCATGACTGATGTGGAGAAAGTGAATAAGGAAAAGTTGTTTACTTGTTCCCATAATACAAGAACTAGGGGTCACCAAATGAAATGAATAGGTAGCAGGTTTAAAACAATAGGAAGTATTTCCTCATGCAATGCACAATCATCCTGTGGAACTCCTTGCCAAAGGATATTGTGAAGACCAGGACTTTAAAAGGGTTCAAAACAGCTAGATAAATTAAATGGAGGTTAGGTCTTATTAGTCAGGATATATGGGAATGGTGTCCCTAGCCAGTCATAGGTTAGAAATGGGTGACAGGAGAGGGGTCACTTGATGATTCCCTGTTCTGTTCACTCCCTCTGGAGAATCTGGCATTGGCCACTGTTGGCAGACAGGATACTGGGCTAGCTGGACCTGTGGTCTGACCCAGTTTGGCCGTTCTTATGACACGTAGCCACTAAGATCTGGAGTGAGAGCAACCCACTATCACCAAACAGCCCTCGGATGGCAGCAACTTGCAGTCACTGCTAGTTTCTTCTACCAGAGCCACGCCAGAAATCTAGAGTCAAACAAACAACGGCCAATGAACTACTACCAATCCCCTGAGTTTTCAAGTTCTTACTCTCAATTTCCCACCTACAGGACTGGCCTCTGCTATCTGCTGCTTTGGGAATGGGTCTGCAAGGTGAGCCGACATCCAGTGGCACATGTGCACAAGCACAAATTAGTGCAAATTTCTTCCCTTGTCTCCTCTCCGTGGAAAACTCCCAAGGGCCACAGAGAACAGAAGCTCTAGTGCCTGGCCACTGGGATACTGATTCATGTCGAGGGCTCCTGGATATTCATGTTGCTTATTGGCCCCAATTCTGGTGGTGAGAGAGAGAAGCTTTGGAGCTTACTCGGAGCTGCTCTCCAGGTCGGTGTAAGAGTGACAGCGTATCTCTCTCCCCAACAACCGTTGGACCAATAAAAGATATCGCTGTCCTGCTATCCTCTCCTATCCTGGGACCAATAACATTGGCTCACACCCTGCAGCCTCTGACAATAGCTGCGACCTCAGATGAATTTCAAAATCTTGTTGGAAAGGGACATAACAGGCTTGAAATTCATTTTTGTGATGCTGCAGGAAGCAGTCTTGGCTCTTGCTGGAAAACAAAAGAGCAATATAACAATCACCCAGAGAAAGCGTGTCGCACCAGAGAGCTGTATAATTAGGGTGGGCATATTTTTCAGAACATGATTGTCAGTCTACCTTTATTTCCATGAAAATAAATGATAGCCTCTGCACACCTAGGTACAGCTACACACACCCACACCTGTACACTTCAAACCTCTTCACACCTAGGTACAGCTATATACACACTCACTCCTATACCTCTGCACACTTTGGCACAACTACACACACACATACACCTGTTCACTTCAAACTTCTGCACACATAGGCACAGCTACACACACTCACCCACCCCTGTACATTTCAAAACTCTGCACGCCTAGGTACAACTACACATACACACACACACCTGTACACTTCAAACCTCTGCACACCTCAGCACAGCTACACACACACACACACACACACACACTGGAGCAATTTAGAGTTCACGCTTCCAAGCACTGTCATGAGAAAGAGATGAGCAACTGTATTACAGGTCACACAAAAATTACAACATTGGACCAGATGGTAGAAGGACCCAGACCAACACAAAAATCTACAGTTAAGTTTCAGAAATGCTATTTTGTGCCCCGTGGCTTGAGACCCAGCCTCCGAGTTTGCTTCCTGCTTTTTATTAAGCAATTCTTTGCCTTTTAGCAAAACTGCAGCTTGAAGTTCCATGCATGGATTGATTTACCTCTTTCTTATCCCATGTGAAGTGTTTGCTTCTTGAAAGTGGCAAAAAGTCAGCCCCGAGTTAAATTGCACTCCAGATGAGATTTATTTGTAAATATGAAAACTAATCTAGGTAACTGTTTAAACAGCCGCTAGACTAGCGCTGGGTTGGGATTAGCACATCAAGCCTTTGTAAAAGGATTAGTGGGACTCCATGGAGCTGGGGGTTAATTTGAATATAAATTTGCATCTATACAGACCAAGAGAATAGTTCTTCCCCACCTCTCCGCTCCTTGTATCCTCTTGACTGCTTCAATTAAATGAATTTTGTGAGCACTGCTAAATATTGATAGAGTCTTACCACAAAGCTGCTCTGTTCCTGGAATCCAGATTTCTCAGAATATGATTTTCAGTCTTCCTGTGTTACCTTTGTTTCTGTGGGTACATCTACAGAGAAGATCGAAGCTGGTGCTGTCAATCTTCCAGGGTTCAAATTAGAGGGTCTAGTTAAGACAGCTAATTTGAACTGACAGGGGCGCTCCGGTCGATGTCGGTAGTCTTGCTTCCACGAGGAGTAAGGGAAGTCGAAGGAAGAGTGCTCTCCCGTCGACTTCCTGCTGACAGCACCAAAAGCCAAGTTAAGGTATTTCAACTTCAGCTACACAATTAACATAGCTGAAGTTGCATAATTTAATTCGACTTTGTCCCATTGAAAACAAACCTACAACATTGGGCCAGATGGTAGAAGGACCCAGACCAACACAAAAATCTACAGTCAAGGTTGAGAAATGCCATTTCCTGCTCCATGGCTGGAGATCCAGCCTCAATAGTCTTCAATTTAAGACAATCCTAACCCAGATTCAAAGTCAAGTCTGGTTCAAGAAAGGGAGTTATTTTCCACAACTTTTTTGAATGAAATGAAAACATGTTCCATTTTTTTTCCAGAATTATAAGATTTTTAGACAGAACAATTAGCACGTAAGTGGAAAATTTTCATTTCCTCCAGTGTCTTTCTCCTTTATTCCTCTTACCTCCTACCTCTTCCAGGATATGTCTACACTGCAGGGTTTTATTGGAAAAAGATATGTAAATTGTGAACCACAATTTGCATGCCTTTTTCTGGTTGTTCTTTTGAAAGAGGCTTTTCCAACATTTGGCCTATCTACGTAGGGCCAAATGTTGCAAAAACCTCCTTTTTCAGAAGAACCCTTATTCCTCATAAAATGAGGAATACAGGGCTGCCAAAGAGCTCATTTGCTTTTCTGAACATTTTTTGGAAAAGCAGAAGCATTCCCTGGATGTGGCGGAGTTTTTTCCGGGATACTAAAAGTATCCCGGAAAACTCTGTAGTGTAGACATAGACCCAGTGGGGGAAAAAAGGATAGCAGCAACCAAAAATGAAGCCAGAAAACCAAACCATTTCCATTTCAAGTCCAAATGAATTAAATCAATATTTTCTGTTGAAAACATGTTTCATCAAACAGCTAGAAAACTGTAAAAAATGTCAAATATTTTGCAGAAATTTTCAGAGCATTCAAAAGCCATTTTGTTCTGGGAAAAAAAAATTGTTTGAAAAAACATTTCAGTCAATACTATCCAGGATTCAATGACTTTTATGGTTTGGCTCAAAGCTATGGGGTTTTTTTCATTAAGAAAATTGGCTTTTTGGCCAGCTCAATTCTGGATTTTATTTGGATTGGATTCACTTTGGAAGTGTGAAGATTAATGAGGTTAGATATTTATTTCCTGGAAATAAGAGGTGGAGGGACTGGTTACAGTGAAAGTGAGAGGATAAAGCCATGCATGGAACTTCTTGCTGCAGCCATTCTAAAAGGCAAAGAGTTGCTTAATGAAAACCAGAAAGCAAACTCTGAGATTGGATCTCCAGCCATGAAGCACACAATGCCATTTCACCACTTTGTTTAGTGCCATGTTGCTTATGCTGAATGTGAGAGTATCTGGATGTAATTATGATGTGCCTGTAGTCTGCAAAACCTTTTGAACTGCTCTCTCACTGTGAAATTCATCCCTGTAACTTCTTGTGCTGAGAAGTGGGTCAGCAAACTGAAACCAAAGTCCATATTCCGCAAACAAGATGGCTGTGTCTAGACTGGCAAGTTTTTCCGCAAAATCATCTGCTTTTGCAGAAAAACTTGCCAGCTGTCTACACTGGCCGCTTGAATTTCCGCAAGAACACTGACAATCTCATGTAAGATTGTCAGTGTTCTTGCAGAAATACTGTGCTGCTCCCATTCAGGCAAAAGCCCTCTTGCGCAAATCATTTGCGCAAGAGGGCCAGTGTAGACAGCACAGTACTGTTTTGTGCAAAAAAGCCCCGATGGCTAAAATGGTGATCGGGGCTTTTTCGCACAAAAGCACGTCTAGATTGGCACGGACACTTTTCCGCAAAAAGTGCTTTTGCGGAAAAGCGTCCATGCCAATCTAGATGCTCTTTTCCGAAAATGCTTTTAACGGAAAACTTTTCCGTTAAAAGCATTTCCAGAAAATCATGCCAGTGTAGACGTAGCCGATGTGTTTATCCACCACCAGAATTCTTGTGAACCCTATTCCCAGTAGTGAAGTTCACTTCTGGGCCATTTCGGGCTTGTCTACACTGGTACATTTTGTGACCAAAAACTGCCTTTTGGCAACAAAACAGTGAGAGTGTTTACACTACAATGTAACTTTTGTTGGGAAGAACACACAGTTTTGGTGACAAAATCATCAAGTCCTGAGACAGACTTTTGTCTTTTCCCCTCCCCTTATTGTCAACAAAGTGCCAGTATGGACGCTGCCGTTTGTTTTGTCAAGAAAAATGGCTTCTGCCAGTATCCCACAATGGCTACGCAGATGGCTGTGCTTAGAGTTTTGTAATCTCTGCTGCCCTGCAGGAATGCACCCCCCCCCCCCCTTCAAAGTGCTGGAAAGTATATGACAGTTGAGTGAGCAGTTCTGTTTGGGGAACAAATAAATAACAAATCATTGGAATGCTCCTGTTCTGCCCTGGTAGGAATACAGTGGCAGACAGACATCTGCTGCAGGGGGAGGGCTGCAGAGACTATTGTGCTGCTTTGACATTCCTCCACACAGAGAGCTCACAGAGGAACCAGGGAAGCCCAAGAAGCACAGTTATCAGCTCTGCCTTCCCACAACATTGCACTGTGGAATGCTTACCCGCAGTGCTTTGCTCTATCTATTGGCAGGGTGCTAGCCATGTGGCCATGAAATGTCGATAGTGGGAGGCAGAAAAACTGGTTTGACTGGTTTTCGCTTTTGGCAACAGCTGTTGTCACCAAACCTTCCCAGTGCAGCGTATAGTCTTCCTCAGCACCATGGAGATGAACCTCTGATAACTTACCCTTCAGGGAGCCACCCAAGGTATGTATGTGTAAAAGATACAGCTCCCTTAGCAGAGCCAATACAACTCCACCTGCCAGCAGCAGTTGTAGTCAGCCCCATTCTAACTGTATTGCCTACTACTTTTTATTTGTATAAACAATACAGAGCCCTGGTTTTGTGACGGTTTACATAACAAACAAAACAGGTCAATTGCTCACCAAACCAGTGACAGGGAACAGTAACAGCTATTATTAGATTTCTTTTTACTTTGCTTTGCTGAGATAAGGCTGAGCTAGCTCATGCATGTAGCCTTGCTTCTTCAAGGAATCACAGTTAGACCAGCTGGGTTAGAGACAACAGAGCCTTATTCCTCAAGGCATTTGCTCACATCCAACCCACTGTTATCTTACTATATATTTTAGAAAAGTACATCTGTCTGTCCACCCGTCAGTGAGTCTATTGGTTCAAGAACTCCTCCTAAACAGTGAGAGCTAGGACTACCAAAATTGGTAGGCAGCTTCCTCTTATCATAACGTAAATCAAGGTCAAGGTTTGGTTGTGCCAGGACAATGGGATGTGCCTGGAATTTGATTATTTAAAAAAAAAAGATGGAAAGGGAGAGGTCTGGGAGGAGGGACTGTTATACTGTAGAAGGACCACAGGGGGCATCATTGGGTCAGAGATGGGGACCAGGACAGCTATAACTCAGTTGGACCAGCTGGGGACAGGGATGGAGAATGGGATAGCTATCTACTATACATTTCAGAGAGTTTTTCTGTTTGTGTGTCTGTCTATCCCCCAGCTGGGGGACAAGCATTCCTCCCCCAGCTGTGCCTGCTGCAGCTGTAGTGGCCATGGAGAGGTGCTTGTCATTTGGCCACATGCTGCTGTGGTGAGAGAGGGCTGGGGTTGTCCTCTGTCCCCAAAGCAGCATGCCTCCTGAATCCCTCCTCCGTAGCCCCATCTCAGAACAATGATTTAAATGCAGAAAACAAAACTTACTTGATTTAAGGACCCATGCAATGCCTGGTACATTTTCTAGTTCCTAACATGGAAGGACCGTAAAGTCCCAAGCGGAAAACTGGGCCGTCCATGCTAGGTGGGCTACTAATGCATTGTAAGGCTTCTTTGAGCTAGGAGTATGATTTCCCTGCTAGTGCCATGATCCTACTATCATAGTTACAGGTTTATTTAAACTCACACTTGCTCCATTAGACCCAATGCAAGTATGTGTGTGAGCAGGAGAATCACTCCTCTAGCTCCTAAAGTAGATCTAGTCTTATGAGACAGACCAAGCTTCAAAGACAAGACAAGCAAAGGCTGCTTTATACGCCCCACTTCCTACATGAAGAACTGAGACCCAGCAAAAGAAGTGCTCAGAAAAATGACTTTTTGATGAAACAGAAATTCTCATGGACTCCACCCCCCATTTCCATTAAAAAAAATGTCCAGTTTTAATCAAAAAATACCTTTTATTGAAAATCTGACATATTTGCACAGAAAATGTTGACAAAACCCAACATTTGGTTGGCTGGCTGGTTTCACTGAAAGGTTTTTAAATGAAAAGAAATTCTCAACCAGCTCTACTATTAAGGGACTGACCCAAGGTCACACAGGCAGTCTGTGGCAGTACTGAGATTTTAATCCGACTTTCCTGAGTCCTCAGCCAGTGCCATAAACAGAAAACTACCCACGGTATTTACTATCTAACAGCTCAGTAGCCTCTGTATGAAATGAACTGGCGAGAACTCAACCTATTTCTCTCTGTCAGGTATCCCCCCTCACAGTTTCTCCTCTTGAGAAGTTTGGCTGTAATGCTAATCTATTATTATTCAAACAGAGTCCATATGTTATATGATCTGCCAGGTGTGACTCAAACCTCTGGGGGGAATGGGACAGAGATGATTAATGCTAGAAGAAGGGTCAGTTGGTGCAAATGAAGCTGCAAGGAACAAACAATTAAAAACAAAAAGCAGTTTCTGCTTGGTGGTGCATGGCCCATTTACTGGCGGTGGTAGCGGACGATATCCAGAAAAACAAACAGTACAATTGATGTGTCCACCTCATAGCCCTTCCCTGCACCTAGCGGCAGCAGGTCCTGCTTCATGGATAGCTCCTTCCCTCGGGAGAGACAAAGTACCGAAAGCAGGACCATTCTGAGGCTTGTAGGTCTTCACTGTGGCTTGCCTGACTTAATGAAGGCTGAAATCCAAAGTGTTCCAGGCACAGGGAAGCGTGCAGAGACTTTGCAGTCTTGGACTGTACAAGGAGATAAGTTAGGAGAACAATATTCCAAAAAAGCGGGGAGCACATTCTGTGTGACAGATCTCATTTGGAATCACCTTACCAGCTAAACACTGCTTACTGCTGCCATCGGCAACCTAAGCTAGTGAGTGGGCCGGGTGAGTGGTCCTCCGTCGTCTCCATGGGCAAGATTGTCGTAAGCAAGACGGTCTCCCAAGGTAGGGTAGTTTTGCTCACTTCGTTGCACGCCTTGAATATGCGGGGCGGGGAGGGAGCCGCTTGAACGATAACAGTGCTTTGATTGGATGCAGAGGGAGTGTGCAGCTCTCAGAGTCAGTGTGGTGTGCAATCAGCCCGCCCCCTCACTTCATGTGCCCTGGCTTTACATGTGTGTTGCTTTAGGTTATGTCTACACTGCAGAGCTTTTCCAGGATACCTCTATGCCGCGCCCAAAGAACGCGTCCACTTTTTCAGAACAGTTTTTTCGGCATCCTCATTGTATAAGGAAGAAGGGATGTTCCGAAAGAGGAGGGAGCTTTTTCCGAAATTTGGCCCCGTGTAAATTTCGGAAAAGCCTCTTCCGAAAAAAAAGCAGAAAAAGATATGCAAATTGTGATTCATAGATAGGTAGGAATGCTGTCCCTAGACTCTGTTTCTCTGGAGGTGGGTGACAGGAGAGGGATCACATGAGGATTACCTGTTGTGATCCCTCCCTCTGGAGCATCTGGTATTGGCCACTGTCAGCAGACAGGATACTGGGCTAGATGGACCTTTGATCTGATCTTTATGGTCGTTCATATGTATCTTTTTCCGACTGTTCGGGTATGTCTAGACCTCATCCCAGAAGGCATAACTGGGAGGTCAACAAATGCTTTTGATGTCGACTGCGGAGCATCCAGACTACCACGCTGAGCCAACAAACAGCTGATTGGCACAGCGCGGCAGCCATTTAAATTTAAATAAAGCGATGATTATTTAATTTGCCGCTTCATTTTCCTATGCCGGGTAGCCTAATCTACATGCCTCTGGTGACAGAGGCATGTAGTCTAGACGTACCCTTCTTTGCAGTCTAGACATAGCCTCAGTAATACTGATGGGGGGAGGGGGAAGTTGTGGCTGGAAACCAGCAAAATCGGGCAATGGTAAACACAATGCCTTGTGGCCCACACGTAGAACCTCAATGGGCTGCAAATGGCCCCCGGGCCACTGGCGCACTGCATTGCTTTCAATGGAAAGTGGCCAAAACGTTCACAAGTAGGCAGAATGCCTCACGTTAGCTCGTGCATGCCAAGTGCAAGGTTACCACAGAAAATGGGAGGCAGCCTAAGGGTTTGACAGATAAAACCAATGCTGAAGACTGAGTGGCAGCAAGTCAGGCTCATTAGAGTTCATTACGTTACCGCAGCATGGGGCAAAGCTCTCACTAAAGCAGGACGCCGGTGGCTGTAACACAAGGGACGTTAAATAACATTTGGGGCCAGCTTTTCCAGCACTGGCACTTGTCTAATTGTGCCCTCATTCATGCTCCCGCTCCAAGCTAACCAGCGGCTGGAGCACGTCAGGTAACGAGGCAGACGAGGGCTGTGATTTGCATCTGCAATTTAGTGTGGAAGTGCAAGCTGAACCTGCAACCAGAAGTTCCCCTTGGGTTCAGTTGTTAGACAACCGTAATTTGACTCCACCGAGTTACTGAAGATGAAACTGTCACTCCAGCCTGGAGAACAGATTTCTCCCCACCCACCACCCACGGATGCAAAACACTTTTCTAGGGCATCACACCAAATCCTGTCAGAGAGCCTTGTCGTATCATTTCGGCATTGCGCAATCTTAGGCTGAATATTTCAGGGTATGGAGGATGCATCCAAATAGCATAAACATCAACTTCGCTAATATGAAAGGAGAGTCACTGAGACTGAATTCATGCTGCTGAAATACTGATCTTGTCAATGTCAGATGCCAAATGTTTGTTCTGTATTAATAAATTCCCTCTTCTTCTTTATAAACGGTCCATTAAGAGAGAAGGGGGTGATTTTCCTCACAAATCAAAAAGAGTATTCTAGGCCCATGTGGTAGCAAGCAGATGCTCTGTATAGGGCACCAAAAGGTCAATATTTGAAAATGAACATATTTACCCGGCATTAACTCAAATAAGTTTTGTTTTTCTTCATTGTTCTGGGGTGGGACTGGGGATGAGGGGTGCAACATGCAGGTTGCCCTGGTGGAAGAGGAGAACCCCAGCCATCGCTCACTGTAGCAGCTTGGGACCACATGAAAAGTGCCTCTCCATGGCTGCTGCAGCTGCAGCGGGCACAGCTGGGGGAGGGCTGCATGTCCCCCAGATGCGGGACAGACACACAGAAACATTCTCTGAAATATATACTAGAAGATAGCTATCTCTTTCTCTACCCAGCTTTCTGTTGGCCCAATGGTCCCCCCTGGTCCCCATCTCTGGCCCATTGCTGCCCCCTTGTGGTCATTCTACAGTATAACTGTCCCTCCTATCAGATGCCCCCCTTTCCAATTTATGAGAAATAATCAAATTTCAGATGCATCCCATTGTCCTGTCACAACCAAACCCTGACTTTGCTTTAAGTTATGATAAGAAGAAGCTGCCTACCCATTTTGGTGGTCCTAACTCTTACCATTTAGGAGGCGATTTTGTGCAAGCAGACTCACAGATGGATGGACGGAGACAGACGCACATTTCTAAAATATGTAGCAAGATGTGCCTTGTGGGTTTTTTTATGAGTTTAGTTAATTGCATCTTATCAGAGAGCAAGGTGCCTCCCAGCTCGTTGAAAAACAGAAACATGTTTCACGAAAATTCCAGCAAGACACCTGTCCCTTTTTCAATCAACACATTTCAAAATTGGATTTTGAAATTGAATGGGCATGTTTCAGAGGCTTCCGCAAATGACCCCAAAGATGGTGGTTTCATGACTACAGCTATTAAATTCAGCCCCGGGCAAAGGTCACACGCCTTCTGTAGTGGCCTCTATATATCTGAGACTTTCTCCAACAGACTGGAGAACCAGCTTTCTACTATGCTGCAGATCCGAGGTTTATTTCCACACAGAGCTCTGGGTTCATCTCTCAACCCCACCCATTCGGAATTAGTCAGCGACAGCTTTTCAGAATTCTAGCGAGATTCCCGGACTGATTAGTGAACGCCATGGCTCAGAGGAAGCCCTGATTGCTATCCACTTGTTGGCAACCTGGAATGCAGTTCCTGCACTCAGCTCACGAGGCTGCAGACTGGATCAGCCGGAATATTTGTTCCAGTGCAGAAATGGGGCTTCAGTGTGACTGCAGAGCAGCAATGCCGACGGCCAGACTTGTGGTAGGGGGGAGCAGAATTAGAAGTCGGGAGGGAGGACGACAACACTTCTCTCCCCTGGATGATGCAGCAGCAGGCAGATGGCTGAGCAATATAGGTACCAACGTGCGATGCATACAAAAGCAGGAGACAGCCCCTGGGAAAGAACTCTCCAAAACTCATGCTGATAAAGAACCGTCCTCCTGCACCGACGTGTATTTTGTATGGAAGGACACACGGGCTGTCTCTCTCCCTCATGCACACTCTGTAAACTGTATGAATAAAGAGCGGACGTCACGCCATTTATCTTCATTTGTCTGGCGAGGCAGGAGAACTCCCTGGTGACTAGGCCACTCCATCCTCTCTTGACTCATGAAGATTGATGCCACTCCAGATATCACCCATCCTGGATCCTTAACGGAGACAGCAAGTTTCTTCTTTGCCGGAGAGGCTAGTTGATGGGAACGTTGGCACAGGAGTAGGGAAGGTGTATCCCTGAAGTCTCTTCAGGACAGAGCATGGCCCCAGCTGCATGAGGATAGCTTGTGCTTTCCAGGGATATTTATTCTACTTTCCCTCTAGCTTATAAGCCATTACTGCAGCTTTACCATTGCAATTTGTCCTAGACGCTTGGGCATGTTATCACACCGTCATATTCTTGCCTCAGCCCACTAGACTGGGACAAAACTGTCAAGTATGATGAAAATGGCAAGAGAGGAACAGGAACGGGCCTCGAGTCCTGGTCCATCATGCTCTGCAGCTAACTACTCTAATGTCAGCCTCTGCCGTTCTGCTGCCACCTCTCCCACTTTATACTTGGTAGGCTGCTAATCTCCAGCATGGCCAGCCACTGAGGAACAGCAAAGGGACAACATGAGGGGAAGCGAAGGCCAGGGTGAGACCAGTAAAACAACCTTCCTCAGTGAGATGTGCAGATGTTTTTGACACTATGAAACTTTGCCGCTCCGCTGAAATCTCATACCTGGCTGAGGGACGAAGTCCTTCACTGGGTTTCTATTTTTGCTCCTCCAGAAGGAAATGCTTGAAGGTACGGTGCTAGACTAAAACCCAAGAGATGAGGGTTCAGTTCCTGGCTCTACCCTCAACTCCCTGCATGCCAGTCATTTCATTTCTCTGTGCTTTTGTTCCCGAGCTGGGCAACACTTCCGTTCTCCCGCTCTTGGCCTTTCCTGTGTTGCTTTGCAGAGCAAGAGGGGCTCATCGAAAAAAGGCAATTTTCCGTGACAAAGAGGACGGGTTTTTTTCCTAAAATGTTTCTGAAAAATGTTCCCATTTTTGGCCATTTCTAATCGTAACTCATTGCTCTTTGCAACTCAAGCGGTGTGCGATTTAGCATCTACCACAACAGGGCCAGATTTTGGTCACAGCCTCCATGTGCCACTGTCAAATAGATAAAAATAAGGAACAACGCTGCAATGCATTTGCGGGTTGTAGGTACGTAAGTGACTAGTCGACTACCCGATAAGCATGAGCTTATTGGACAGTCGAATAGTCACTTGGCTAGTCGCTTCCCCCCACCCTTGCTGCCTCTGTCAGAGAGAGGCAACAAAGGAGGGGCCAGGAGCTGGTGCTGGGGGGAACCAGCTTAAAAGCCCCAGTTTCCCCCCAGCACTGTCTCTGCGGGGGGCAGGAGAGGCAGAGGCCCATGGCTCTTGTATATTTCAAAGGGAGAGGCACAGGAATGGGGACCTAAGCAGTCCTGCTGCGCCACTTCCTTTGAAGTGTACAAGAGCTTCAGGTGGCTCTTGTACATGTCAAAGGGAGCAGTGCAGCGGGATGGTGAGTGCCCCCCCTTATCAACTAATTGAGTAGTCGATGGAAATCAACTACTCGATTAGTTGATTAATCAAAATTTAACATCCCTAACTGGTTGGAATTCTCAAGGGGCACTGTGGAGAAAAGACTTAAGTGCTGTCCAGAAAAAGATGCTTTCCCGATTCAGCACGTAAGTGTTTGTTTCATTCTCACCAAAGTCAATGGAACTTAAGCATAAGGTTATGTGCTTTCCTGGATCAGGGCTAAAGGGATGGGAGCAAAAGTTCAAAGAAACTTTCCAAAACTTTCTAAGTTCCACATATACCAGGTCCCGACATTCAATTTTATTTGGTCCAGTAGGTTTCTAAATTACCCACCAAGGCTCTTGATTTCAGTCACAGCTGGTGGTAATGAAGTACATTGCAATACTATCTTATGGCCTGCTAATATCCCTAGAGCAGTCTATGCATATATTTATGATTACTAAGGAAATACATAATGGAATGAACAAACAGATTAATCTAATACAAATTTGTGTAGGGACAACTTTAGCAGTTGCCAAGTGGTGTAATGAAAATAACACCTTAATTCATGTAAAGGTGCCCCACTGGATTTTAACTAAAATTGCGTGTCCTTAATAATAATATTACATTGGTAGATGCATCAATACGTAACATGTTTTTCCAGCATTGCTTCATAAATAGAAATACTTGATACTCCCTAGAGAACCAAATTGTCTTAAAGGTGTTATAAAGCATAACTCACATTTCACATAGCAAAATACTAATGAATCAAGGTGAAGGTATTTCCCATTCTTATTTCCATCCTGAGTCAGAAAAATGAATTGAAATTGAACGTGTACCAGTTTATGCTCTTACTATGAATTAGTTGTGTGGGATTCTGTATTAGAATGCCCGTGCTGCCTGAAGATTTGAATCACCTGGGCTATGTCTAGACTGCAGGCTTCTTTCGAAAGAGGCTCTTTCGAAAGCATCTTTCGAAAGAGCCTCTTTCGAAAGATCGCGTCTAGACTGCAGGCGGATCTTTCGAAAGAGAAATCCGCTTTTTCGAAAGAGAGCACCCAGCGAGTCTGGATGCTCTCTTTCAAAGACGGCCTCTTTACATTGAAGAACGCCTTCTTTCGAAAGAGGAACTTTCAAAAGAAGGCGTTCTTCCTCGTGAAATGAGGTTTACCGCCATCGAAAGAAAAGCCACGTTCTTTCGAAATAATTTCGAAAGAACGCGGCTTGAGTCTGGACGCAGGGGAAGTTTTTTCAGGAAAAGGCTACTTTTCCCGAAAAAACCCCTGAGTCTGGACACGGCCCTGGAGACAGACGGAGAGACAGACAGATAAACAGATCAATTTAGTTCTCATTAATTTATTTTCTTAATTTATAAATAAATCTAACAAGTGATGCCTCTCTGGAAGCTGTAGGCACCCCTGACAAAACCTTAGTTCTTATATATTTGTTTACTAGATTTACCCTGCATTGCTCGGGTCTTTAACTCAGATATGTTTAATTTTTCTTCATGTAAATCATTGTTTTGGAATGGGGAAGAGGGTTTCAGTAGGCAGGCTGCCCTGGGCAGAAAGGACAACCCTAACCCTCTGTCACCATAGCAGCTTGGGGAAAAGCATGTGTCCATGGCCACTGCAGTGGGCACAGCCAGGGGGAAGGTTGTATGTCCTCCAGCTTGGGGACAGACGCCCACACAGAAACACAAACAGGACCTCTGAAACATATAGTAGATAGCTGTCCCTTTTTCCACGCCTACCCACTGCTGGCCCAAAGAGATTATAGCTGTTCTAGTCCCCATCTCTGGCCCCTTGCTGCCCCCTGTGGTCATTCTACAGTATAACAGTCCCTCCTACTAGACCCCTCCCTTTCAATTTTTTGAGAAGCAATCAAATTCCCTGCACATCCCATTTTCCTGGCAGAATCAAACCCTTACCTTGCTAGCTGCATACCAAATCTGGTGGTTCTAGCTCTTACCATTTAAGAGGAGTTCTTGAACAAATGGACTCACAGGCAGATGGACAGACAGAAAGACAGATGCACATTTCTAAAATATATAGTAAGACTAGCCTAGGAAGCATACGTCCCCCACTAATGAAAAGCTGATCCAGAGTAAAGACCCCACGTCTCTCTTTATTGAATTAATTTTTAAAGGAAAGAGATATTCCAAATAAGACATGAAAGCAGCTTGGCACATTCATCTAGTGATTGCTCTGACTAGGTGATTAGTTTCTTTCACTTGTCAATAATGCAACATCTCACTGCGCTGCATGCTTCATTTTTTCGCCCTTTCACTCATCAAACTTTTAGCAGGTAAATAATTTATTAACCTGTGATTGAGCCTTATAGCATGTTCAGAGGTGTCAAGGAGAGCAGCCGAAAGGGGTCAGGAGGGGATTGGCAAGGAAGTTCAAACATGTCAAAGTTCCTTCCCCCTTTTATTGGATTCGAAACTTGTTCTAAAGTCAGAATAACTCCGGAAAACTGGGAGAAAAGTTACTAAGGGCATCATGGAAAGACTGAAACATGCTTAAAAGTGAATTCTTGCTGCAGAGGGATAGGTGGGGGGAAGGGCTGCTCCTCTAGTGCCCCCTTCAGGGCTAACCATGGTATGGCAGGGTGTTTCCTTCCTTGGTCTCCAAGGTTTGGCATGCTCCTTAGGATAAGGTATCCCTGTGCTGTCTGCTCTGTAAACAATCAAGTAACCAAATTACAGCTCAAGATTCACCTGCTGTGACTTTGAACTAAGAGAGAGGCAAAATAACCTTAAAATCTAAGTGCTTCATTGCAGCACTTACGGTGAGACTGGGTGAGAGGAATAACCAACCCAGAACCCAGGGGCTCAGACTGACCCAGACTGGTTCTCAAGGGGTCAGTATTTCCCCAGGGTCTCTAAAGGACAGTCTTGTGGGTCACCCCAGCTATGTCTTCACTATGAGTTTTTGCAGCAGGAAATATGCGAATGAGGGACTCATTAGCATAAGTCGTGATCTCATTTGCATATTTTCTGCTAATCCGTTTTTTTCACTAGGGGGTTTTGCGCAAAAACAAGCAGTGTGGATGTTTCCATTTTTGTGCAAGATCGGTATACCTCCTTTTTTGGGTCATAAGGATCTTGTGCAAAAAGGGGTTTTTGTGCAAAAAGGAAACATCCACACTGCTTGTTTTTGCGCAAAAACCCCTTGAGCAAAAAGAAACGGCAGAAAATATGCTAATGAGATGACTTATACTAATGAGTCCCACATTAGCATAGTTTCTGCCGGAAGAACTGGCAGTGAAGACATAGCCCCCGTCAGAGTGAATTTACCTTGGGTGGGGAGCATATGGAGAATAAATTTTTATTTGCACCAAGGCATGTGGGAATGTGCACCACCCATAGAAACACAAAACCTAGCTGGGGATGCTCTGCTAATCAGCTGGGTGGCATTGGCGTGTCTCCTGAATGGCCACACAAGTGCGTGGCTTACAGGGAATACTGGTGGGGAGCTTCAGGGCATTGATGCCTCCAGCAGGGGGCAGAGAAGTCTTGATAGGTCCAGTCACAGGATGTTTGGGACTCCCCTACCCCGCCTTCGAGAATCTGATTGGACATTTTAATGATAATTGCATCCGCTCCTAGTGATTCAAAACCATTCTGTTCTGTTTTCATCACTGCATGGTACACTTACGATCAATGGTCCCTTTCGTTTTTTTTCATCCATATGTGGAATAAATTTTGTTCAGTGCACTGAGGCATGTGGGGATGTGCACCATCAGTAGAACCATCTGTGGCTGCTCTGCTAATCAGCTGGGCGGTATTTGAAACTCTCCCGGGTGGCCGCCTAAGCTCATGGCGTACAGGGAAGACTGCTCAAGATGTTTTATGACTTGAAAAGACAAAGAGACACTGCACCTTGCGGCACTTCCTTTCTCTACTCATAATGTACTAGCACCTAACGGGCCCGTATGCTAGGTACAGTCCCACTGTTATAGCAGCAGCTTGTGTTTGGCCCACAGAAGTGACAGTTTAGTAAGACGAGAAGATTTACCCAGAGCTGCTCAGGTCCTTAACTCAATTAATTTTTGTTATTTGGGGAAAACATGGTGGAGCTGGAGATGAGCGGTTCAGGAGGCAGGCTGCCCTGGGGAGAGAGGACTCGCCCAGGTGTCTCTCATCACAGCAGCTTGGGGCCAGGTGAGAAGAGCCTCTGCCTGGCTGCTGCACCTCCAGCAGGCACAGCTGGGGGGAGAGGTGCATGTCTCCAGGGTGAGGCAGGTCCAGGTCTGTCCACCCCCTACACTAAAAAATAGGCTAAAGCATGTTCCAAAGGAACAAATGGATAATCCTGTATCTAGAACACAACTTGGACAGGCCCAGCCCTAGGGCAAGGCAAGCGGAGCAAATGCCTTGGTCCCCATGCTTTTGGGGCCCCACACTGCTGAGTATTCACCATCTACCAGCATCCTGCCTTGGGCCCCACGAACCCTTTGGCCAAGCCTGAACTTGGATATCTGAAATGTTTTAGGAAGATCAAAATATTGGGGAAAAAATAAAGAGTTCCGTAATCAGAGGGATTCACGTCAGAGGAACAGAATCAGACGGCAGCGGGGAATGTTTAAAGGGCACTAAGACTAAACACAGAGGGTATGTCTACACTACCCCGCTAGTTCGAACTAGCGGGGTAATGTAGGCATACCGCACTTGCAAATGAAGCCCGGGATTTGAATTTCCCGGGCTTCATTTGCATAAGCCGGGAGCCGACATTTTTAAAACCCCTCTGGTTCGAACCCCGTGCAGCGCGGCTACACGGGGCACGAACTAGGTAGTTCGAACTAGGCTTCCTACTTCGAACTACCGTTACTCCTCATTCCACGAGGAGTAATGGTAGTTCGAACTAGGAAGCCTAGTTCAAACTACCTAGTTCGTGCCCCATGTAGCCGCGCTGCACGGGGTTCGAACCAGCGGGGTTTTAAAAATGGTGGCTCCCCGCTTATGCAAATGAAGCCCGGGAAATTCAAATCCCGGGCTTCATTTGCAAGTGCGGTATGCCTACATTACCCTCCTAGTTCGAACTAGGAGAGTAGTGTAGACATACCCAGACGTACTAGACTCACACACCTTAATCTGGGACAATGTGTGTCATGTGCCCTATGTGTCTCGTGAATTTTGCACCCAACCCTGTGATTTTTCATAACCCATGCTGGACCCCTGACGTGCTGTGCCTTTCCTTTGAACGAGCATAATGTGAGCTTGATTTTAAACATTAGTTTTAACAAAACAAAAAAAAATGATACCTGCAAAAACTATCTCTGCAGCGCACCTACATAGCAACATTCTAATTGCAAACCACACAACGGCAACCTGTCCATGGGCACTTCTGTATATTAACAGCACCCACCAAACACACGTTCAATACTTAGGAGCAGAGCTACAAAACAGGGAGGTTTCGAAAACCATTTGGCCTTGCAAACCAGTGTGATCAGTCCACATCAGTGATTGAACTCCTCTGGAGTATATGCCTCTAGGCTACGTCTAGACGGCATTGTTTTTTGGGGGTACTGGAAGTATCCTGAAAAAGCAACTCTGCATCCAAGGAAGGCATCCATTTTTTACAAAAAAAAATTTCGGAAGAATGGACGTGCTCTTTCACCATCCCTGTAAGCCTCATTCTACGAGGAATAAGGGATGACTCGAAAGAGCACTTTTTTCTGAAATTTGGTGCCAGGTAGACATGCCAAATTTCGGAAAAGCCTCTTTCAAAAGTAAATCGGTATCTTTTTCTTATTTAACTGTACAGTCTAGACATAGCCACAGTACTATCTCTGTTGTATTATCCTGTAAGCATGGGTGGTGGGTGAAGGTAGGACTTGGGGAGGGAAGCCCCCAACCCTGCCCCCAGCTCCACCCCTTCATTGTTTCCAAGCACACTGGAACTTGGGCTATACAATGTACAGTCTTTTTTCTTTTCAATCTAAACTGTATAATTCCCATCCCGGGTTCTACAGCTATTTGTTATTGTAGGGTCTTTCTTGAGCCGTGACATTGTACACAGGGTTCTCTGGCTGCTATTTTTCCCCATTCCATTTAGAAAAATATATTTGGAAATGTATATTTGAAAATTTTCCTTTCCTTCGCATATGCATGTGCGCACACACAGAGTCAAGGAGAGCCAAGCCTGATTTCACACCTCCTACCCACGACAAAGTATTTTTAATAGAAAAAAAAACATTTATTTTTTAAAGGAAATCCGTTTGAATTGCAATCCAACCCAAAAGCAACTCTAAAAATAAGCCATGGAGAAGGCTCTGAATTATGAATTGGATTTTCCTGTGGGCACATGAGAAAATGCATTCAGCGATACAGGTCGGAATCTTGCCACCCGCTGGTGCGCCACATGACCTTTGCAGCCAATGGGATTACTCGTGGGCTTAAAGTTGAGCGTTTGCGAAAGTGCTTTGTTGGACCTGGAAGAAGCGACCGTTTTCTCATAGCATCAAGTCCAGAAAGGTCATTTTTTGTGGAGCAAACTCACCCCCCCCCCCCCGCATTAGGTTTTGATTCAGCAAGCAATGTAAGCATGTGTGTAACGTTAAGTCTTACTCGTGTACTTAAAATTAGACACAGACCTAAATAACTTGCTGAAGAGGGACCCTTGCTCCTGACCTTCTCTTGCACTGATCAGCTACGTGCAAGTCTGCTGATGAGTGGGGGGGATTACCCCTCAGCCCCGCAATCCAAAAAGGCCCAGGGCTCCTGTTGCCGGGGTGACAGCCAGAGCTCTGGGCCCTTTAAATTACTGTCAGGGCACCATGCTGTCGTGCCAGGCTGTGTGCTCCAAGCAGCACTAAGGGCTGGGGGGGGGGGCACATCATGCTCTGGGCAGCACTGAGGGTCAGCTGCCCTTGGCCACGCCCCTTCCATTATTGGCCACGCCCCTTCCATTATTGGCCCCACCCCTTCAGGGAATGAGTTGCTGGGGTTTTCCCTCATGTTGCCCAGGTGCCTACAGAGGCTGTCTGCTCCCCCGGCCACGTACTGGGCCCTCAATGACATTGCTTTGTGAATGATTTCAGTGCCTGCGTCAGTGCAATGACATTCATTCTGTATCGCTAAACATCCGCTATGAGTGGGATAAGAAACCCTTGGAGGAGTGGGAGGTGTCATTTTCTTTTTAAAGAAAAATAAAGCACCTACTTTATAAATATCTAATGATCAAATAAAGTAATAAGTATGGAATTGGGCTTGTTTAAAGTGATTTCACCTCTAATTGGGTTGTTCCGCAAGCCAGGAGAGGAAGCAAATTAACTTTGAGGCAAGGAATATTGAAAAGATTTTAAAGACTTGGAACCCTAATTACCACTGATGAGAGAGTTGGGCGAAGGTTAACCAAACACTGGATGCAACTGCGCAGAAGGAGTTGTTGTTGTTTTTTCTAAACAGGGTCCGACTTCTGTGGCTTAATTTTTCACGTGCAAAGGAAAGAAAGACTTCCTGGAGGGCTAGAGAGCAAGAGGGCTTAATAATAATAATAATAATGATAATAATAATAATTATTATGAAAACAGTTGATCTCCCCGAAATGACCTCCCCATTTCTAGTTTCTGGGCATGCAGAGAAATTGACTTTGTTCTGCTATAAAGCCACCTCAACTGGCCTAGAAGCCACTGCCCTACATTTCTATTTTGAGAGGCAGCCTGCTCTACCTCTAACCTGCAAGCCATCTCTTGCATTACATGAAAAAGCTGCTAGCTGTAAAATGATTAATGTGATATCACTGCAGATATCTCCACCTTTGGAGCATCCTCTCCTCTGCCCTCCCCCTTGATGGCTGGAAACTATTCTGAGTAGAATTTCTAACGGGGTATCTCATCTGACCTTGTAATGATATACCTGTGTCATCGCTGACTCTTCTCTGGGAGGTTTCCCTTCCACTGGAAGAGCGTGAGTTCTTCCGGTGGGGAATATATGCCGAGGTTGATAGGAATGAAGACTCCTGTTCATTGGCACTGAGAAACAGAGCAAGGAATTAATTCCAAAACCGGGGCATGTTCCTTGTTTTGATGAGTCTTTGCATTTAGTACCGAGACTCCACGGTGAAAGTTGCTTCTGATCAGACAGATAGTTGCATGATTCCATCACGTACAAAACAGGAACAGACAAAACAGCCTGGATGCAGTAAAATTCTCCCTAGAGCCTTTGCTCAGTTTTACAGCCGAATGGGGGTGTTCTCTTTTGCAAAAATACAGCTGGGGGACATTTTTCAGCCAAAATGATATTTTGCTCCCCTCCTCCAAAATGCAGATCTGGGTCGACCAAACCATTTTGCAAATAAAATTGGAAATTAAATCTTTCATTTTCAAGATGACATGTGTCATTTGGCCTAACGTGATTTTTACCATGTTTTGGCAAGGCAAGCAAAGTGAAAAAAAAATCAATTAGTGGCACAGTTTTAGTTGTGAAATGCTGATACAAATTTGCTAGGGAGTGCGAAAAAGAATCCACACTTCCTTTCTCACTGCTACCAAAACCAGATGAGCTGAGAAACCACAAGAATGGCTGTTCTTGAAACAGACACAGCTGAACCAGGTGATGCCGTGCCAGAAATGAAGATGAAAATCAACTTGTCCAGAGGACCAGATGATTGGCCCATGAAATAGACAAGTCTGACTTTGAGGGCTTGCATGATATTTAAATGTGCGCTGGCCTTGTGATGCAGCCTTGCAAAGAGCTGAATTTCACACATGCTGGGGCAGCTTGTTTGCAAACAAAGTCCTGCCCAGTTTTTCAGATTCAAAATGTTCAGGGTACATTTCAGACCTTGCAGGTCCTTCTCCAAATAAACCCAAGCCCCACTTTCTGAGCCTCAAACTCTGTGTATTGCATTCAGTTAGATTGGCACCCACGGGCACTTCTACTCCTTGAGTTTTCTGATTGCCGTTTATGCGACCTTCTAACAGCTGAAATTGCATTGCCTGTGGGCTTTTATTGATAGACTGGCAAGGTAATTAAAAGGCGGGCTTTTTCAGAAATCTTGTCTAAACGTTGAAAGAATAAATCCATATTATTACTATTTAAACTCGAAGAGGGACAGAGAAGAACATCTCCCACAGTTATAATGATGTTCTGCAAAAATCTATTAAAAAGAATGGTACTGCATATTTCTTAGGCATTATAAATGTATTGCTATATAATAGATTTTATAAATATTAATAAGGACTCGAGTCTGTTGAAATAGGGGCTTTAACTCCTTAGCATGTAATTAGTCCAAAACCTAAATGATCTATAAAGTTTTCTGTGTTTTTACTAGTTTATACCAGGGGTGGGCAAAAGGGCCTCCGTAGGCCACCAAGCCCGTGGATCCAGCCCGCAGAGGCCCTGCTGTTCCCCCGCCCTCAAGCCAATTAAGGCCTAGGAGTTGGGAGAGCATGAGAAGCCATCTCCGCTCTGCCCCCGCACGGGCACAGTGCTTCAAAGCCAATCAGGGCCTGGGAGTGGGGGAGCTGCATGAATCTTCCTTCACCCTGCCCCGGCCCTGCGAGGAGCCTGCAGCACTTCAAAGTGTAGGGCAGGAGGAGGCTTCTTGGGCCCCCTTGCCCCCCAGGCCCTGATTGCCTTGGGGGTGGGAAAGTGTGACAAGCCTCTTCCAGGGCATTGGTGCCTAGTGGGAAGGGAGGAGCAAACAGGCTTCCCCACCCCCAGACCAATCATGGTCTAGGGGTGCAGTAGACCTGCCCCTTCCTGTTTAGGCCCCGCCCCTTCCAGGGTGGCCTGGGACGACTTTAAAAAATTTTGAAGTGTCCCCGGACAAAAATTATTGCCCATCCTTGGTTTAGGCTAATGCCTGGGAGTATGTCCAGCAGAAATGAACCCACTCCTTTCGCATATCAGGCAAGAGGCCATGCCAGGGATCAAGGATCCATAGGGTTTTGAGTTGTGACCTAGGACAGGGAATTGGGGTGCAGGAGCAGCAGTGCAGAGGCTTTAGGTTGTGACCTGGGGGAGCAGAGAGGGAGGTCTGTGCAGGCTTTGGCCAGCAGGCACTTACCTGGGCACCTCCCAGCCAGCAGCCCAGCAGGTCCCTCCGGCAGGCTACTGGTCTTCCACACCTCTGCACGCGGCTCAAAGTAGCTGGCTGCAAGGGCTAGGTATGTCTCTGTGCACCCCTTGAAGGAGAAGGAGACTTCCTCACACTGCCTGCATTGCAAGCATGACCGAGGATGCTCCCAGTGGCTGGTTTATGACCAATGGGAGCTGTGACATTGTGTTGGGGGTGAAGGTAGTGTGCAAACCCCCTTTCCCACCGGTGTTCAGTGGCATGACAGGTAGGGAGCCTGCCCGAGGCTTCTGCTGGGACAGTGGCAGGATGGATCTGCAGGTTTGGCAGGCCGGATGCAGCCTGCAGAAGGCCGTATTTTGCCCACCCCGGCTCTAGTCACAGCCCAAATTTCCCATGTAGGGCTTGCCATAAAAAAGCAAGAATTCATTTTTTTTTGGGGGGGGGGGGGAGGTATTTGCAAATATTCAACCTCTTTCTAAATTGGTTGGAGAATAGAAAAAGAAAATCTGCACCCACACAAAATTCACTGAAATTTCCAAACCTCCAAGCTTTTGGATTGCCATCGCTCCCACAGTGTGGTGCCAAGGCTAGAAATGCGTAAATCCTATTGTCATGTTTAGAGGCTGCCTGACATCAGCAGGAATGGCAGGCACTCTGCTCCTAGATCTTAGCATAGGCATGACTGGAGAAAACAATGCAATCAATAAAATGTCACTAAAATAAACTAGTGCGCTGGGAGAGTCTGATACTTCAGCAAGCCAGGAATGTTAAAGGGAAATATGCATAGAGACTGACTAATGTGGAACAGATGGTTTTGATTGGAAAGCTTAGAGATGAGGAGTTGCCCGCATGCAGAGCTGTTCGATATTAGGTGAGTATTTAAAACAGAAGCAGAGCAATCAGTATGGAAAATTTCAGTTTCATTTTTTTCCCCCATGGTGGGGAGCTTCTGCAAATGTTTTATCTCTTTTGCATTTATATCTGTGTCTGGCTCAGGTACAAATCTTCTCTCTTTCCAAATGCTTCCTAGAAATAAAGCTCAGAAGACTAAGCATGCGATAGCAACAATTTCACTTCTTATCACCAGCTGCAATTTAGGCCTTGTCCACCCACAGAAGCCACACCAGTGACATTAAACTTTTGTACCACGTGGTCACTTGTATTTTAGTATGAATGGCTTATAGCCATTTTGCCAAAATTGTTTGGAAACAGGTTTAAACGAAGCCACTCTTAAACCAAAATCAAAGGATCACCATATCTGTTTAACTTAACCAGTTTTAAAACAATATGGTTTAGTGGACACATAGGTCCATTTGTCTTCTGGGCCTGCTGTAGGCAAATCACTCTGGTTAGGTCTACACCAGGTGGAAGATCGATGCTGCTGCGGTCAATTTTTCAGGGTTTGATTTAGCGGGTCTAATATAGATATACTAAATCGAATTCGGAGGGCATCCCTGTTGGCGCCCGGTACTCCTCCTCATGAGGAGTAAGGGAAGACTGCACGGGAATGCGATTTAAGATACGTCGACTCCAGCTATGTAATTTACATAGCTGGATTTGCGTATCTTAATTTGATCTTCTGCTGCAGTGTAGATCAGACCTCTGTGTCTTTGTACCCTGAACCTCCTCTCTCTGACTATTTAGAACATAAGCTTTTAGTGGTAGGAAATGTCTCTTACTACATGATTGTACAGCACCTAGCTCCATGGGGCCCTGAGATGCCTTTTCTGTGTTTGTTCTGTGGACAGAAGTACCTGTGTCTTCAGGCCTGGCAGTTGGCTGGTTCCCTTTACCAATTCACTTAAAAATAGAAGAATGGGACCTTTTGCATGTTGATTGTAACATGTTAATAGACATTGCCAAGAGCATGGAGCCTTAGAACTGCCAGCCATGTGACTAGATCCTGCCAGAAACAATTCACCCCAAAAGAAAACAAACATCAGGTTGACATGTGTGGAGAGGACTAAGTCGAGAGCTGTTAATGTCCTCATGATTAATAAATAACACAAAGGCAACTGGTACTACTCACTGTTTAGCTATAAATGGCACGAAGACAGCCTTGTGTATCTTTTCCCATCAACCAATGGAAAGATTTTCATTTTAATTGGGCTTTGGCTGAATGCAGAATTATTTTTGGGGAAGTTTGTCAACCATATGCTAAAGTTTATACTATTTATGTATAACAGCAATTATAAGGGAAAGTATTTTAATAATGTTTAACCCTACTTACATTTTTGCAGCATTCAGATCCTATAAAATACCAACAAAATAAATGCTACAAGAAGTTATTTTGGTTTTCGATGGCACATCACCTTGGTTACTGAGCTAATGATATGATCCAGGTACAGGGGAGTTGTATTGTATTCATAGCTAGTGTTTTGCATTTTCCTATTATAAAGTCATCAACTCCCCTTCAGTTGGTTTATTTGTTTCACCCACCATTTGTGTCTTGTCTTTGTAAATTTTTTAAGGTCAGGGTCTCCGTATGTGTTGCCTTTCTGCTAAGTAGTGGAGAGTCTCTGGGGTATTGCAGGGTGCCTTCCCAGCAGGGGAGAAATCAGTGACACACAGAAGTCCTGGAACAGTAGTGGTCACAAACAGCATTTAGAACAATCCTTTTCCCAGGAACTGCAGTCTAATATCTGCACCTGGTTCCCAGGGAGCAAGCCTATCTCACAAATGAACACCAATCAAAAATCAAAACAGAGTAAAACTCTCTGGCCAATTACACATCTCTCTGTGCCCAGAGATTTGCGTAACCCACACACCTTCTGGATGTGGTTCACTGTCCCTTCTAGTGTCACTGAGACTACTTAACAGAGAGATTAATGAGTCTGTTCTACAGCTAGTTGGCTCATGCACCGAGGTTCCCATGTTCGATTCCACCCATCAGTGTTATGCTTGCAGGATAAAGTTAGCATATCATCCCAAAGACTGATCCTTTGCTTGCACGCCAACAGAAAGGACTTAGAAGACTGTAACAACCCCACTTGCTAACACCTATTACATTGTATGTAAGCAACTAGTGAACCAGAGCCATGATTCCTAACTAGGACATCTAGGGTGCATCTACACAGCAGGGCTTAACTCAAACTAAGCTACACAAATTGAGCTAGGTCAATTGCGTAGCTTATTTCAAAATTGGGAACATCTACACAGCACTTATTTCAAAATAAAGCACTCTTCCTCCAACTTCCCTGACTCCTCATACAATGAGGGTTTACAGGAAGTAAGAAGGAGTTAGCAGGAGTAAGAAGTCCTCCAGCTTGACACTATTTTGACATTATTTCGAAAGAACTATCTGCTGTGTAGACACGGACTAAGGGTGTGTCTAGACTACCTAGTTTTGTCGACAAAAGTGGACTTTTGTCGACAAAACTATACCAGCGTCTACACTACCGCTGAGTTCTGTCGACATAACGTCGACAGAACTCAGCAGTTTTGTCGACGCTGGTATACCTCATTTTACGAGGCATAACACCTTCTGTCGACAGAACTCTGTCGACAGAAGGTGTTATTGCCTGTAACGTTGTGTCCAGACTACCGAGTTCTGTCGACAAAGCAGCTTGCTTTGTCGATAGAACTCAATGTGTCTGGACGCTCTTTGTCGACGGAAGTTTTGTCGACAGTATCTGTCGACAAAGCTTCCGTCGACAAAACGCGGTAGTCTAGACGTACCCTAAGTTATTTCAAAATAATGTTCCTGTGTAGATGTACCCCTAGGCACTACTACAATGCAAAGAATTAACAATGATGCCATTCTTCCAAGCAGTCATTGAGGGATGAGATTACTTTATTTTTAAGTCTTAGAGTAAAAATATTTAACAGCAGTCTTTTGGTTTTTTATTCTAGTGTTTGCAATAATTTTATTATAAAAATATATACATTTTTCATAATAATTAATATTTATTTGACCTGCAGTTACATTTTAAACGTGTACAGAGTCCCCCCAGAACTGGGTTTGCTGTTTTTAAGAGTGATCTACTTAGCAATCGAACATTCCCAGTGTTTTGTTCTCTGCTCACAATTGACCAGAATCTTGTTGCACACAGAATCTCTTTAGATTGAATTCTTGTGTACATGTTGAACTCATTTCTTGCCTTTTCCTTGCATTACTCTAAGGGGAACTTTCAGCCTGTGCAGAAGTTGATGCCTTTTAGATGTGAGTTGAAACATAACAGACAGATTCTTATTTTTGCTGTAAATATCTCTTCTCTTATTTTTTTTAAATCTGAAGCTTTGGAAAGGTGGCATTGGAAAAGATCCTTGGGAAACATCAACTGGTCCTGGCCATCTTTGGGTGGAATTGGACCTGGTATCTCTGAAGCTTAGCACACAATCCTCTAATGCATGAGCAAAAAGCCAGCTGGTTAATAGCTATGGGTGCATCTACATTGCACCTGTAGATCAAAATAAGATACACAATTTGAGTTACGCAAATTGTGTATCTTATTTTGATCTAATTTTGAAATAGCTTTTTTCAAAAACACAGCGCCAAATTTAGAAATAAAGCACTACTCCAAAACATCCCTTAACCCTCCTGGAACAAAGGTTACAGGGACGTCGGAATAGCAAGCCTGTTATTTCAAAATCTATTTTATGGGCTGGTTTAAAAGACGCAGAATAGTTATTTCAGGATACCTCCAGAATCCCAAAATAGTGCTGCAGACTAGACATACCCAAAGGCCGTACAGCAGGCTCATTATTCTCTCTTTAAGTGCCCTTAGATGGGACAGTGCACCACACCCAGAAGGTGTGTGAGTTACAGAGAATGCATATTTCCCAGACAAAAAGAAAAAGAAGAATGCCTCCAGTAAATATGTTATTGGACAGAAGCAGATCCTGATATCAGATATCAATGGACACAAATGTCTGTATTTTGGTCACATTAGGCATAGAGATGGCAGAGAAATACTCTAGCGAGCTTTTCTTGGCTTATAGTGCAATATATTTTTGTTGATGCCTCTTTGACTAAAGTAAAAGTTTTGTGAAGTGCCTGCTCTCCATGAAGACTTTTTGGTATTTCATTCCAAAATCATAAATCCCAAAATTTCAGCTCAAACCTCAATACTTTTCAGGATTCAGAAGCTTTTGGCCAAACACTTTTCAATTTAAGTTACCAAAAACATAAAAACATAAGAGCGGCCATAATGGGTCAGACCAAAGGTCCAACTAGCCCAGTCTCCTGTCTTCTGACAGTGGCCAATGATAGGTGCCCCGGGGGGAATGAACAGAACAGGGAATCGTCATGTGATCCATTCCCTGATGCCCATTCTCAGCTTATGACAAACAAAGCCTAAGGACACCATTCCTGCTAATAGTCATTGATGGACCAATCCTCCATGACTTTATCAAGCTCTTTCTTGAATCCTGTTATAGTTTTGGACTTCACAACATCTTCTGGCAAGGAGTTCCACAGGTTGACTCTTCATTGTATGAAGAAATACTTCCATTTGTTTGTTTGTTTTAAATCTGCTACCTATTAATTTCATTTGGTGATCCCTAGTTCTTGTGTCACCAGAGCCGTGATTCCTAACTCTTCATTATTCACTTTTTCCACACTAGTCATGATTGTATTGATCTCTGTCATATCCCTGCCCTTAATCATTCCTTTTCCAAGCTGAAAAATTCCAGTCTGAAAAATTCCAAATTTCATGTGGCAGCTGTTCGGATTTCCCTCGCCCCCGTTTTTTGGAGGGTTCCTTCTTTTTAACAACAAAAAAAGTCTTCATTTTATGTAGATTTTTGTTTTAAAAAAGTTCTGATCAACCCTACATTCTTTTGAGAATGAACCCAAGACACAAAACTTTCTATTTTAGCTGGATATTCCTGGCTGTTTTATACCAAAAAAAAAAATCCTTTGGTTAATAATTTGCTTCTGGCGATAAGATGCTAGCCTCATTGCCTGACACTGTATCTCTCACTATCCACCATCACAGTGGACTGAGAGATTTTAAAGGGGAATAAAGACCCTGTACCACAGACCACATATGCACTTAAGTCCCCAGCATGTCAGTACATGTTTAAAGGGTCTGGTGAGCTGTGGTTTCAATCCAGAATTCAAAGGTGTTAGAGCCAAAGACACCGCTCTTTTCATCCAGTCCCTGAGTTGCTGCACTGCCCAGGGCAGAGAATTCCACTGGGTGAGTCCTTCATGCTGAGCAATGGGAATTCACCTTTCCTGCTACATTACTGGAACCCAGTCCTTGTGGTTAGATAGATTAGAATGACATCCAGTCTTGAGTTGGAGACTCCAAGGGATGTTAGGTTTGCTCCTTCCCTTTGTAATCTTCCCTTCGTAATCACGGGATAATTATCCTAATTGCTTTTTTAAATTACAATTCATATTTGTTCCTACTTTTCAGCTATTAGGCTACGTATACACTGTACATCAATTTCAAAATAAGCTATTCTGGACTAGTTATTCTGAAACAGCTTATTTCAAAATAGCACATCTACACTGCAGAGAAGCCTCAAAATTAGTCCGAGGCAGGCTTCCCTAATGTGGACATGCTATCTTGATTTAGAACCCCAGGAGGCACTGGGGAGGAATAACTTAGAATGGCCCTGGTGAGGGGCTATTTTGAAATAGCAGCAGTGAAGTGTCTACACACACCTTATTTTGAAATAGCTATTTCGGAATTGGCATTAGTCTTCATAGAATGAGGTTTACAGATTTCGGAATAAGCCGCCTGTTATTTGAAATTATTTCAAAATAACGGCATGACTGTGTAGATGCTCGCATAGTAATTTTGGAATAACGGCCATTAGTCCAAAATAACTTTGCTGGTTAGCCACACCCTTGGATTCAGAACCCAAGTTTTCCAGACTTCTGGCCATGTGGCAAAGCACTTCTCTTTTCTCTCAGCAAATCCTTCTCTGATCAGCAGCATGGCTCTATGGATGCCAATATTCTGCTCTTCTCTAGTTTCCCCGGGGACAGGGGAGCAGAATTTTGTCCAGAACCTTGCAGCAGGTCAACTCTTGTCCCTGACCAGTTAGGCAAGGTAAGGGACAGAATATGGAAACTCAGTCTTGGGTGATGAGCATCATTCCCCATTAGTAGTGGTCTCTGCGAGAACTCTCCACCACCCCTAGGAAAGCCAGGGACTTGCCTGCATAGCTGAGTTAAACAGAAAGGACCTCGTTGTCTTCAGTGACTTTGGATCAGATCATATGAAAAATGTGCCCTGAAAACACCGCATGGAATTCCTGATAAATGGAACCCAATGGACCTTTGTCTGACACTGCCCAAAGACCTCTCCTCTACTCAATGGAAGCTTTGCCTGAGTAAAGAATGCTGGGAGGGGCCCTGTGTTGTTTTTGGTTCCCATTCTCAATCTTCTCCTCTATATCTACTAAAATGAGGGACGTATTTTCCTCTGGGTGATTTTCTGATGATAGAGAAAATCGAAATACAGCCTATTACTGAATTCAGAGAGCAGCTACATTCCTGCTCAATGATCTTTTAAAATGATACTTGCTTCAAATATACATTGACAACTAGTTAATCTTAAGACCTGCGCTTTATTTGACATAAGTTGGCTCCATCCTTTAAGAGCCACTTTCTCAGTATTTTCTAATGACCTTTTCATGTCTCTCCTCTTTTCCCTCTTTGATATTTCAAGAGGATTCCCAAGGTCTCCGGGGAGAGAAGGAAATTGAATACTCATTCTGTGGCACTTCAGAAAAGTGGTCTCAGAAAAACCTAACCTCCACCACCTTTGGAGACATCATTAAATGTCGCCAAGGAATTTTTCATCTCTGGAGTCAAATTAAACAGACACTGGACTCAGTTGCACATTTGACAGCTGCCATTCAAGCTTCGGAGAAATCTCTTTCCCCCGCCCCCCTTGCGTCCGGAAAGTCGTGCTCTGCTGGGCTGCCTGCATCTGAACCATTCACAGCAATGGCCTCCCTGCAGTTTAAGTGAGAAAGGGGCCATGCCCCCAAACAAATATGGCATAGCAGCACTTAAAATATGCGCCCACCTGAGCAACACAACGAAGTGTCAAGAGCGGTTTGTGCGACTTTGTCCATTTAATCAAGGTGAGACTTGCCACACTGAATTGCCAACTGCAGAAACTTCCATTTCCTTTACTTTGCCATAAGTCTGCCGCCCCTTTTCATGCTGATTTCAAAAGGATTCTTCTCCAGACTGGAGGGCTCCTTTTTTTTTTTTTTTTTTTTTTTTTGATTGTTATTAGTTATCCTTTTTGTATTTCACAGGTGTACATACAGATCGTTGCTAGTGCCTTGTCTTCCCCCCCCCCCCCCCCCCGGCCTCTTTACAGCTAATAGCCAGGAGGCATAACAAAAAGTTAGATCCCCTACTGAAGTAGAACAATGAATGTTGTTTATCCTGCACAGTGTGACGGTTCTTACTAAAGACATTCAGCTGATTAGACTTTTATCAAACCTCACATCAGCTGCTCTCCCTGTTTTGGCAGATGAAGGGTGGCATAAATATGGAGAAAGAAAGAGAGAGCGAGCGAGAACTGATTATCTCAGGAGAAGTGCATTTAAATGTTCCTTTGATTAGCATCTTGTAAGTGCACAACATGAGAGCGTGTTCCCTGAAATTTTCAATGTCAGACCCACCCATCAGCTGGAACTGCTGCGTGGGAAATGCAAACACAATCCCGTTTTTTCCTCTTAATTACCCTTTGATATAAAAACATCATCTAGCACAAACAGAGACTCACACCTCCTTTTCACCCCACACACTGACAACCGTAGGGTGCACGCCCACAAATGCCCATGACCTCCGTACAAAGCTAGGTCTCAGGCAACGTGGTCAGAGTTGGCACCTTTTGTGCTCACCAGCTTGCATCAAATAATTTGGCAGCTTTTTTTGGTCAATACCATAGCTGATGGAAGATTATCTGTAGAGCACTAGAAGGTACATTGGGCAACCCTGGCTAATGTGAGTGATGTGTATGAATTGTTACTCCAAGAGTAACCCCGGGGCCACACCGCGAGGGCATGTCTACACTAGGAAATTATTTTGAAATAACTAATTCAAAATAATAACTCCTGAAATAACAAAATCGAAATAGTGTGTCCCCACGATGAGGAACCCTCAAAATTAGAGAGACAGGCTCTTATTATTGTCATTATTATCAATTAGAGCCACAGGAAGCACTGGGGATAATTACTTCAAATTCCTCTGAGAAGTAGCTGACTAGCACCAGAGTAACACGGCTACATTTCTACCACTCTGGGAAGTAGCTTTTTTGAAATAGCAGCAGCAAAGCATCCACATGACCACTCTTTCAAAATAAGTGTTATTCCCCCAGGAAAGCAGGAGTACAGATTTCAAAATAACCAGCCTGTTATTTCAAAATAACAGGCTTGGTAGTGTGGACACTCCGTGTATTATTTCAAAATAAGGGGGGTTATTTCTAAATAATTCCCAAGTGTAGATCAGGGCTGAGGGAGCTACAAGTTCCCCCTCTTTTCTCCAGGGGGCGGTACTTTGCTATAGCCCCACAAAACGCAAAGCTTGCTTCCCTTATTCCGCTGGCCATCCCATGTGGACAAGGGTAGAGAGGCAGAGCCAGGGTGTCTCTGGTCACTTGCTTGCTGACCTTGGCCTGAGACCCCAGGACAAGCATTAATACAGCCTCACGGGTGCTGAGGTCTTGCTCTCCTGCCTGATCATGTTAGGGCTTGTCACAATAGCTCTAAATAAACTGACCAAGAACGTCAGAACACATGTGCCACATGATGCACAGCTCTAGCAAGTGCGCTGATTCTCACATATTTTGCACTAGATGTGCTCAGTACATTTACATGTCCATGGACATGTACAAGAAGAGATGTTAAGTGACATGACCAAGGCTGCAAACTTTGCCGGTTCTTTTCTCGCTTACTCTCAAAGGGCACATCTACACAGCAGGGCTAGAGTCGAAATAAGTGACACAACTTGAGCTACATCAACTGTGTAGCTTAAGTCAAAATAGCTTAATTCGGCTTTTGGCGCTGTCTACACAGCAGGAAGTTGAAGGAAGGACAATCTTCCTTCAACTTCCCTTCCTCCTCGTGAAATGAGGGTTACCCAGGAGTAGAAGTAAGAAGTCTTCCAGCTCAACATTAATTTGAAATAAAGACTCATTGAGTAGACGTGCGCTATGTTATTTCGGAATAACATCAGTTATTCCGAAATAACGCTGCCATGTAGATATACCCAGATTGTCCTTAAAAACAACTTTAGCCTCAGCCATTTTGTGATCATTAGATCTAAAGACTTGAGCAAATTAGAATATCGGCATTCTGTATAAAGGTTTTAATTAGTGGATCTCTTATCTGTCCTTCCAGAGTTTGGCCCAATTACCTGCTGTGGACAGGAATGTCTCAGAGTCCAGTTTGTGACTGTAAGTATTAGAATATGAAGCTGAGACTTGGTTTAATATAGCAGATCAATCACTCACATGAAAGATACACAAATACGGAAGAGGCGTTTGATACCTGTCATATCCAAGGTTAAACATCCAGGTCTCAAGAAAACTGTTCAGATAATTCTGAATCCTAGACAGTAGTGTTCAGCTCAAGGTGTAATCAAAATGAAAAATATATTGTCTGTTTAACAATACTAACATTTTGAGACTCAGCTGAGAAATTACTCCGCGAACACAGATCAAATTCATTTGAAGTTTGCCTAAGAATAAACGTTCATGACTGAAAACTAACCATGCAAATTTTAGTCACTGAAAAGTCAGCATGAGCTGTTAAACATATGCTCTGACACATCAGTTTCAGAAAATATACATGATGCTTTCTAGGTGATATACAATGGACAGCTCTAACCACAAATCATAAGGAATCTTGCTTCTCTATACTATAATCTGGCCATATCAGTGTCAAAGTTTAGATGAGCCTTCTTTTAAACTACTAGGAATTACTAGGTCACACTATGAAACACCAGCATGGACACAATAAGGTCTTTTAACTATGGCCCAGATTATGGTGATCTTGCAGGGTAATTCAAAGGCACATGATAGATGTAAATTGGCTCTGAGTGCTTTTGAAAATATGCCTTCTTGGGTGTGGGCTGAGAACTTGATAAACCAAACTCCATCAAAACATTTTTAGTGGAAAATGGCTGCTTGATGGAAATAAAAAATGTTAATGAAATTTTCATGTGGGCTAAAATGTTGGATTTCTTTTCTTTCAAGAAAATGGGGGGAGGAGAGATGGAAAAGCTCAAAACCAAAAAACATTTTGTTGAAAAATGAAAAAAAATCACATTTCCAACCAGCCCTACCGTTAAATGTGGCAATAAACTCTTGAAAATGTGTTTCCATATATCTCTCAGTTGCTATTACTTATCAGTCCCTTTATTCCTCTGCATTTGAGATTATTTTATGATCACTTGTTTTAGTTTCATTTGTGTAAGATTTGGTGTTTTCTTTCCTACTCACGCTTCTCATTTCCCCAGGGCCCTTCATATTAATTCTCTTCCTCACTAGTATTTGTAACCCCCCTCCCTTTGTGATGTCCAAATAGATTTTGTAGCACTTTAAAGACTAACAAGATGGTTTATTAGATGATGAGCTTTCGTGGGCCAGACCCACTTCCTCAGATCAAATATTTGATCTGAGGAAGTGGGTCTGGCCCACGAAAGCTCATCATCTAATAAACCATCTTGTTAGTCTTTAAAGTGCTACATAGTCCTGTATTTTGTTTTAGCTACAACAGACTAACACGGCTACATTTCTATCACAAATAGATTTTGTTTAAGTTCTGTTTACTTCCTTCAAGAACATCAACTCCACCCTTTGGCAACTACTAGACTATCCCTCTACGCTAATACACTGGTATTTTCAAAAACTCCTTTGTTCTATTCACTTGTTTAGAACTGTTTTGAAATGTGTACTTACAACCTTTTCTCAGCTGTTCCTTGCACTCTTCAAACTCACATTCAAATGTACATGTTGAACCACTAGTCTGTCATTTTCTGGCCTGGAAATGTCTGTGGTCAGGCATGATTTTCGTTGGCTGGATGTCCGGTTATCATGGGTGTGGACAAGTTTCCCGCGATCCCATAAAGTTTGTTTACAGCCACCAGTCCTGGCTCTCAGTGTTCTGGGCTGTTATTTAGCTCTAATGTATCCCTAAATGTCTTCCAAGAGCCCAATAAGCAGTGGAAGTGTATAATGCCACTAAACAATACTAACCTCCCATGGTCTGGCAAATTCTCTGGTTTGTCACCGGCCAGGTCCCAAGGGTGCCGGACTAGAGAGGTTCAACCCGTATTTGTTGTTGCAAATGATGACAACGCATCCCCAGTCCGCATCTGGAGCCCAGGTGTGTCTGGTGTGTTTATATGTGTCTCTAGGCACTTCATTCCTCATGCTTCCTGTCTAGTTGCCTCCATGTGGGTGGGCCAATACACCCACATCCCAGAAATTGACATTTTCCCTTACAGCCAGCCTTTGCCTGCGAGAAGCTGTAATGAATTCAGGTGTCTCCTTCAGAAGGATAAAAAGACAACCACCTGAGTTTGAAGACACGAAAAGGACAAAGCTTATTTTAAGGGCTGGCTGCCCAGGATGTTTTATTCATAGCATCCGTTCATATATTTATCCCACAGGGCAGGTGCCTTTCCTTAATTTGAGACTGAGTTCATCCCCAGGACATCCGACGCGATGCCAGACTTTTAGGGTCAATGAGAACCATCCTCTGCATGGAGGAATGACACAATCAATCAAGTACTCTAAGCATCGCTAATACTACTGGGCATCGAGTAAAGTGTTATTACAAAGACGTTTTCCCTTGCAAGTTGAGCCCCATAGAACACTGGGCTCCAGAACAAACTAGGGGTATTTCAAACTTGATAGGGGCAAATGGCACAGAGCAAGCCACACCGCCTCTGGGGTCCCCGACTTTTATGGCGTGGGGAGATGCCAGCAGCAAATTACTAGCCCTCACTGTGAATCCTGGTTGGAATTGCCCATCTGAGGGTGTCTGCGTTCCTGGGGGCTGGTGCAACTGTACTTAGTGGCACAATCTTTTTTGTTTATTTGCTCTATTTGTTTCCGTTTTACACGGATTATTTGCTACATCACTCTATGAGGAGTTCTTTCAATTGTCAGTTACCTGGGGGTGGGGGCTTCTGAAATAACATATTTATGTTCAAAATAAAAGAACGCATGGCAGAGCCTTTACAATAAAATTAAGGGCTGGAGCCATTTTGGAGAACACCATGTTGTCACCTCACCCTCTCTGTACTCAGTGGGTCTGACCCTCATTTTCACTAAGGCTCATTCACTCCCACACTGGCTGTGTAAAGAAATTAAAGCTACTGCCCTGTTGAAGGGGAAGTCTACGCTACACAGCTTGTAGCGACACGGCTGTGTGGGCACGGCCCTATCGCTAAAGGTCGGCGCGTGTGGATACTGTTTGTCGGCATTTTTCTACACCCCACGAACAGCTTTCCCTTCATCTGCAGGAGAGGGTCACAGCTGATAAGCAGCATTCACACCTGCACTTGCCATGACAAAACTTTTGCCATGGGAGGGGTGGGAGTTTAAGCACCTGCAAATGACAAAGTTTTGTCCATCAGTTGCAAGTGTAGACAGAGCCTACAAATCAGGTCTAGCTCAGATTTACCCCTTGTACCTCTGAAAACATTTGATTAGTAACTGGTAATTTGCCCTCCTTTTCTCAGTGCCTCTTTCATTAGCTTTATTAAGATGGGCCAATTGTTACTTCACTTGCTAACAGGATAGATTGGGGATTTGATTGCTTCCTAACTAGAGTTAATTTGCCTTTAGACTTTGCCTCTTTAAAACCACGTCTATTAGGACTCTAATGGTCTGGCTTTCAGGCAGTAGTGTAAGGAATACTCAGCCATTGTTGTTTAGCAAAACTTCCCCTGGGAGGATTCAGTGCCTTTGAATGCTGCTGCTAGATACGTGCATATGAAACTTTAAAGCATCTGATGTAAAATGCCAGGCTTGATAGTCCTCTATTGACAATTGGGAAAAATCTTTAAACTGGGAAGGTGCAGTAACTGATGTGCAAATTTTAACCGAATGTTTTTTTTTTCTTTCCCCCATCATGACAAGAATCAGTGATTGTGTCTCTGATTTTTTTCTTTGCGGGCGGAAAAAGGGTTATTTAACAAAAAGCAGGGATGTAAAATCCCATTGAATCATTTAATCGGTAAAACATTATATTTAACTGATTAACCACGTAAACAGGGATGGACAGGCGGCCACTTCCAACCTGGAGTGCCCCCCCCCCCCCCACTGATGGCATTGTACAGTGGGCCCAGCCGGGCTGGATTCCCCCACCGGCATAGGTGTGGGCTGCTGCAGCTGGGCTGGAGCACACCCCTCCCCCCCCCTTGACCAGGCTGGGCAACACCACACTGTGCAGGTGGGCAGGGAGGACAGCCAAGCATAAGCAGCTCCCCGGCCCACATCAGCGTGAGCAGGGGGCTGCTTGGTAATTGGTAAGCATCACCCAGTGAGGGTGAGGCTTACCAGTTAACCGGTTAACCTCTGCCATCCGATCAGCAGGAGGGATTGCATTTGTAGACTGAGCCATAGGCCACATGGAGGGCTGTGCACACAATACGAGAGCTGTTGTTTGGAGCATGTTTTTCTTTGCTCTTAAAAAGCAATTGAAAGCAATGCTCTTAATATGAAATCTCCTGTGCCATGCAGGCGCCACAGTGGGCCAAACCCGTCTGACAGTCTCCCCGTGGATTTGTGCTGCTCCTGCAAGGCTCAGCACCACCAGAGCTATTATCTGTCTCAATAGCCTGATTTATACCACTCTGGCCGTGCAAAGGGGCCCTTGAAAAGTGTGCACATGTAATTTGTGCACACTCTGGCTACATCTACTCTGTGGGGGGGGGGGAGGGGGTTTGTCAGAAGATATGCAAATGGAGGGTTCATTTGCACATCCTCTTCCGATCCTTTTTGCAGAAGAGGTTTTGCCATTAAAAAGCCCTGTGTAGACAGAGCCATTTGTCAGAAAAAAAACCCTTTTTGTACAGGATCCCTCATTCCTCAAAAATCGAGGTTTACAGGATCTTGTGCAAAAGGATTTTTTTCCAAAAAATGGCTCCATTTGCATATCTTCTGCCCAAACCCCCCCGCAGTGTAGATGTAGCCTCTGAGGCCTGTGGACACTGCCAGGGTAGCCTCAATGCCTGAGAGAACCCAGCTTTGTAGGGGGTGCAGGAGAAATCCAAAAACATCTCTCAGAGGCCTAGTGGTCGGTGCAGGACAGTTCACAGGGGTAGCCATTGCCCCAGAACGCATGGGGAACCAGCCACATCTGTGCAGAACCTTCTAGGCCTCTGCAGGACACCCTGTAGCTTTCCCGTCTGCCAAGCGCAAGATGGGATCTGCTGTTTGTGTCTGACTTATTTCCGGCTTCCTCCCGCAAGGTGCTGAGTGCTCTCTCCCTAATCCTGAAGGACATGGGTAGCCAGTGAAAGCCCAGCTGGGGAAGCCAAGTCCAAGCTCCACCCCTTCCACCAGAAGTCCTATCCCTTCTGCAGCCTCTCCACCCCATGCCCCATGGAGCCAAGCTTGGCCAAAGTTACTGGCCCCAGCCCTCTTCGGGTCCCTCATCCTAGTGGGTGGCATGGCCCCACCCTTCCCACATGGCCAGAGCACCTGGAGAAGCCACACTGTGGCCCCATCCCTCGCAGGTGGCCGGAGAGTGTAGACAGTTTGGGGAAGGCAACGCCTTCCCTTGCCTATGTTACCCTGCCTCCCATGACCACTGCAGTCCGGGCTTAAGTTTAAGCCTGTTTAGGCCCTGTGAACTCAACGGGATTATGTTGGGGCTGAAAGTTAAGTGCTCAGAGCACTCAGTGCCTGGCGGAATTGAGCCCTTCTCCTCACAAAACCAAAAACGTGAAACACCGCCTTGTCAGAGAAGAGCTTTCCTCATTTTTCCCTCCTCCCCCCCAACCGAGGGTGGCTTAACATGCGAAGAGCTGACTGGGCGACTGAAATCCCCACGCTGGATTTTTCTATCATTGTTAGAGTGACCTCCAGAGGTCTGAGATGATAACTGTCGCTCCTGATGGAGAGCGTGTGCTCATGTGACAACAGCCGCAGCACCTGGATTCATCCATCCCGAGAGGCAGCAGATAGCAATTCCATCCCCGTTTTTTATCAGACATGCGTTATAGCATCATCCGGGTGACACTTCACCTACAGGAAAAGCTATGACTTTATTTATTGTTGTCCTAATTAAATAGGTTGTTGATTTATGCAAATAACACGTTACCCTCTCACCTCCTTCCCTCCCCCCCACTACATAACAGCCTCGAGATGCATATCTGTCTGAGGGGACAGCAGGTGACAGATTGGCATAACAAATGCACTTCTCTCAGTCTTCCTAATATTAAGAGAAAGGGGGCAGTGAGCCAGGTGCTGACGGAAGGAGGCCGGGGCATCCTGCCAGCACAGAGGCAAGGGATGGGCAACCGTGAATAGTAGGTAGGTCACATAAGTGACTCTCCTTCACCTCAGTGGGCTGCAGCAGGGTTCCACCTGCGCCCCCACCCCCCGTCTACCTCTCCTCTCCCCCCTTGCCTCTCCTACACTGGGGCACCAGAGCCCCACACGTACTTGCTCATCTTCCACCCTCCCAGCACTTTCAGAGCCCACAAATGGCCTGATTCATGCTCCATTCTCACTCCTCTCACTCCTTCCCAGAGCTTGAATAGCTGTGAACACCTGATTGGCAGCGTCCCAGTTATGGGAGGAAGGGGAGGAGCGGGGACCGAGCACAAGTCAGGTGATTTGTGTCTCCTCAAAAGGTATGGAGAGGGATGGGGGAAGTGTGGGAAGTGCAGGGCTCCAGTGCTCCAGTGCGTGAGAGGCACGTGGGGGAGGAGGACAGACAGGGGAGTCATGGGCCACAGGTGCAGCCCCCGTGGGCCACAGGTTGCTTGCCGCTGCCTCAGTGGGAGTGAGCCAATAGGTGGGATTTGCAGAGGTGGGTATATGCAGTCTTCATAGTGAGGAAAATGCTTTTGTAGTCTGAGCATTGGGATGGGACTCTGGAGAGCAGTGCTCTGCTGCACATGGCCTGTGTGTCCCTGGGCAAGTTATACTACCTCTCTGTGAGGCAGCTTCCCATCCATAAAAGGGAACGGACCATAATCCTCTGTGCTATCTGTTTAGACAGTGAACTCTTGAGGGCCGTGGCACTCTCTAACCAGGTCTAGCGACTGCTCCTAGCACTGCATGGCCCTAATCTTGTCAGGGCTTCCAGATGCGGTTGTAATGCAAATAGAAAACAATAACAGCAATACATAATAAATTCAGGTTGTCCTGTCTGGCCGTGCTAGCCATCATGCTGTCCTACAGTGCACACTGATGCACAGTGATCAATTTCTGCTCTCCGGTAACACCAGTGGAAATCTGAAGTGACTCCACTGATTGAAACTCCACGACTGTAGATTTGCAATAGTGAAACAGAGCACAGTTTGGCCCTCAAAGCTCAAGATGGTCGATCTCCCTCAAGAAGTTTTTGGGGAAGCTACTCAGCTCTGGTGAGCTATTACACTGCTGTTCAAGACCAAAAAATTGTTGCACTTTCTGTCTTACTGTTTGTTTCACTCAGCTGGTTCTCCCGTTAAGAATTTTTTTGCAGCACTGGGCAGAAGAATGTTTTTCAGTATAAACACTTTTACAGATAGTTAATCTCAGACTGCCCCTTTCTGAGATGTACATAGCACAACGGCATAGAAACTTTTACGCTCTTCGTTTTTCTTTGCAAGACATAGTTGTCCTTCTGTCCTTGAAATGAAAAATAAGTATCAACAGGGGACAGGAAATCAAGGCTAACAAGAAACATGTCTATAGTCTTTGTGCAGAATCACATCACATGGAAATGCTAATCATAAAAGTGACAGGCAACATGAGGACAAGTTTCTGGCTGGAACCAAGTTAGAAGAATTGAAAGCCCTGGAGAAGGTTCAGAAGAACAAAAACGAAAAATACTGTAGGAAATGGTTTCCTTGATGCATCGTATCGGCCCTAGATAATGTACAAGGGTTGTTTCTTGTTTGTATATATGGTATGTTGTGGGCAGGCTTGCCTTTCTATAAAGGTCACTGTTGTGATTTCTTTGTGAGTTATCTGAGTTCTCCATGTAATCAGGGGCTGGATCATTTAGCATTTCCACCATAAACCATTTCTCCTTTCTTCAAAGAAACCCTACCTGTGTCATTACATTTCACTTACTTGAGACTGAAATTTTGCCAACCAAATTGTCAGGCTGTAAGTAGGTTACAGTGTTTACAACTGAGTTAGTTGGGCCGCAGTGCAGGCATTTATGTGGTAGCAGAACAAGCAAAAATTTGGTTGGATGCTCAGCTGGTATAAACAGACATAGCTCCCAAGAATCCTATACAGAGCCTTACAGTATTATAGGACAGAGCCTCCCCAGTCATGTATGTCTCTAGAGTTGACCTATAAGCACCATTGTTCTAGAAAATTCTGTGTTTCTGGAAAATTCTGTTTCTTAAATGGCTGTGATTGGTTCGAGTGTATTCATTACCAAAAGTAGCCAAAATTACTAATAATTTTTTATCTGCAGCTTGTCCCTAAGCAGCTCTGGCTTAGGTAGTTATCTCACATTTCTGCTCATGAACTAGATTAATGCAGTTTTTAAAATCATTTCCTGTGCAAAATTTTGTTCATAATTTGCTTTCCACAAGCATCATGCAAGAGTTGCATAACCTCTGTTCTTCTGGCAAACAAGTCTGCCTGGAAACTCAGCCCCCAGTTTAGCTGCAGCAAGTAAACCCAAAGGAGGTTTGAATTCATGCCAGCAGGTCAGCCGATATTTATGATTTGTTGTGTTCATTAGTCACTTGATTCTTGGGGTGCCAATGATTTGATTGAATCTGATAAGGAAGCATTTTAGAAGGATGTTGGGAAACACAGAACAGGTCCTTGGACTTATCTGTTGTCAGGATTTGCATGTTCATATGCAACTGCTCAAGACAGATCATGGTGGGCCAAATTCTGATGCCCTTACCCATGCTGAATGATGCCTTACTCCATATGGGATCTATTGAGCCAAAGCCACAACTGGTGTAAATCATCACACCTCCATGAGGGCATGAGGACAGAGATCAGATCTGGCCTGCCTGTCAGGTTGAGTGCAAACCAAAAGGTGGACAACTGAACAAATGATGGGTAAGACCTCAAGCTAGCTTGGAAATTATGTCCGGATACATAGCTAAGCTCCCGAAAGATTATCACCATCTATTTGGTTGAGGATCTGGACAAGACTCTCACAGCTTGGTCATAGGAAATTTTTGGAAAATTGCTTTTTTTGATGCATTCTTGGCTTCTCTTCTTTTGATATACCTCCTGATGATTCAAGTTGAACTGCTCTTAGGACTTGACTGGTGCTAGACCAGAGAATTTGCTAAACCATGGGACGACTATATTGACTAGCATCATTACCAGTGCTTCCACTGCTTACTGGGCTTTTAGAAGACATTGAGGGGTAAATTAGAGCTAAACAATAGCACAAAACACTGAGAGCCAGGACTGACGACTGTAAACAAACTTTATGGGAGTGTGGGAAACTCAGCCCACACCCACAATAAATGGACATCCACCTAACTCAAATCATGCCAGATCGTGAATATTTCTGGAACAGAGAGTGCCGGACTACAGAGGCTCAAACTGGAGTTAACAAACCAAAGGCGTCAGAATAAACTTCTTCTTAACCTCACATAAATATTCAGGTCACTTTGAGCTACCCATCCCTCATCAAAACAGCAGACCCTGAAAACTAGAAACACCATCAACACCAGTGTTCCCTTTAAGCTGAGCACTTGGGTGACCACCAGGAGAGAGTCAGGTGCTGCCCAGCAGATTAGCAGAGTGTCCATAACCACCCACAGCTGACAGCTTGTCTTTCTACGGGTGGTGTACATCTTCACATGCATTGTTGCATATTACAAAATTTATTCCACACATGGATGGGGGAAATAAAGAGAGGGAACATTGGCCAAGACTTCAAAAATGGGACGGAAGGAAGGAAGGAAGGAAGGAAAGAAAGAAAGAAAGAAAGAAAGAAAGAAAGAAAGAAAGAAAGAAAGAAAGAAAGAAAGAAAGAAAGAAAGAAAGAAAGAAAGAATAGCCTATTGACTGACATTATATATTTCAATATTATGAATACTGTGCATATGTAAAAAGGTAGATGTTGTATTGCCAATGTTGCATGCTACATGTGTGATAGTGCCTCTAACAAATAGTTCTACAGAAAACAAATAAAAGGATTTCCACATTTTTAGCAGTCTTTTGCTTTGTGCATACACATTTTTTTAAACTTACTTTTTTCATATATCTACTATATATTTTAGAGAGTTTGTTTGATCAAGAATGCCTCCTAAACAGTAAGAGCTAAGACCTCCAAACTGAGTATAGTGCTTCCTCTTATCATAATTTAAAGACAAGGATTTGGTTGTTCCAGGAAAAGGGGATGTTCCTGGAATGGGACTGCTTCCCATAAACCCAGCCAGAAAAGATACAGAATCACCAAAGCAATGACTGTCCTTAAAATCAGCATAACAGAGCAAATGTTAAAAGAAACTGAACCAAGATGAGCCAGAAAAATTGGATGAAACTTGAATAGGATTGCTTCTCAATAAACCTTACAGAAAAAAGATAAAACAGAAAAATTTGTAGGATTGCTCTGTTTTGGCGCAACTAAATCAATGCTTAAAATTTAAAAACTAGAAGACAATGTTATTGGAAATCTAATTGACTATAGATCTTTCTTGTTAAAACATAACTAATTATAAGAGTTAGTAGGGATGATGAAAAAATACATTGATGGAATTCCCATTTTTAAAAAAATTACCAAAATTAACTTCATAAAAATCACACTGTATTTTTAAAAAATACAATCATTTCAATAAAGCATGTACATTTTCCTATGATTTAAAAAAGAGAGTTAAGGGCCAGGTAAATCTGTTAGTATACAATGTATAAATGAACAGAAAAACTATTTTGGACAATATCTATCCATAAAAACTTCTCTGTTTCTGAGTTACAAGGTGGAAGACACTTTAAAGTGAAGTATGAATTGGATACGAGATGTTTGGTAGTACTATGTAGAAAGTAAATGTATATTTTTAAAAGTGAGTTTAACATCATATTTGTGCACAGGTTAATAGAATCCAATTAACAACATATGGCCCAGTGCATAATTAACTAGAAGGAGAAAAGAGAAATGAAGAAGATAGTGAAAGAAAGTACAGGCAGTCCCCGGGTTACATATATCCGACTTACATCGGATCCCTACTTACAAACGGGGTGAGGCAACCCCACACTAGCTGCGCCCCCCCCCCCCAGCAGACCAGGGAGACGCGAAGCTAGCGCCCCCCCCCCCCCCCCCCAGCAGACCAGGGAGACGCGGAGCGGCTTTTCTCAGCAGACACCTCAGCTTGAGAATAAAGGACTGAGGGAAGTGAGGTGTGGGAGAATAAAACTGAGCTCTGGAGAAATGTTTGGCTAGAGTTTCCCCTACAATATGTACCAGTTCCGACTTACATACAAATTCAACTTAAGAACAAACCTACAGTCCCTATCTTGTACGTAACCCGGGGACTGCCTGTACATGCAAATGAGTATTTGTGATCACAGGTCATATATGTGTGTGCACGCACATGGGCATACAAATACTTTTTTTGCATTTTTTGTTCTCAAATCTACACATAGCCAGGCCAAAGTCCCTTTGGATATGCAGGTTTACAATAGTTTAACTTGTTTTCTCCCTTCCCTCCCCCCATTTCCTAAAAATATCTTGGGGATGCCTTACACTGTAGCAAATATAGCTATGGAAGCAATTTCTTGCTAACATACACCAGGTAATACACAAAAGGGATTTCCATTCCAGATTTTCTCACATCCATTGCAGACATGCAATTCCATTCAGATTAACTGAATGACATTACCAGAAAATTACAACTATCATAACCACAGGGCTGTGCCGGGTTGTATTTAGTTGCATTTACTAGCCTAGTTTTTATCTCCTAATAGAATTTTCCCACTAGGCTGGTGTTTCTAAAGGACATTATGCAACAACTCATTGAATTCTTCCCAACTGTACTGCTTGATTCCACTTTAAACTGCAGATATAACCTATTTTTATGCAAATATATACTTTCTCCACAACTTCAAAGCTCCTGTGCCCGCTAATTAAATCTGTCACTGTACTAAGGAACCTTCAATTGTATTTGCTCAATCCTTCAGCAGTGAGTTTTTCTCTCCCTTCGGACCAAGCATGTGATGAATGAAATAGCACTCCATGGCTTGCTTGTGGGAACATAGGGGGAAATGGTCCAACACTGCTCCCCAGGACAAAATGCTCCAAACCTCCTCTCCAAGGTCAATCTCCTTTGGTCCAGATTATCTTGATGCACTGAAATAAACATCCTGTAAGTGTTACATATGGGAAAGGCCCTACCAAATTCATGGCGCATTTTGGTCACTGTCATGGTCGTGGGGTTTTTAAATTGGGAAATGTCATTATTTCAGCTCTTTAAATTTCAAGTGTCATGGTGTTATAATTGTAGGGGCCCTGACCCAAAAAGAAGTTGTGTGAGGGTTGCACGGTTATTGTAGGGAGGTTGTGGTATGTCTACCCTTCTATTTGCACTGCTTCTGGGAGCAGCACTGCCTGCAAAGCTGGGCAGTTGGGGTATGTCTAGACTGCATCCCTCTGTCGGCAGAGGGATGCAGATTAGGCAGGTTGACATTGCAAATGAAGCAGGGGATTTAAATATCCCGTGCCTAATTTGCATAAAAATGGCTGCCATGTTTTGCCAACACAGCACTTCATCAGCAAAAAGCGGCAGTCTAGAGGGGGATCTGTCCAGAAAGAAAGCCTTTTTTGACAGATCCTGTAAACGTCCTTGCAGGAGGCATAAGGGGTCTGTTGAAAAAGGCTTTCTTTCTCAACAGATCTCCCTCTAGACTGCTGCTTTTTGCCAACAAAGTGCTGAGTCGGTAAAACGTGGCAGCCATTTTTATACAAATTAGGCATGGGATATTTAAATCCCTGCTTCATTTGCAATGTCGACCTGCCTAATCTGCATCCCTCTGCTGACAGAGTGATGCAGTCTAGACATACACTTGGAAAGCAGCAGCTGCTGGCCAAGAATTGAGCTCTGAAAGTAGAGCTACCACCATGAGCAGCGCAGAAGTAAGGATGGCCGGTATGGTGTTCTCACCCTTCCTTCTATGCTGCTGCATGCTGAGCTGGGCTTGTAGTCAGCAGCCGCCTCTCTGTCCAGCTCTGAAAGCAGCAGTACAGCAATAAGGGAGAAGTGGGTATGGTATTACCACTCTTATTTCTCATTGCTGCTGGTGGAGTGCTGCCTTCAGAGCAGGGCATCCAGCCCACATTACAGCCACCACTCCTCAGTTGCCCAGCTCTGAAGGCAGCTCAGAAACATAGGTTCCGGTATTGCCACTCTCCTAAAATCCCTCCTAAAGTAACCTTGTGACCCCCCTGCAATTCCCTTTTGGAGGATGACCCCTAGTTTGGGAAATGCTGGCCTCCCTCGTGAAATTGTGAAATTTACAATATAGGGTAAAAGCACATAAAAGGTCAGATTCCACAGGAAGGCACCAAATTTCGTGGTCCATGACACGTTTTGCATGGCTGTGAATTTGGTAGGGCCCAGAATAAGAGAGTTACACTTTCATTCAAAGAATGGGCACTAAGTTGGAGAGTTTCACAGATCCATTATTTCTGAAGGCCAAAAGGACTATTATGACCATTCATTCTTACCTCCTGCATAACACAGGACACATAACTCATAGAATCCTAGAACACTAGAACGGTAAGAGACCTTGAGAGGTCATCGAGTCCCGTCCGCTGCCCTCGTGGCAGGATCACGCACCATCTAGATCATCTCTGACAGGTGTCTATCTAGCCTGCTCTTAAATATCACCAATGATGGAGATTCTGCAGCCTGCCTAAGCAATTTATTCCAGTGTTTAACCACCCCAACAGTTAGGAAGTTTTTCCTAATGTCCGACCTAAATCTCCCTTTCTGCAATTTAATCCCCTTGCTTCATGTCCTAACAGCAGAGGTCAAGGAGAACAATTCTTCTCCCTCCTCCTTTCTCAGTTGGCTGAAAGAGAAAAAAATGTTTGTCCCATGCATCCATCTTTCCATAAGTTCCCCAGGCCATCTCCTGTGGGGCTCTGTATCACTAGGAGGTCTTGAGTTGTGGCAAGAAGCCCTCTGCAGACAGATGGTATTCCCTCTTCCCTGTGTGCAAACTCTGTCATTTGCTCGCTCACTTTAAACCCTTTATTCATGTTTGGGGGCTAACAGAGGTGCGTGACTGGGGAAGGCATTGCATAGCTCTTAGCAGAGAAGAGAGGACGTCGATGTGAATTGTCCCTTTGGGCTCTATTGCAGTAATGCGCACTGTGTTTGTCTTGGCCACGGACTATTTGTGTTTATCCGGGTTTCCAGAAGACCAGTATGCATTATTCATGAGATGATATCGAGTTAGCACCAAATAAAAGAAAACAAAAACCCAACAACCCTTCACTTTGTATCAGTGAGCTGGAAAAAAGAGTTTCTGCTCCCAGTGCTTCCAACACCTCTAGTTCTTAGATGTGTCTTTCTTGGACAGGCCCTTTGCCCACATTGAACACTAAATAAACAAAGAGAATAGTGATGGGTAAGATCCATCCTCTTGGATCTGCACCTGCATTTGTCCCCTGCTCTACATGCCTCTTCTCCAGCTTCTGCCTGGAAAGCAGCAGTAGCTGTAACTCTGCCCCTGAACTGTCTATGAAAGGTGGTCAGATGGCCTCTGTCACCACACTGTTTGAGCATTTCACAATCTTTAAAGTATTGATCCCTATCACCACACTGTGAGGTAGGGAAGGGCTATTACCCCTCTTTGTAAAATGGGAAACAGAGGCACAGAAAGGCTAAGTGACTTGCCCAAGATCACACAGGAAGTCTGTGGCAGAGCGGGGAATTAAACTCAGGTCTTTTAAATCCTAGACTACTGCCCTACCCTGCATCAGTACTCCACAGATCCATCCATTAGGGTTGAGTACATATTGTTTCCCTCCTTAACTCCTGCAGAGAATTTATGGGGATGGTAATACAGGTGGCCACAGGCTCTAACACCCATTCCATGGTTCCCTCTTCCCAGAAGCTATGGTGCCAGCATGCTGGAGGGCCCCAGAACCAGCTGGGGACACTGGTCATGCATGCAGATTTCTTTGTGCAACTAGTAGAACACCTGAGATCCATGAAGAATCTAAGGCAGTAGACTCCCTGATTCTTGCATCTCCTGAAAATCCAGTGCCCCCCCCCCCAAAGAATTTAGAGGAATCTCCATGAGGGGAACCTGAAAGAGTTTGCTTTTCCATTAGTATCCTCCTGGGATCTAGCCTTGTCCACAGGCTGTGGTTATCCACCTCCTCCTTCCTGAAACCAGGATCGTTCCAGCTTCCCAGTACAGGAAGAGGCAAAGCCTTCTACAGCCTGTAATCAGACAGAAGATTGGAACAGAGTCAGAAAAAATAGGGGTGGGACAAATCCTGACCTGGGGAAAGTGAGGAGAAGCTTGATTCTGAACGCAAAGTTGTTTAAAAAAAACCCACTTCCTGAAACGAGGATTGCTCCAGCTTCCCAGTGCAGGAAGAGGCAGAGCCTTCCACAGACCTGACACCTTGGAAGTGATATTCTCAGGGCTGGAGTTGGCAACCTAATGGCACTAAACCATATTTCTGGGAGTCGTATTCACCCAGGTCACCTTAATACTCCTCACCTCTGCAGGCAACTTGTGCTTTGTAGTCCAGCCATATTTGCAGCCAAATAATCCTTGCTACTTATAACGTATTAGAGACAGCCCCTTAATATTTAACAAGACAGCCCACCACACAAGTTAGATAGTGTAGCAATTACATTTTGAAATGGTGACATTCATAACAGCATGGAACCGCTACCTAACTTGCTGTAGGCTATGGGCATAAATGTCAGCGAAATATCTAATATTTCACAATTTAATGTGAACGTAAAACTTGTAATTATCCATTATTTTCAAACTATGATGGCGGTTTTAATTTCGGCATTCCGATTCCCCACCTCCCCCCGACAGCCTGGGAGGCATCGGCATTGTTAGCAATTCATTTATAAATTGATTAATTTAGTTTCATCCGAGGTTTAAATCCAAGCGCGTCAGACCCGAGATATGGCAGAAAGCACTTTGATGAACATCGGAACAGCTTGTCATTCCTTCCAGCATCTATGATCGCAAACCTGTAATAAGGAGCAGGACTCCTTCACGCGGGCAGCCAAAGGGGGAAGCAGCAGCCTGTAATCAGACAGAAGATTGGAACAGAGTCAGAAAAAAGAGGGGTGGGCCAAATCCTGACCTGGGGAAAGTGAGCAGAAGCTTGATTCTGAGCGCAAAGTTAATTTAAAAAAAAACACTTTCTGAAATGACTCAGAAATGGGCCCATTTGCCCCAACGCGTTGGTGAAACTGCACTGGTCCCAGCCAGCCTTTGGAAGGGAGACAGCATGGTAAATCCTCCAGAGAGTTAATCCCCGTTTTGCTCTGGGAAGGAATCATAGAATCATAGAATAATAGGACTGGAAGGGACCTCAAGAGGTCATCGAGTCCAGCCCCCCGCCCTCAAGGCAGGACCAAGCTCCATACACACCATCCCTGACAGATGTCTATCTAACCTGTTCTTAAATATCTCCAGCATCTAAAGGCCAGGAAAACCAGGAGCCGTGTGGCAGAAGTCAGTTTCTACAGGACATTCGGAAAAGTGAGGAGTACAAGGACGCATGCCTGAGACTATATAGAGCTGGTCACATTGGTTACTTCATTGGCACGGGGCAGCGAACTGCTTTCTGCTGTATTTGCAATGAGCAGACAGGTCAGACTTCGATTTAACGTGATGTGTCTGTTCAAACACCAACTCTGTGCACCGGTAGCAATCACAGGGCTGACACCTCGCCATGGTGCCTCCTGCTGGTAGCCCTGGGAATTAGCTCACATACTCGCAGGGCACCTTCCTCTCCTGGTGTCACCCCGTATCCTCAGTCCACGCACTCCCTTCTGGACCCGCGTTGCTCCCAGACGGCCGCATCCTCTTCAGGACACTGCCCTCCGGCAGTGCCCACTCCAGTGACTCTCGGCCCCCTTCCAGGGGGTGTCCTCGAGGGTCCTCCCTCCCAGGGAACACCCCTGGACCCTCCTGGCCTCAGAGACCTACTTCCCAGGGCTGCCCTTACAGTGAGGCGAACTGAGGCGGCTGCCTCAGGTGCCAGACAGTGGGAGGGCGCCACTAGGACCTAGAGTGTAGAAAATTGTGTCTGCTGCTGGTGCATCTGTATGCTCTCTGCTTAGATGCTCAGAGATGGTGGTAGAGTAGAACAGGAAGAAGGCAGAATTGAGACCTTTCAAATTTTTGGCCCAAGCGAGGGGGCATCATTTGAGCTCCCCGCCTCAGGTGCCAAAATGTTGTGGGCCGGCCCTGCGACTGCTAGTCTTCAGCTAGCTCGCGCAAACTGCAGTCTGCAGTGGCCACTCAGCATCAGCAAGGGGGTGTGGACCTGCTGCCTTTTCCTATCCTGGCTGCCCCTCGGCATCCTCATACTAACAGGCCTTCCCCAGCCCTGCCTTCCTTCCCCAGCCTTGATCTACCCCTAGGAAGCCTCCTACTTCCCAGGCAGCCAGGTCCCTCCTGCTCTCCCACCAGAGCAAGAGTAAGTCCTTCCTTCTCCCGCCAGGAGCCCCTCTTTATATAGCCCCCAGCTGGGCTCTAATCAGCAATAACTGCCCCAGCTGGGGCTTCCGTCCCTTAAAGGGCCAGTGCAGGGCAAATGCCCTGTCACTCAGAGACTTATGTCTGAAACCCAGTGGCTTGAAAAGGAACTGCTCACTGATCCAGAAAGTCCGCTCTTTTGGACTGTGTCATTGCCAGACATGAGCCAGACTGCACTCTAGTGCAGGGTTACTCAACTTTGGAAGCCCAGGGGGCCACGATGATACTCACAGTGCATGCCAAGGGCCGCAACTTAAGTGGGATTGCATATACATGCAAATGTATATGCAAATATATGCAAATAGCCTCTTTCACACTAACAGGCATGAATACGATTAAGGCAAGACTACAAAACACATAGACCCCATTTAAATCAGTTCTGCTGATGATAATAAAATGCAATATTTGCCCAATTTCTACCCATATGACAGCACTTTTAATGAGCAATGACAGTCCAGGAATTTAACTAGTAAAACGCATCTCAACAGAAAACCGTTATATTGACTACTTTTTTGTTTTGGCTTCACAACAGTCCAGGATGTTAACTACTAAAACATATATCAACCCAAACCACACCATATACCCAAACTGCACCGCAGGCCACGTGTTAAGTAGCCCTGCTCTAGTGGAATCATAGAGTCAAAATGTAGGAAGAGACCTCAAGAGGTCATGGAGTCCAAACTGCCCACCAAAAGCAGGATTAACCTCAACTAAATCGTCCCAGCCAGAGCTTTGTCAAGCCGGGACTTATAAACCTCTATGGATGGAGATTCACCCCGTCTCTAGGGAACCCATTCCAGTGCTTCACCACCCTCCGAGGGAAATAGTTTTCCCTAATATCCAGCCTAGACCTCTCCCACTGCAACTTGAGATCATTGCTCCTTGTTCTGCCATCTGTCACCACTGAGAACAGCCTCTCTCCATCCTCTTTGGAACCCCCCCTTCAGGAAGTTGAAGGCTGCTACCAATTTCCCCTTCACTCTTCTCATCTGTAGACTGAATAAGCCCAAATCTCTCAGCCTCTCCTCATAAATCATGTGCTCCAGCCCCCTCATCATTTCTGTTGTCCTCCACTAAACTTGCTCCAGTGCATCCACATCCTTTCCGTAATGGGGGAGTCCCAAATTAGACACAATACTCCAGATGTGACCTCACCTGTGCCAAATAAAAGGGAATAAATTCTTCCCTAGCTCTGCTGGCAATGCTCCTCCCAGTGAACCCCAATATGCTGTTAGCCATCTTGGCTACACAGGCACACTGGTGACTCATATCCAGCTTCTTATCCACTGGAATCCCCAGGTCCTTTTCTACTGAACGGCTGCTTAGCCAGTTGGTCCCCAGCCTGTAACAGTGCTTGGGATTCTTCTGTCCCAAGTGCAAGTCTCTGTACTTGTCCTTATTGAACCTCATCAGATTTCTTTTGGCCCAATCCTCCAATCTGTCTAGGTACCTCTGAACCTTATCCCTATCCCCAAGCTCAAGTGTTATCCACGAATTTGCTAAGGGTGCAATCCATCCCCTCATCTAGGCCATTAATAAAAATGTTGAACAAAACCAGCCCCAGAACCAATCCTTGGTACATTGCGCTTGATGCCGACTGCCAACCAGACATCGAGATTTTGAACACTACTCATTGAGCTCAATGATCTAGCCAGCTTTCTATCCACTTTACAGTTCATTTATCCAATCCATACTACTTTAACATGGTGGCAAGAATACTCAGGGAGACTGTATCAAAAGCTTTGCTAAAGTCCAAGTATATCATGTCCACTGCCTTCCGTATATCCACAGAGCCTGTTACCTCGTCATAGAACGCGGTCAGGTAGGAGCAAACAGGTATGGGGCAGCCTCCTCAGAAGCACTAGGCCTTTGGCCAAAATCAGGTTAAGTTCAATACTATTTTGTCTGCAAGCATTTTGCATAGATTTAATGGTGAATGTGAAGATAGAAGAGCACTTAAGGGAAACAGATGCAACGTAAAAGGGACCATACGTGTTGAGAGAGTGACTGAGTTAAACATTTTGGTCCCAAATTAATCATACAACGATCTTTCTGTCTCTCTCTCTTGCTCTCTCTCATCTGAGAAAAGGTGAAGGACATTTTGTGTCATGTTTTTAAAATGTGAATTGGTTTGGTTGTTTAAATAATATGCTCAATACAAACCAAAACAAACTGCAGATGTTGCCCAGAAGTAGCACTTTGCTCTTTGATGTTTTTAGGTGCTTTATCAAAAAATAATTTCAGCTTCCACCAGATTTCTCCTCCAACACACCTGTCTCATCCTGACAGATTTGCCCTCAGTGAGGGAATACATTTGTCCCATTGCGTTTACCGATGGGCACTGACTCATAAGACTCCCAGAGAGCTGCTTTCAAGTTACGTCACTCAGGATACATCTAGACTGCTTTCCTCTTCCGAAAGAGGAAATGCAAATGAAGCACTGATTAGCATATTCTCATGCTTCATTTGCATATCCTCATCTGACTCTTTTTGTAGAAGAGGTTTTTTTGCCAAAAAATGCAGTCTAGACGCAGCTTTTTCACGAAAAAAACCCTTTTTCAAAAGAACCCGTATTCCTCAAAAAATGAGGTTTACAGGTTCTTTCAAAAAAGGGTTTTTTTCATGAAAAAGCTGTGTCTAGACTGCATTTTTTGGCAAAAAAACCTCTTCTGCAAAAAGGGTCAGAAGAGGATGTGCAAATGAAGCACAAGAATATGCTAATCAGCTCTTCATTTACATTTCTTCTTTTGAATGAGGAAAGCAGTCTAGATGTACCCTCAGATTTGAGTTGTTAGAGGGCTCACTCGATGTGCTGGAGGCGATGTAATGGGAGTGACATCTTCATTTCAGCCTACCTGGACAGTCTTCATTTCCTCCTTGAAATGAGGCAGATGTTCAAATCGTGCTATGTGATGGTCAATACATTCAAACTGCACTAGCCAAACGCATGAACTTCCATTCCTACTCAGAAGGCCATTGGGGGTAGAACGTCTGCTACTGCCTCAGGGTATGTCTACACTACCCCGCTAGTTCGAACTAGCGGGGTAATGTATGCATACCGCACTTCCTAATGAAGCCTGGGATTTGAATTTCCCGGGCTTCATTAGCATAAGCGGGGAGCCGCCATTTTTAAATCCCCGCTGCTTTGAACCCCGTGTAGCGCGGCTACACGGGGCTCGAACTAGGTAGTTCAGACTAGGGTCCTATTCTGAACTACCGTTACTCCTCGTGAAACGCGCTACACGGGGTTCGAAGCAGCGGGGATTTAAAAATGGCGGCTCCCTGCTTATGCTAATGAAGCCCGGGAAATTCAAATCCCGGGCTTCATTAGCAAGTGCGGTATGCATACATTACCCTCCTAGTTCGAACTAGGAGGGTAGTGTAGACATACCCTCTGAGCTTAGTAAAACCTAATGGATAAAGAAATGTATTACATTACAACCTCTTGAAAAGTAACAGCCTGGAAAGAAATGTCTCAAGAGTGAAAAATAATACCAGGCAATTAATTCCCTTATGCTCCGTTATGGAGTTACTTACCCAATGCCACGATACCTCTCTGAACATGTTCACCCCCTGAGGATAAACTGGACCACAAATTGCAATTGACAAAGTCCCAGTGCCTGATGTGTTTGACCTTATCCTGTGCTGGGGAAAGGGGAAAGGTTATGTTTGTATGTCATATAAGCACCATCCATTCTGGAGTTGAAAAAAAAATAAAAAACCTTCCCTTATCAAATATCATAGATTATAAAAGCTGTAAAATGTTAGACATACAGTCTCAGAATGCAATTTTCCTCCCTTGTCTCTCAAAATTATGAGCTGACTTAATTATAGACTCACTCATTGCTAGTACCCTGTTTCCATTGCTAATTGAGCAATAGAGATTTGTTTGGCAGGGGGTCAAGAGTGCAACATCCTAGCTGATTAACATTCAGGTTTAAATAGCCCAAAACTGTTTTCTGAAGCCTTCCAAGGAGATTTAATATTTTGTTCTGAATACCGACCAAAAGGCCTTTTCATTCAGAAGTGAATAATCTTTTCAAACACATTCTTAAAAATAAAAGAAAGAAAGACTTGACATAAGCCAGCAGCAGGTTTAAAAGTTTAAAGATAATTTATCCATCTGATTTGCTTGTTTTTCAAACCCAATATTAAATAAGTCTGCCTGATTTTTCGCATCTCCAACACTCTGCATTTTGCATAGTCAATGAGATTACGTTATGGTCAGAATACATTAGTGGGTTGCTTCTTCCCTTGAGATAATGCACTCTTCTTTCTGCAGTATTCGGGGTCAAAAATATATTAAAGGAGAGAATGACAGTGTTATTGAAAGATGTAATTGTCTGGGGTGGTTTTCCCTGACTTCAGGCCTCAAAATAATGTCTACATATACATACATTCATGTGCACACACAAAAACAAAAGCCGGAGCTAAGAGTACTTAAGAACATCATTGTAAAACATGGTTTCACATTTCATAACTTCCTGAAAAATTCTCCTTTTGAACTGAATTTTTCCAAGCTTGGTCTAAGCACAGAGGTCATCTGTTTGTGAAAATTTAAGCAATATTCATTCACTACTTAGAAGGTAGGACTGTGTATTTATAACCACCACATACATCAAAGTTTTGCTGTTATGTAACACCTGGACAGGGGGCACCAAACCAGGAACCTTGAAAAGTCATGGAGAGATTGCAGAGGACTGGAAAAGGTCAAATATAATGTCCCTCTATAAAAAGGGAAATAAGAACAACCCAGGAAATTTTGAGTCAGTGTGACGCTGTTGCAAAAAAAGCAACCATGATTCTGGGATGCATTACAGGATTATTGTAAGCAAGACACAAGAACTCTAACCCTATGCTATGCACTGATTAGGCCTCAGTTGGAGTATTGTGTCCAGTTCTGGGCACCACATTTCAAGAAAGATGTGAAGAAAATGGAGAAGGTCCAGAGAAGTGCAACAAAAATGATGAAAAGTCTAGAAAAAATGACCTATGAGAGAAGATTAAAAGAATTGGGTTTGTTTAGTTTAGAAAAGAGAAGACTGAGAAGGGGACATGACAACAGTTTTCAATTAACTAAAAGGATGCTACAAGGAGGAAGGAGAAAAATTGTTCTCCTTGGCCTTTGAGGATAAGACAAGAAACAATGGGCTTAAAGTGCAGCAAGGGAGGTTTAGGTTGGACATTAGGAAAAACTTCCTAACTGCCAGGATGATTAAACACTGGAACAAATTGACTAAGGGGGTTGTGGAATCTCCATCACTGGAGATATTTAAGAGCAGGTTGGATAGATGTCTATCAGGGATGACCTAGGGTATGTCTACACTACCCTCCTAGTTCGAACTAGGAGGGTAATGTAGGCATACCGCACTTGCAAATGAAGCCCGGGATTTGAATTTCCCGGGCTTCATTTGCATAAGCGGGGCTCCGCCATTTTTAAATCCCCGCTCGGTCGAACCCTGTGCCGCGCGGCTACACGCGGCACGAACTAGGTAGTTCGAACTAGGCTTCCTAGTTCGAACTACCGTTACTCCTCGTGGAATGAGGAGTAACGGTAGTTTGGAATAGGAAGCCTAGTTCGAACTACCTAGTTCGTGCCGCGTGTAGCCGCGCGGCACAGGGTTCGAACGAGCGGGGATTTAAAAATGGCGGAGCCCCGCTTATGCAAATGAAGCCCGGGAAATTCAAATCCCGGGCTTCATTTGCAAGTGCGGTATGCCTACATTACCCCGCTAGTTCGAACTAGCGGGGTAGTGTAGACATACCCCTAGACAGTGCTTGGTCCTGCTGTGAGGGCAGGGGGCTGGTCTTAATGATCTCTCATGGACCCCTCCAGTTCTAGTATTCTATGATTCTATGACCTCTGGAGCTTAGTGCATGAGAATCTTCAGCTTGAGCTAAAAGCCAGCTGGCTCTCAGCTAAGACTATAGAGCAAATTCATTCTTTCTCTCTATAAGTGGTCTACGTGCCACTACATGAGACAGTGAATCTACATATATCATGACCGCGGACTCCTCCCCAGCACAGGGCATACATCTTTCTACATGTCTCAGGATGTCTACAGTCTTTGCATCCACCACACAATCCAAAAAGGGGATACCAGGACATCATCTGGAAGGCGGCCCCCAACTATGGGATAGTTTCCTGCCACTCCAGCTTGCTGTTCTCCTACCCCGAGATTTTCATCCTCTTCAGTGGCACAGAGGTTGCTTACACTATAGGTGATGCAGCAAGACTTTGGGCTTAGCACATTTTTAACCAGTTAGAAATCACATTGTGGGGGTTTGGAAGGTTTCTTACAATTAGGTTTATTAGTGCTAGATTAAGGTAACGGTCAGAGCTGTCCTGTCCATAGCATGATTCGGGGTGACTGGCTCAGGCTCACTGCTCTAGGGACCCCTGCAGTGGTTGCCTCAACGTCCTATGGATGGGGCCCAAGGAAGCTCAGGGGATTATCTGGGGATCTAGTGTGGGGTGGAAGCAGGGGTCACCCTCCTCCCACACTCACCACGGTGGTGGGAACCAGAGTCACCCAGCAGTGTTCTCAACTCCACTCTGCCCCTCCACCTCCTCTCAGCCTGCTGTGCTCTGCTTCACCGTGGCAGCAGGATGCAGTGCGCGCTGGTTGCCATGGTGAAACGGGAGGAGAGGGTGGGAAGGGGCAGAGCGGCAGTCGAGCAGGGGTGGAGCTTGGGGGAAGGGATGGCGCAGGGGCAGGGCTAGAGAAGAGGTGGGATGGGAGCAGGGCCTGCAGCGGAGGGTTGTTCTAGACCCTGCACATGGGGCACTGGGTGGGTTGCTCCAAGCCTTGTGCCAGCCCTAGGGACAGTCCCAGTAACAGATTGCCAGAAACTAGCCATTCAAACACTTCCTTCACCTAAAACAAAACAAAAAACCTGCAGGATCTATTAATCTTCCTTATAATAAATATGATGTATACCCACAGCACTTTTAGTTTGCTGTGATTATTCTCCTTCTCCAGCCGTGCCAGGTCCACTTCACGCCCTCCAGAATGAATATGCCATTTGGAAAGTGATCATTAGCCTGGACAGCAGGGGATGTTCCACATTCTGGTAATTTATCAGCTGCCCAGAGGGAAGGGAACTGCTTTCTCTGGATCATCCTAAAACAGGGAGGCAGTTTCCCCTCATTATGAGAGGTTGGGGAAGATTGCTGTGCCTGGATTATAGCAGATAAATGGATGTTCATCATCCGCAGCTGTATGTTTTCTTTCATGTGAAAAATTAAAATGTGACTTTCTGCTCTTAAAAGCACATTGAAATATATCTGGGGCATTTGTGAGGGATATAGGGGGTTCTTTTCCTGACACTGTTGAACATGGAGGAAAGTTTGTTCAAGTCTGTGTTGAATTTCTATTAGTAATACGTTATATATTTTTTTCTCCTGTTAGCAAACAAGTCTGTTTCTGAGTCTCTAAGGGCATGTCTACACTAGGAAATTATTTTGAAATAACTAAATTTCAAATAGCTCCCAAAATAATTATTTTGAAATTAACATTATTCCTCAAGGAAAGCAGGTACAGAGATTTTGAAATAACCAGCCTGTTATTTTGAAATATCAGGCTTAGTGTTGTGTATACTCAGCTTATTATTTCTACCTAGGGAGGGTTATTTTGAAATAAACCCCTAGTGTAAACCTGGGCTAAGAGTGAGCAAGGTGAAGTTCTGTGGTTAGAGCTCTGTGTAAAGGTAAGCACCCAAAAGATGGGATTACTATTTATTGTTGATAATAATTATTTGTATTGCAACACAATCAAAGGACACCAGTCAGGGATTAAAGATCCATTTCATATCTATAATAAAAGGAGCATGCATGCTCCAATGTGTTTATTTCTTCTCTAACGTTTCATTTTAGAAAAGAGGAGATTAAGGGAGGATATGATGGAGGTCTATAAAATCATGACTGGCGTGGAAAAAGTGAATAAGGAAAAGTTATTCACTTATTCCCACATATAAGAACTGGGGATCAACAAATGAAAGTAATAGGCAGCAGGTTTAAAACAAACAAAAGGAAGTGTTTCTTCACTCAGCGCACAGTCAACCTCTGGAACTCCTTGCCAGAAGATGTGGTGAAGGCTAGGACTTTAACAGGGTTCAAAAAAGAGCTAGATAGATTCATGGAGGTTAGGTTCATCAATGGCTATTAACCAGAATGGGTAGGAATGGTGTCCCTAGCCTCTGTTTCTCTGGAGGTAGGTGACAGGGGTGGGATCACATGAGGATTACCTGTTGTATTCCATCCCTCTGGGGCATCTGGTATTGGCCACTGTTGGCAGACAGGATATTGGGCTGGATGCACCATTGATCTGACCCAGTATGGCCGTTTTTATGTTCTTATGCTATGTTCTTTTTTCCTGTTCCACCTTTTATTTAGATAGTAATCAGTCCAGAGTGACAACGCAAGAGAGGACAAATTACCAGGTCCGCAATCTATATCCAAAGTTTCTCAGAACCTCTAGAGCATATAAAACTGGGCTTGGGAATTTTGGAAAAACAAAGTCACTTAGGGAAATTCATTCCCTGTCTTGTCGAGAAACTCGTGAGGACAGCATCTCTTATGTTATTTTCTATCATAAATACTTCCAGGGTGCCTAGAAGAATTGTTTGCATCCCATGGGGACAGTTGTGATGCTGAAGAGGACTCGGAAATTATCCTAATTTTGTAGGAACTCAAATCTTAGGGGTTCAAGTCCAATTTTAATAAATTGATGAAAGTTCAGGTTGATGAATATGGGGCAGGAGAATGTATTTGATCCAGTTCAACCTGCCTATCTGTTTTCATGACATAGGATGGAACCCACTTGCTAACCTTTCTAGTTGCTCACCAAAATGGCTGGTCTCTTGGGGCATGTCTCCATTAGGAAACTATTTCAAAATAACTAAAACTGATTCAATAACTCCTGAAATAACAAAATTGAAATAGTGTGTCCTCACTACAGGGGAGCCTCAAAATTAGTCTGAGGCAGGCTTTGTTAATGTGGGCTCACTACCTCAGCATAGAGGCCCAGGAAGCACTGGGGAATAATTCGTTTGAATGACTGTGGGGAGTCGTTATTTTGAAATAGCAGCACCAGCGCATCCACACTATCGCTATTTTGAAATAACTATTTTGAAATTAGCGTTGTTCCTCAAGGAAAGCAGGAGTACAGATTTCAAAATAAGCGGCGCCATATTTTGAAATAATTGGCTTAGTAGTGTGGACGCTTTGCCTCTTAATTCGACCTGAGGGGGATTATTTTGAAATAAATCTGTAATGTAGACCAGGGCTTGGTGATCTAAAATGAGCTGTGAACACTATTGTCCTGATCCGGCTCCCCTTGACAGTCAGCAGGAGTCTTTCCATTGTTGCCAGTGGTAGTTGGACCAAGGCTCTTCCGACACGACCAGAGAAGAAGCTGCTTCTAGTCAAAGAACAATGCAAAAAAACAAATAACTTGAACTTGCCTGAACATCAGCAACAATCAATTTCCTCCCCATGTGGCAGCTGCCTGCATTAGCATGAGTCCTAACTTGTTTTGTATATTACTTCTAACATGGCCTACATTGTAAAAAACAGTTAAGGCCTGATGGAAAATACACTGCTTTGCAAACAGTTTTGCTTGTACACCATAGATTTTCCTGTCGCTTTTATTCCCTTGGTATTTTATTACAGAGGGATATTTGCATGAAAATAGAATCTTTGTTTCATAAGAATTCATGTGTTCCTGTTACTATGGTCCTGGAGGAATTTACAGTGAATGAACACCATATATCTCTCATGTTCTCACACATGCAAACAATTTAAATAATTGGCCATTTTTAGGTATCTTCCTTTTTTCCCCTGAATGCCCTGTTCAATCAATGCCATAGTTATCTCAAACTCGGAGCAGGATGGAAGCCACGAAATAAACAGTGGTGTTAAAGAGCTTAAAAAAGGGTCTCTGGGATCAGAGCGCACTATATTAAATTTCTGCTGGGCATGTTCAGAAGAACGAGTCTGATGGGAGAAACTGTGCGCTACCATCCTATAGAATTGCTGCCCACTACTGGATGGGTGGTATCCCGATTTGTAATGCATTTGTCAATTTCTTCTGCTGGCAAAGGCAGCAGAGAAGTCCTTGCAGTTAAGAAGATGGGATGTTTTCAGTGTGAAAGATTGCAAATAGACATGTTCAAAGTTTTTCATTAAGAAAGCTATTCTGTTGGAAAATGATCTCCCTTTGAAAAAAATTAAACTTGCCATGACAAATATTCCACCCTGAAATTCACTGGGATTTTCCCTGCAATGTTTTTTTTATTGAATGATAACTTAAATGTGTATTGAAATCATTTTCAAAATTATAGAAACATTTTAAGGACCAAGCCCACCATTTTGTAAGAAGACAATGTTATCAGGTTAAAAATAATCTGTGATGATTTTGAAGTTGACCATAATATAACTTTCCATTGAAATTTTGCTAAAAGTATCAAAGAAAATTTTGCAAACACAAGGAAATGGGTGCATTTTGAACCCTGCCAAGCAGAAATAACTTCAAAATGTTGAAATGTTTCACTAGAAACATATTTTTTGTCATTTTATTGATCAGCTCTAGTTACAAGCTCTACTCCTGATGCTACTTGTATGTGGCTGGCCAGTAAGCAAGGTTGTGCATTTACGCAACTGCAAAACATTCTGTAGTGACCCAGTTACAGTGTGACATGGAACATTTCCCACCTTGAGGATACAGTTGGGTTTTCACTCTCCCTGTCTGGGCAATGAACCAAAACCAAACCTCTGAAACACAAACAAGTTTGAAGTTGAATTCCTGATGTGGGCCCATGTCTCATGACAACTAATTTCAAACTTACTGTAAAGTGTGAAACAACAGCATGGTCAGAAGAGCTGGCAGGGCTTACTTTGGCTGGCATGTACCAGGCATTGCTTTGCTCTCTGGTCTGCCAGAAGTGCTCATCTCAGTTTCTTGTAATATCATGTGCGTCAACAACTCCTGCTTTGGATCCAGCCTCACATATCACCAGCATCTTATTCTTTGTTGTTGTTTTTTCCAAAAAGAAACACTATTTTTCCCCAGTAGGCAACCACATATTAATTTTTATCCCTACAGTCTGAGCAAAACTACAGTATATGATATCACCGAACCGGCATTTTGATCCTCTGTGTTCACTTAATTGAAACAAATATATCCATTTAAATCTACATATCTTCCAAATTTCTAATGGCTCCCGTAATTCATGGCAATCTTTTATCACTTGAAAAACAATCAGGTTCTTTGCTTGCCTAATTCTGTTTTGCTTGCTCCCAGGCAATTTAGCTCCTGAACCATCAGTCTGCACATGTTCATTAGCTTCATCTATTTAGCTGCTTGGGCAGCTGTGCTATTCAGTGGAGCCAAAAAACACTGCCTGCATGTTGGATTCCAGTGCAAGCCTTTACCCAAGGAACCTGCAGGGTTTTCCACAGTCAGAGTGACTGGCCAAAGCCATTGGATGAAACTGACCCACAATTCAGCCCTTCTTTTATATGCCGCAGTTGCGAGGTTGTTGATTCTAAAGTGAGAAGCGACCATGTAGTCTGACCACCTTCCCAACCCCAGGCCGCACCTTTGCTATATTTCTTAAATCCCCATCTCCTGGAGTCAACTGATGATGAAAGAATCTCAACTTTCACTGGGCCTGGACAAAGATCTTGATCGGATAACTCAAAATAAAATCAGCCTTCCTTATCTGTAATACCTCATTGACATCAAAAGCGAAGTATGGGACACTTCCAGCCCACTCCTTTAGCTTCATTAGCACTGACACCACCATTGACAGCTACTTTTTTTTTTCTTTTCTCCCTTCTTTTTCTGTTATTAATTCTGGGTCCCCCTTTTTTCTCCACTCATGCTCGTCTGAAGCAGTAGGCTTTGTCCACAAAAGCTCATGACACTGTTTGTATTTTTGTTAGGCTCTAAGGGTGTGTCTACACAGCAAAGTTTTTTCGGAATAACAGCTGTTATTCCAAAATAACTATGCGAGTGTCTACACAGCAATTCCGCTATTTTGAAATAATTTTGAAATAACGGGCAGTTTATTCCGACTTCTGTAAACCTCATTCTATGAAGAATAATGTCTACTCTGAAATAGTTATTTCAGAATAGGGGGTGTGTAGATGCTCCATTTCTGCTATTTCAAAATAGCCCCTTACCAGGGCCATTCTAAGTTATTCCTCCTGGAGCTCTAAATCAAGAAAGCACATTTACATTAGGGAAGCCTGCTTCAGACTAATTTTGAGGCTTCCCTGCAGTGTAGAGTGCTATTTCAAAATAAGCTATTTAGGAATAACTGGTCCGGAATAGCTTATTCCGAAATAACTGAGCAGTGTAGACGTACCCTAAGGTGCCCCAGGACAACTTGTTGTTTTTAAAGTTACAGACAAACACAGCTACCCCTCTGAGACTCTTCAATCAGAAGTCAGTATTCTTAGGCCTCCTAAGGAAAAGATCGAAAACATGACCATGATTCTTTGGCCCAGGTCTGATCAAGGCTCAGAAGCTAGTAGGCAAACACAATAACCCCACATATTGGGTGTTGTAAAACTGTGCTATTGTTAAGCCATGCCTCAGATCTCAAGATATTTTCTGAGCTTGTTGTTGGCAAATGTTACTGGGTTCCAAAGTACCGATGGTAAGAGATGAACAGTGGAAATAACGCTTATTTAGCCCATCAGGCAACAACCTACAGATCCCACCCTCTTTCCAAGGGAAGTTCACCCTTGTGCAGAGAAGAAACAGGAAGGTCGATTAGGAGGGCTCAAGAGGGAGTCACGAGGTACACACAGGGGGGCTGGAACAATTTACATAGTGGGGGTGCTGAGAACCATTGAACCAAACTGTAAACCCAGTAGAGAATGGGTCCACTTCAAGTCAGAGGATGCTGCAGCATCCCACCCCCCTCCTTCATTCCAGCGCCTATGGGTCACACAGGTCTTGGGGCTCTGCACTGAGGTGAATTTTACCCTGAGCCCCTGCTTTGAAGAAGCGCTCACACTCCACCGCCGCCACACAGCCAAGTGGCACCCACACAGACGAGCCAAAAACTTCACCCTTAGGTCCAACTCCATGCTCCCGGAAGGGGCAGAGTCCTGGGCAGATGGGGCAGGGACGAGGCAGCCTTTCCTGTGCCGCCCAGACCACATCCCTGCCCCCACACCCGTGGCTCTGTAGTGTGCCACGCAGAGCTCCTGTGGCAATTTAAAGGGCCTAGGTCTCTGGCTGCTGCCGCTGCCACAGCAGCCCCAGACCCCTTTGAATCACCAGGCTCCAGGACAGCTGCCTCCATTGTCCCTCCTGTCCTCTGTGGTTGGGCCTGCACCCACAGGCCCTGCCTTTCAAACATAAGTGAGCTCACAGGAGCTGGTCAGGTCATTTTCCCTGGAAAACCATGGACACAGACAAGGCATCTGGTCAAAGTGCCCAAGGGGGAGACCCGCCCAGAAATAGCTCTGTGAAACAGGGACTTGAATGCACCTTTCCTCCATCTCAGTCGAGGGCCCTGATCCTCACGCCGCATAGCCAGTCTCTGCTGTGGGAAGTGTAAAAGCTTTTTGGTTTCTGTTTAAAACAGCTAACCTGGGACTCAGGAAATCTTCAAAGGGTGGGGGTGGCTTTCCGAAGGCTACGTCTACACTGGCATGATTTTCCGGAAATGCTTTTAATGGAAAAGTTTTCCGTTAAAAGCATTTTCGGAAAAATCACGTCTAGATTGACAGGATGCTTTTCCACAAAAGCACTTTGTGCGCAAAAATGTCCATGGCCAATCTAGATGCGGTTTTCCGCAAAAAAGCCCCGATCGCCATTTTCGCGATCAGGGCTTTTTTGCAGAAAACAGTACTATGCTGTCTACACTGGCCCTTTTGCACAAAAGTCTTTTGGAAAAAGACTTTTGCCCGAATGGGAGCAGCATAGTATTTCCGGAAAAGCACTGATGATTTTACAGGAGATCGTCAGTGCTTTTCCGGAAATACAAGCGGCCAGTGTAGACAGCTGGCAAGTTTTTCCGCAAAAGCAGATGATTTTGTGGAAAAACTTGCCAGTCTAGACACAGCCTAAGTGTTTTCATTCTAACCGCTCTGGGTGAAGGGAACTTTGGGAGTTCTGTAGAGACAGGGCTTAGCGCACTGAGACTCAAGGGCAGCACAGGACAACTACACTCCCGACTCTTCAAACTCACCTGGAATCACGGCCGGTCTCACCCATATGCCAAACCCACAGCTGCGTGGGGCACCTGAAAATCTGGCTCTTAATTTCCACCCATCTACCTCTTCCTATCCCTGTTCTGTGGGTCTGCTTCCTTGGGGGAGGAGCTAAGTTAACTGAAAAGTAACAAAGCCGGCCAGAGCTATGAGCAAAACATTGAACCTGTGTAAATGGCAATGAAGCTATTTAACAGACGACCCCAGGTACATACGGTCAGTTTCTGAATTGACTGTGTTAGTCAACGCTTTCAAAATATTTCATGAGTGTGCTGCTAAAGATTATAAAATTTCATCGCTTACAAAATCAGCGTCTCCCCAAACCCAAGCTGCTATCGGGCATAGGGGTGTCAGTTTATTAGTACAGCATAGGGCCCCATAGATCCTAAGGATGGCCTGGCTGGAAGGCTCTACCAAGCACCCCATGTGTTTGCCCAGTGCAGCCTTATCCTAATTCTATACGCTCCACTTGTATCTGTCTGACAAATGCAGCACATCCACGTGCATGCTAATCAGCATGAGCCGGTTTTCTTCCAGTGCCTTTCCCACAGGCCCTTTTCCCCTTAGCTCAAAAAGCGTCATGATACACTGACTGCAGGTGTGACCTTTTCCAAAGGGCATATTCTCATCATTCACCATTTCCACTATTTCATGTAGCAGCAAGTCTTGGAAGATTGGGAGTCTAGACTGTAGGGGCATTAATCTTTTGTAAGGTGCTGGATCTGTTAGGCTCACAAATCGCTACCTTAATGGCTGGCCTCAATATAATGGATTCGCTTTGCTGAATGCGTCTGAAGGGGAACCCGAGGAATTCCTCCTTTCCATTCGGACACAGAGCGAGTCCATGAAATTCAGCCACATAATGGTCACTCCCTGCTCATGGAATCCTCTTAACCACAAAACCCTCTTTCTCTCAAGTGGACTAAGACACTGGCTGGACTGGGGTTTCCTATGGCACTGGGATTTCAGACTCCCTTTGGGACCCAAGGCAAGTGATTGAGTGTCTCTAGACTTCAGTTCCCCATCTGTGAAATGGAAACAATAATGCTGCACTTCCTTTCTCCAAGTCTCTGTCTTTCTCATCTAGCTTGTCATCTGCAGGGGACTGCCTATGCTGAGCACAGTGGAGTGGGGGGGGGGGGCTGCTCCCCCCCTTGCCATTCCAACCCTGGGGTGACAGTCTCCCCCTCTTGTCAGCCATCTGCTGGAGGCAGGATACCCAAACCCCTTGCTGCTCAACCCCGAACACAGGCCTGAAACATAGACTCATTGCCCTACCCTGCCTGAGGGCCTGGGCTATCTAACTGCCTTTGCTGCTCCACCATGAATACAGGCCTGAGCTGTAGAATCTTGCTGTGCTGTTAATTCCACATGACAGATGATGTCCCCAAAAGTAACAAAGCAAAGTGACCTCCCACAGACCCGGGGGGGGGAGAAGTAACCCCGCTGCTAAACGACTACACCCCTAGCCCCAAAGCTTCGTACCCTGCCAAGGAAAGCTATCAGGTTGGTTTGACACAATTACTTCTTGACAAATCCATGCAGACTGTTACTCATCCTCTTAATGTTTGCAAGTCGATTGCTTAACGGTTTGGTCTCCACATTCCAGCCCATAGGATTGACTGGAGAAGGGAAGCACTATCCTCCTTGCAAGCCAAACTAACTGGAAGCCCGAAGGTTCATGGAAGTGCACACATTTCCTACGTTCTGGTCTGTCATTGTTCCCAGCAATAGTGGTCTGTGTCCTAAAGTGCAAATATGTCTGTTCACAATGAAAATAAGATTCAATAGTGTCATTCCCCAGGCTCTTAGAATGTGTCTACACTGCAGGAAAATACTCAGGGCTGGCCCGTGGCAGCCAATGCAGGGTTACAGGGCTCAGACTAGGGCTATAAAATGGTTGTCTAGAGGTTCAGGCTCAGGCTGACTCCTGGGACCCTTCTTTCTTGACCAGTCTCCAGGCCTGAACTTTTCCATCACAGCTTTATAGCCCTGCAGCCTGAGCCCTATGAGCCCATACCCACTGACATGGGCCAATCACGGGTGTTGCAATGTAGACATGTCTGTCAGGGCTCCTTTTGGAAAAGGGGTGGAGGTTTATGACGCTGACAGGTTCTGGAATGAGACAATGAACAAGCTAAGAAGGCCACCTGCATGCTACTTGGGATGAACTGAAGCATCTGTCTGTCATAGTGCCAGACTCACTGCCATAGCGCCTCCTGCTGGTAACTCTGGGAGTGAGTTCTTTCCTCAGCACCCCTTTCTGGCTGGTGTTTCCCCTGTCCATGCTAGCATTCTGGACCCATGTCACTCCAGGTATGTCTAAACTGCATCCCTCTGTCGGCAGAGGGATGCAGATTAGGCAGGTCAACATTGCAAATGAGGCAGGGATTTAAATATCCCGCACCTAATTTGCATAAAAATGGCCATCGCGATTTGCAGACTCAACACTATGTCGGGAAAAAGCGACAGTCTAGAGGGGGATCTGTCGAGAAAGAAAGCCTTTTTCGACAGATCCTGTAAACCTTCTTGCGGGAGGCATAAGGGATCTGTCGAAAAAGGCTTTCTTTCTGGACGGATCCCCCTCTAGACTGCCGCTTTTTGGGGATAAAGTGCTGTCGGCAAAATGTGGTGGCCATTTTTATGCAAATTAGGTGCGGGATATTTAAATCCCTGCCTCATTTGCAATGTTGACCTGCCTAATCTGCATCCCTCTGCCGACAGAGGGATACAGTCTAGTCATACCCTTCCAGACCACGGTGTCCTCTTCGGGGTACATCCTAAGGTGCTACAGCAGTGTTTCTCAACCTTTTTTATAAAGTATCGATTAAAAAAAAATTTAAGTACCCCCAGTTCCTACAGTTTTCAGACACACAATTTTTTTTCTACCATTGCAACACATTTGTTTAAACAACTTAATTGTAGTCGGGTGGGTGATGACATTTTTGGGTGTAAAAAATACAAAAATAATAAAATGCTGTAAAACTTAAAACAAAAATTCAGTTTTCTCCAAATTTCAGCTGTGTTGATATACCTCCCAGACTTCTCTCGAGTACCCCTAAGGGGACTCATACCACTGGTTGAGAAACACTGTGCTACAGGACTGCTTGTTGTTTTTAAAGTTACAAACTAACATAGTTACCCTTCTGAGACTTTTAAACAAAAGTGTTGTTGCTCTGTTGCCAGTGTAGAAAAGCCTAAGCTTCACCTGCAGACAGAAAGTTATCTGGGAAAACACAGTTGGGAAGAAAATGGAATTTAACCAGCGGGAGAAGTGATGGATGGCAGAACAAGAAGCAAATGTCTCAAGTTACAGTGGGGGAGGTCTAGGTTGGATATTAGGAAAAACTGTTTCACTAGGAGGGGTGTGAAGCACTGGAATGGGTCACCTAGGGAGGTGGTGGAAACTCCATCCCTAGAGGTTTTTAAGTCCTGGCTTGACAAAGCCCTGGCTGGGATGATTTAGCTGGGGTTGGTCCTGCTTTGGGCAGGGAGCTGGACTCGATGACCTCCTGAGGTCTCTTCCAGCCCTAGGGTTCTTTGATTCCAGCCTCATGATGACTGACCAGCGGGGTTCCTTTCCTTACCAAGCCCCACTGGCCAGTCATCAGTTGTGGTTCCTTTTGGGGGGATTGGGTTAAAGATGAGTTATGCACTGCTCTCTCACCACTCTGCCACTTTTGTTACGCAACCTGACAGCTTCAATCAACAGACATTGTTTGAACTGAGTAGATGGCAGGAGCCCACCCAGGCACCTGTCAATTTGCAAAATGTCCAAAACGGGCCAAAAAACCCTGGGATGGGACAGGCAGCCAAGATATTTGTCGTAGTTTGAAAATATTTTTGGCATTTTTTTTGCCTTCTTGACACATGACAAAGGAATCTGGTTATTGAAAAGATGTTTATCCCCTTCGGTTGCATGGACTCTCTGGATTGCAATTGTAGGGCTGTTCACGAGCACTGGGCTGCTTGTATTTTATTTTAAAAAAGGAACATTCAACAACCCTGAAATATATGTCAGGTAGAGATGCCTTGCAAATAGCTATGGTGTCTATCAACCCTGACAGTGACTCCCCCAAGGGTACCCAATTATAATACAATGAACTGGAACCAATAAAATCCCAAGAGCAAGTATACTGAGCTATGTCAATTAACTGGGAGATACAGTTTAAAAAATCCTGCATGCAATGTGCCGATATAAGATAAATTCCAAAAGGTGAAGACACCAGAACTGAAAGTGCTAGTACAGAATGCAGCACTGTTTGAGATAGCATCCCATTAACCTGCTATTAACTAAGTATAGGACTATAACAAGTAATTGATGCATGTAAAATATAAAATGTTTCCATAGGACCAACTATAATAGAAGAAGTGATGCCAAGAGAGAAGTAAAAGCAATCAGTCTCATTCTTCTCCCTTTGAAGGCTTAATCCTTGAATATTTTCATTTTAGTTTTCAGGCTAACTGAATTACTCAATTAGTTTATATTTCGTTTGTGAGCAGTTGAGTTGGTGGGTTGTTTTGGTTGGTTTTTTTTTAACATCTGTAGTTGCATCTACTTTCCTCTAATCTTGTTTCAGTGTCAGACAAGCACTTTTATTATTCTATTGGTTCCATGAGCTTCTGAGATATTAGGGAAAATTTCCTAGCTATCAGGGTGGTTAAGCACCAGAATAAATTGCCTAGGGAGGTTGTAGAATCACCATCATTGAAGATATTAAGAGCAGGTGAGACAAATACCTGTCAAGGATGGTCTACATGGTGCTTAATCCTGCCGTGAGTGTAAGGGGACTGGTCTTGGTGATTTCTCCAGGTCCCTTCCAGTTCTATGATTCTAATTCCAATTATATAATTATATAATTCTCCAACATTGATTAAATTTATTTTTTCCAGCATAAGAGGACAAATCCTAATAGTAATTTAGACCTTGGGCAAGGATGGATGGATGGATGGATAGTGGATGGCATTTACAAATTTGGCTACTTACACCAGGAGACCATCTCATTCAAATGTGGTTTGGTCTGATGCTTTGGGCTTCAATATCACCTTAAAATCATTGAGGTTAATATTGACAAGTGACTAGTAACTTTGGTTTAGGTGCATGTATCTCTAATAACTAAGTAGGGTCCAGCACTATCAGGCCAGTTGACACACCAATACAATCATGGGCTGTGTCTACACTGCACAGTTATTTCGGAATAAGCTATTCTGGAATCGTTATTCCTAAATAGTTTATTTCGAAATAGCATGTCTACACTGCAGGGAAGCCTCAAAATCAGTCCAAGGCAGGCTTCCCTAATCTAGATACGCTATCTCGATTTAGAGCCAGGAAGAATAACTTAGAATGGCCCTGGTGAGGGGCTATTTCAAAACAGCAGAAGTGGCGCGTCTACACACACCTTATTTTGAAATAGCTACTTCGGAATAGGTGTTATTCTTTGTAGAATGAGGTTTACAGCAGTCGGACTAAGCCATCCATTATTACGAAAGTCTTTCAAAATAATGGAATTGCTGTGAAGACGTTTGCATTGTTATTTCGGAATAATGCCATTTTTTCTGAAATAACTTTGCTGTGTAGACACACCCGATAAGAATAGGCTCTCGGGGAAATAGTTACTTCTCAATTCCTCTCCTGGATGGAATGCCCTGACACTCGACTTGGTACTTAGAGTGATTCCAAGTGAGTGCTGGCAGTTTCCATTTCCATCCAAATCTCCTGACACATGGTGCTGCTTGAAGTACAGAAAACCCTCCTGGTTAGCAACCAAAGCTCTTAAAACCTCAGGACTGTCACCAAGAGACAAGTGGCAGAGGTTGTGGAGAAAGAATAAGATCAAGAATCAAGTTCCTACATACCAACCACCTGGTTTCATCATGCCACGCAAGACAGACCATAGCAAACCACAATGGAGCCTTACCTGGGACTGCAGTTACTTTCTGCACACATGGAAAACGAAGGACAGCTCTATGCATGGATGTGGAGAAGACATCCAAACCATGGACCGTTTAGTAAACCACTGCCCTCTAAAATCCTTCTTCAAAGGGATTCACGCCGTGTAACTGGAAACCCTGGAGTCGATGATAAATCCATATGTCAACCTTTAATGTTGCTTTTTGAATAGCTTTGGAATCTGAGTTTCCTGCCAAATGATGTAGAAGGTTACAGCAGAATAAATGTCACTAGATGGAAATAAAGAAAAATATTTTCAAACATAGAAACAGGAGACACTTGCTTTCCAAGCAAAAGGTGGGCAGGAGGGGGTTCCCTGCCAGAATCCAGCTTTGCTCCTTCTCTGCACCTGATTAATTGTGATAATTACTTCACCAGGTGCTAATCAGACCAGTGAAACTTTCCTCTTTGTTAAGCCAAGTGATTAATTACATGGCATGCCATTGGAGTCTGCTGCCAGCATCATAAATTTGGAGAATGCATTTTGAAGCACTTGCCAATGGCACAACCTGGCGAGTGAAATATTGCCTCATTATTTACCTCTCTCCCTCACCGGGAATGGGAAGTAAGCACTGGAAAGGTAGCGAAGGACTTCGTTGGTTTGAATTATTGTGAAACGAGCAATCCAATAAAGGGATTTATTTTTATAGATTTTATTCAATGGAAACATGTCAAGCCATGAAATGCATTGTGTCCCTCAGGCCATCTTGCTGTACTGTACATCTTAGGCCAGCGTGCTATATAATCTAATTATGGTGCAGTTAGGGATTCAAGTGTTTCCATTCTGGGAAGGCAAATATACAAAAGGGATGAGACGTAAGAGGGGTTGAGAGAATTGTATCCTCAAATCCCAAACTGAGAAGAGAGCAAGCCCCTATCCGACAACAAGGCTGGCTTCGCTCTTTGTGACATGAACCAACGTGACCTTGAGGTCCTTAGCTGCTCCTAGGTTGAGCTTTGAATCTTAACCATGGAATCCTGATCTCAGGATATGGCCACTCTATCATTGAGGGAATTGAGGGAATGGTTATTATAATTGAGGGAATTGTTTTAAGTTTCAGAAATGTTAGCATTTTCATTTATGTGGAATCCAGATGGCAGATTCCTGGTTTAAAATCTGAATGGAAAAATGAAGGCCAGCCCTATACATAAAGAGTGAGAAGCCCTGTGGCACCTTATAGCCTTAGGGTGTGTCTAAACTACACCCCTCTGCCAACAGAGGGATGTAGATTACGCACATCGCTATTGCAAATGAAGCGGGGATTTAAATATCCCGTGCTTCATTTGAATAGAAATGGCCACCGCTTTTTGCCGCCGCAGCACTTTGCAGACAAAAAGCGGCTGTCTAGATGGGGATCGGTCGACAAGGAAAGCCTTTTCTGACGGATTCCTTATGCCTTGTTCAATGAGGTTTACAGGATCGGTCGGAAAAGGCTTTCCTTGTCAACTGATCCCCATCTAGACTGCCGCTTTTTGCCGGCAAAGTGCCGCGGTGGCAAAAAGTGGCGGCCATTTCTATTCAAATGAAGCACGGGGTATTTAAATCCCCGCTTCATTTGCAATAGCGATGTGCCTAATCTACATCCCTCTATCAGCAGAGGGGTGTAGTTTAGACACACCCTAACAGACTATCTGTTACTCTATAAGGTGCCACAGGACTTCTTGTTGTTTATGCAGATTTAGACTAACATGGCTACTCCTCTGATATTTGTCACCATGCAGAGCCCTATACATGGATGCGGAGAAGACCAGCCCTTTACATGGATGTGGAGAAGACATCCAGCAGGAGGGGAGGGGGAAGAAAGGAGTGTGGCCACAGAGAGAAGGAAGGATCTTGGTGATGGTGACTTTCATGCCTTTCTGAGGTCAGTGGAATACTGATTTATACCTGGAGAGTTGGGTTTAATTTCTTTCCTGCCTATATGCTTTTGCGCAGCTCCACTCTTGCAGGTGATTTGTACATCTATCTCCAGAACAGATGCAACATGGGCAGTGGCAGCACAAGATTCTTCAGCCTCCTTCCCAGCCACTCTCTTAGCTCCCTTATCTCTGACCTGGCCCAGAGCTTATTCCCCACGGGCCACTTTGGCTCCTTCCGTTGCTGATTTCAAAGGGGCCAATTGTGGCTCATGTTTCTATCCAAAGGTCCTGGCTGGCATGCACTAAGCACCGAACAAACCCAGAGGAAGAGACCGCTTCTTCCCTAGAGAATTTAATTATGTCGGAAGTCTTGTGACATGCAACTGGACTGAGACTCATTCCACACAGGCCGCTGAGCTGCTGTTATGGGATGTGCACTCATGGCCACTAAAGGATTCCGCTGTTTAGAAAATGGATAGGCCTGTTCTTAAGGCTGGTGTCATTCCTGGCTAATGAATGGCCCTCATTTGTAGAGGGCCAAATATAGAAAACATGTTGTTCTCTGACCTGAGTATGCAGCAGGTGTCAAGTAGCCCTGACCTCTCAGGGTTTGTCTACACCAGAGGTAACCTGAAATAGCTACCCCACATCTTTTGAATGCGTCCACTATTTCAAAATAGAGCAGAGGCACTATTTTGCCATCCCTGTAAACCTCATTCTACGAGGAGAAAGGGATGGCCTGAAATAGCACTTTATTTTGAAATGTGGCACTGTGTAGACAGTGCCAAATGACAAAATAAGCTATTTTGAATTAGACTCTAAATAACCTACACAACTTGCATTCCATAAATTGTGTATCTTATTTCGGGTACTGTGTAGACGCACCCTCACTTGTCCACATTTGGATAGTTATCTACCTTCTGTATTTAGCATTCCTCACAAACCTCTGGTTAGCACTAACCCCCACAAGTGATTTATCAGGAAATGGAGAAATTCTCCAGAGCATTTGATTGAATAACAAACCTATCCCCAGACACATTCTCAAGATCTCTCTCCGCTTCTTGAATCCAATGAACTATAATTCAATTAAAGCGTGAGGAAGCAGCTGTCCTGCAATCAACCTCTCTTATTTCTGATTATCTTTTGGGCAAAGTAAATAAAGCCAAGAGAAGGTGCAAGAAAGATCCCCAGATACTGAAATAAGAAATATGAGTATTCATGCATGGGCAGTAAAGGATGCATTAATTGAAACCTTATCCTGATTTTATAAGGTCACTCAAGGTCCAAATATTGATTTCAATTTAGCCTAGTCCACACTAATCACTGCTGTCGATCTCATCTACACAAACAGCATGGCTAAAGTCGACATACTCTCATGGCTTCTCTCCCATCGATACTGGCTACTCTTCTCCACCTGGTGGAGTACCAGCGTTGACAGAAGAGCACTCGGAGATCGATTTATCATGTCTAACCAAACACAATAAATCAACAGCTGCAGCATTGATCCCTGGCATAGTGGAGACAAGCACTTAATTCCTTTCCTTATGTCAGAGCAGTGGCACTTAATCTAAACACGCTTTACACAACTCATTTGATGAAGTGGGTCTTACCAATGAAACTTCATGATACTATATAATTTCATTAGACTTGTAACTTTAAAATCAACGAGTAGTCCTGTGGCACTTTAGAGACTAATACGGCTACCTACCCCTCTGAAACTTACTAAATTATTTGGAACTTCCAAAGGCTCATGGGTTCATATAATGAGAAAGTTTAGGAAAAGAAATGAAACAAGTAAAACAAATAATTTAGTCATTGTTAGGAACAGACTGGAAGAAAACTGTTCAATATTTACTTCAAGATTTTCTGTTAATTGTTTCACCATGGAATGGATATTTTAGGGTATAAAAGTGTATTTCTCAACCTGTTCTTCTTCAGTCTCCCACATCAGCCTGAGAGATGGGGAAATCCTCTCCTTTAGACACTTCATTAAGGCAGATACCAACAGTAATGTTATTAAGTGTCTTTTCAGGTGGAAACATTGTCTTCGGTGTCAATTACTAATGATTCCTTGCATTTTGCACTTGCACAGATTACAAGGACTTGTGCTTAAAATGAACCAAAACTAGAAAAGAATCTCTGTACAAGGATTATGGCTCCGTATGATTTAACCCACATGTCAGCTAGCAGTTTTCCATTAAGCTGCACCTGGGATCAGAAAACCAAGTTGTATTTTTTCTGCTTCTTCTATCCTGATTCTTAATGAAGATTCTACAATCTCAGTGTGGCTGACAATTTTGTTGTTACATATGTAGAATAGAATCCAGTACGTTTTCCATTCATTGTATGTAGTATGAAAAGGAGTAAAAACTTGATGTTTCTTTCTCGGTACCACATGTAAAATACATTTGATCCAAAGAGACATAAAAGCACTTTTTGAGTGGAAAGGTGATATATTTACTGTGGGTTTTTCTTTTGATTTTGGACAAAGCTCAGTTAATGCAGTGAATGGGACTGAATCCACCTCATCCAGAGCAGTACTTGGTCTTTAAGAGCTTGTCTATGGAGAAGATCAACACTGCTGCAATCGATATTCTGGGGTTCAAATTAGCAGGTCTAATTCAAACTGAGAAGGCATTCCCATCGACACTGGTAGTCTGGCTCCTCACAAAAAGTAAGGGAAGTTTATGGGATCATGTGCTCTCTTCAACCTCTCACTATGTGAACGGCACCAAAATGCGATTTAAGATACGTAATTAACATAGCTGGAGTTGTGTATAGGGTTGCCAGGTGTCCGGTATTGAACCGGACAGCCCAGTATTTGCACATTCCATCCGGTAAAAAAAATCAGAAAATACCGGACATCTAAAATGTCCGGTATTTTCTGTTTTTTCCTGAGGTCTGGCTCAGGTGCCCGACAGAAGGAGGCTTGGGACATGTGGCACAGCTCGTGCTGGCTAGTGTGGGGGAGGGAGGGGAGAGCAGACTGGGATTAAAGGGGCTGTGCTGCTCAACAACTTTTCCTGTGGCTTTTTTTTTTTTTTTTTTGGTCAAAATAATTTTTTCCCGGCGTTTTTTTGGGGGGTTCAGTATTTTTTGTGAAACCATCTGGCAACCCTACTTGTGTATCTTAAGTCAACCTTCCTCTTTAGTATAGGCCAGACTAAAGTTGTGAAACTACATTTCTTAGTCTTAGTGGCCCGTCCCTACCTCACTTCAAAGGCTTTTAGTACAGTGAGTGAAATGCCTTTTAAAAGTTAGCATGAACATAGCAAAAAATGATTACATGGTATGTTCGATATTTAGGTGTCAAATGACACATAATTTTGAAGGATATTTTTGCCTTTCAGATAATAGATCATTCTTCCAAACTGCCACAAGCTCTCCTGGTATTAATACGCTTTAGAATGAGTGGGATTGAAATGATAATGAGCTTCTAAATTAATAATGCAACTTCCCATTTCGATATTTGACGAGCTGTATCAAAACTTCATTAAATCACTCTCTGTTTTGCCAGCTACAGTTTATAATCAGGCCTCGGATACATGTCTTACTTCACATCTCAGTTAGTGCCCTAAACCAAGCGCTAGCTCACTGCGAGTCATGACTGGCAAGCTCCGATGTGCAATGAACTATGTTAATGGGACAAATATGAGAGTTAATGATGGCGTTTTCAAAACGTAACTATTGCTTGCCAAATTGCCAGGCTAAGAAGATGAAGTCGTTCGTTTATTTATATTTTGCATCAGTTGTAAGAGTTTATCTTTTTACTCTTCAATTGTTAGGGAAGTTCTAATAATTCGCTCTCAATCTTGGCCACTATTTGTGAAAAGCAGCAGCCATTCCCTTGATATCCAGGCACATTTTGTTTTTGCTTTGCACTTCCCTCTTTCCTTTACTTTGGAGAATGACACAACCCTTTTCAAAATATTCATTCAACTCCATTGTTTCCAACTCTTACGATTTTTATTTCAAGTCTCAAGATATTTGTTGTTTCTCTGAAAGCCCCATCTCCTGAAGTCAGTGGATTGCTCCAGTGCATACTGCAGACTACAGACTCTCTCTTCCTTGCTTGCTTCCTTGCTTGGTAACTGCCTGACATATGTGCATGAAATTCCAAAGCGAGGCATCTGTTCTGATTACAATATTTTTGCATAAAAACTGAAAAAAAATGTCCCTAAAACTATATTTCATGGATCAGGAAAAAAAGGAAAGAGCAGAAATCCCTTATTAACACCTTCCAGAATGTAACCACAGAGTGCTTGCTATAACTATGCCTGTTATAAAGTCTATACTTAAACTAGAATCATAGAACTGGAAGAGACCACGAGAGGTCATCAAGTCCCATCCCCTGCCCTCTTGGCAGGACCAAGCACCATCTAGATCATCTATGATAGATGTTTATCTAACCTGCTCTTAATTATCTCCAGTGATGGAGATTCCACAGCCTCCCTGGGCAATTTATTCCAATGCTTAAAAGTATAGTTTCGGTTTGGATATGGACTCAAATAAGCTGAGTATTTGAGTCTGCAGAACTGGGACATCTCAGAAAAACTGTTCTTCCTAACCCCAACATGAAGAATACTCAAAACTCATTCCAGGATTGCAAAACAAATGTAAATGTGAGTCTACCAGATGGGGCAATGTTTGACACACAGGGTGTTGCAAGAGGCACAAGAGGGTGTATTCTTCTATCAGAGTATGTCTAGACTACATTTTTTTTCGAAAGGAGATATACAAATTTGGCACTCATTTACATATCTTCTTCCAATTGCTTTTTCAAAAGCAGGTTTTTCAAAAGTGAAAGTAGAAAAAACTGCTCTTCTTAAAAAAAAGGAGATTTACACTTTTTTTTTTCGAAAAAGGGTTTGTTTTTTTAAAAAAAAAATGCATCCAGACTACTTTCACTTTCGAAAAACCCACTATCGAAAAAAAAATCAGAAGACGATATGCAAATGAGCACCAAATTTGCATATCTCCTTTTGAAAAAAAACGTCATCTAGATGTAGCCTCAGTGCACACATTCTATTGCAGCGATGGGCAACTTAGGCTAGTGAGTGGGCCGCATGAGTGGCCTCCTTCATCTCAGCAGGCTGCAAGATTGTCGTAACCAAGACGGTCTCTTGAGATAGGGTAGTTTTGCTAAGTGCGCTTGTGCACCTACTGTTTGGGAGTGCACTGATTGAGCTGTAGTAGCACTTTGACTAGATGCAGAGGGAGCGCACGGCTCTCACTGTAAATATTGGGTGCAATAAGCATGCACCTCCCTTCATGTGCCCTTGGTTTCCATGTGTGTCACTTTCGTAATACCTATTGGAAAAAACTATAGAGACAGAAACCAGCAGAATCTGGCAACCCTGTGTGGGCAATGGTAACAATGTCTCATGAGCCACACATAGAACACCAAAGGGCTGCATGTGGCCAGCAGACTTCAGACCTCCCACCACTGTTTTACCGTCATTATACTTCCCAATAACGGAAGGTCATTTTGAAAGCAATTCAATATCAACCTACCGAGTTTTGTTCCATTGGAATCTTGAGCAACTGACATCAGGCTGTGACCAAAAAAAAAAAAAAAATCAATTTCTAGAATTCCGAAGAGGCCTTTAAAAATCTAACCTTCATGTAACAACTTGAGTTTTATAGACTGAGTAGTGGCTTTCTTCCAATATTTACAGCAGTGTTTCTTAAGCAGCAAGTGCCTAATGAACATTTCAGATCCCATTCTGTTCCTGTTGCACAGTCTGTAACTCACAGTTCCCTGATCATTATCCACAATGGCAGAAGGTATCTTGTTTTCCAATCATTCACAACTGAAATTCTCAGCAGTTTTTCAATGACACTACCTTCACTACATTCTTCACCTTTCCCTTTTCCAGGCAAATATCCAACGTTTCAACACTCAAATCTAAAATTGCTTATAAAAATTTGATATGCTAAAAAATGTATTTTATTTAAGTATCGGAAAAGACTGAGGGCATTAGCAGTCTCCATATTTTCTAATCATCATTTGTGTAACATATAGGTAAAGCCAGGCACTTCCAAACATACTTGTGATTTGTATAAGTGGACTCAGCTACCAGATATTATGCGTACCGATTGCATCCTATTATAGGTCTTGTTTTCACTTGTGTATGATTTTGCCAAATGTCGGGATAAACTTTGTCATGCCAGTTGTCTGCCTCAGGCTGATTTCAAATTTAAATAAATAAATAAAATTCAAAGATCGTCCAGGCATTTCTGATAATAAAATTAAGGGAAAAGACACCATTTTGCCTCTGTTAAAAAGGACTTTGACAACGATTTCACTGAGAAACCATAGCTGTCATCCATGCTTTGCTGTGCCCTAGAGTGTCTAAAGATATGTCTAGACTACATGGCTCCATCAATGGAGCCATGTAGATGAGTTTACTAGACATAGGAAAATGAAGCAGCGATTTAAATAATCGCCGCTTCATTTACATCAAAATGGCCACCACACTGTGCCGATCAGCTGTCTGGCAGCACAGTGGGGCAGTCTGGACATGCTGCGGTCGACAAGGGAAGCCTTTGTCGACTGCTCTGGTATGCCTCATGAAATGAGGTTTCCCGGAGCAGTCGACAAAGGCTTCACTTGTCAACCATGGCACGTCCAGACTGCTCCGCTGTGCTGCCTAACAGCTGATCAGCACAGCGCAGCGGCCCTTTTGATGTAAATGAAGCGGTGATTATTTACATCGCCGCTTCATTTTCCTATGTCTAGTAAACTCATCTACATGGCTCCGTCAATGGATCCGTGTAGTCTAGACATACCCTAAGTTACTTCATAGGGGAGAAAAATGAAAGAGTAAGGCCAAGTCTATACTAAACCCAGAAGGTAGGCTTAAGGTACGCAAATCCAGCTATGTAAATAATGTAGCTGGAGTCGACATACCTTATTCGGAGCTTGGAACCATCTTCACAGTGGGAGGTCGATGGGAGCAAATGCTCCCATTGGTTTCCCTTACTCCTCACGACTCTGAGGAATACTGGTGCCTACTGGGAACACCCTCAGCATTCGATTTAGCAGGCCCTTACTACACCCACTAAATCAAATACCAGAAGATCAGTCTCCAGCATGGCAAGTGGAGACATGACCCAGACACTTAGAGGTTTAGCCTCTTAGAACACTGATAGACTAGACAAATAATGGTAAGAAATGGGGCAAGAGAAACCTTTTCTCGGATTAGAGAGAGCAGCATTAGAATACTGGAATACTGAGAGACCAAGAACAGAGCTAAACACTTAATCCCTAATAAGTACAACTCTTTTCTATTGCAACACTATACAATCATGCACTCTCTCATTTGGGAATAGCTGATCCTCCACAAATATTAGGTTGCATAGGTGGCATTTGGCCCCCAAAATAAATTCCAGATAAGAGCACGTGACCCAGAACAAATCCAGTATAACAATATTCAGATCTCTGGCTAGTCTGCAGGGCTGACATTTAGATCTGAATACAATGGAACTAGATGATTTTTTTTCCAGGCACAAAACTGACCTGTAAGAATATGAGCTATTGGTATTTTATACTCTCAGTGATGCTCAGTGCTTCCCCAATCCATTCCTACCCCACTGCTTTATCTTTTATTTGTGTACTTAGTCAATTCTTATTAGCCTAAATCCTAAATTTGATGTTCAAGTGTGAGGCCAAAAGGCTAATTTTAAAAGGGCTCCTAGACCCCAAGGGTGACTAACCTAGGAGTATCATGGCTTACAGGAACTAGCGGTTCCCAGTCTTTTCCAGATGGGGACCCATTGGGTACATCTAGACTACATGGCTCCGTTGATAGAGCCATGTAGATTAGTTTACTTGACAAAAGGAAATGAAGCAGCAATTTAAATAATCGCCGCTTCAATTAAATCAAAATGGCCACTGCACTGTGCCAATCAGCTGTTTGTCGGCACAGCGCGGCAATCTAGACAGGGATCTGCCGACCCCAGAGCCCTTTGTCAGCATATCCTATAAGCCTCGTTTCACAAGGCATAAAGGATCTGCCGACAAAGGGTTCTGGGGTCGGCAGATCCCCTTCTAGACTGCCACGCTGTGCCGACAAACAGCTGATTGGCACAGTGCGGCGGCCATTTTGATTTAAATGAAGCGGCGATTATTTAAATCGCCGCTTCATTTCCCTTTGTCGTCCTGACTCATCTACATGGCTCCGTTGATGGAGCCATGTAGTCTAGACACACCCATTTTGACAATTCAGGAAGACTTGGTGACCCAAGGCAATTCAAAAATGGGGGGAGAAGAGGAGGTACAGCCACCTGGGGAGACATTTGGTGACCCTTTTGAAATGTAATGGCCACCCATATTTGGGTCCCGACTCATAGGTTGGGAAACCTTGGTACAGTGACTGGGTGGGTGGACATGTAGTACAGGTGCACTGAACAGTTCAAAATCGCTCCAGCAGGGGCCAGCACCACATAGTCACTGTGAACATGATAGGATATACCCTTATCGAAGAAAGTATTCAGTCCCACAAAGGAGAACCTGGCTGGGGACTATGGACTGATTTAAAACCATTCTACAAAGAGAGCCGCGCTCATCTTTCCAAGTAGGAGAGAAGAATTTTGCCAGGGTAGCTGGTGGTTCCTTCCCGGGACTTTCACACAACCCAATCCTCCGCTGTAAACAAGGAGATGGGATTCCTGTCACAAGTAATAAATCCTTAGGCAGCTCTAAAAGCTGAATCGCTATCAAGTGCTTCCAGTTTAAGCTTTCAATGACATAATTCAACCAGGGATCAAGCTAACTAACCTAATTTCCATAGTCCTACATGGAGGTCAACAGAGTAAATTAATTAGAAAGCCATTTCAATACTTGTACATTTTTTTTTTAAGTCCAGAGTTAGCCATGCTGGTCCTTGGCCTCCCCGTGCATTTTTTGTTTAGTCTCAAACCTGCCTGTAATTAAACTGCATGTGCCAAGCCAAGATTATACCTAGCTTTTAAATTAAACAGACCTTTCAGTGACTGGTTATAGAGGCAGCTAATTCATTTAAATTCTTATTTCAAGGGAAACATTTCATTTCAAATTTGGAACCTAATGACTTGGCCTGCACCCAGAATCTTTGCTGTTTCAGAATAAAGAGATGATTTCAACCTCTGCCACTTAAATATTCTTTTCTTTAAAATGCTAATAAAAAAAATGGAGGAAATTGAAGTCTCCTGTTCTAAGACAAAAGCATCAGCGCTGCTTTGTAATTGCTGGCCAAGGGTGGTTTTGTTTGTACACAGATAGGGCTGGGGAATTATTTTCACCTCACTTCATTGTCTTTCCATTTAAACCTTCCCCCTAAAACCTGACATGATACTTGACTAAGATGAATGCCCTTCTTTTCCACTTTGGGGACTACTGGGCCTGTTCCCTTGCACTACTTCAGAAAAGCAGCAACTGACACCCACTTCCCTCTTGCCATGTCTGTCTAAGGGTCCTGAACAGAGAGCTACCCAACCTCCATATCTGCCATTTCTCCTCCTAGCCAAGGCTGGGAGCTTTTATCATGCGCCTACCTGCCTGACCACAGGTGGGTCTCTGCCTGCAAGCCAGTACAACCTGTGATGATTTATCCTCCAGCAACACTTGACTGGTTGGCCAGTACTGATGGCCAGGGTCAATGGAGGGGAGAAGGAAGGGGGCATTTGGCCTGGGCCTCAAGCCCAAAGGGGGCCTCACTTGTTAATTTTTTATCATTTGATAAGTTTTGCAATTTGTGTTTATGTGCATCCGTATCAGATCCAAATGTGACACACTGTAACGGAGCTAGGCCCTAAGGCCAAAGAGGCCATAGAGAAGTCCTCCAGGCAGCTAAAGCGGCTAGGAAGAAACCAGCCAATCAGGGGCCAGGAGGGAGTATAGAAGAAGCCACAGGACTAGCAGTAGCTCACTTACATAAGAGGGAGAAGGTGGGGGTGGCTGGTTCTCAGAACCAGGGACAGTGCCAAGTGGAAAGCTGTTGAGACAGCAATGAACTGATAGCACCCTGTGGTTAGAGTGAAGGCTTGTCTCCAGGAGGGGAAGCCCTGGAGGCATGGCCCTTGTTCAGAGTGAGGCATCAAACTGGGGGAACAGCATTGAACTGAGAAATGCTCTGTAGAGGGTACTGGGACCGGCCCATTAGAAGCGTACCCTGGAAGGGGTTTGTGATCACACAGCGCATGTGACTCCGCTAGTAGCCAGAAAGGCTGAAGACTGAGGGCCGTGCAGGCTTACGCACACCTGACCAAAAGGGGTTGCTTGCAGGAGATGAGTGCCACCCCGTTTTTACCCACTCTCTGCTTAGAGCTGCACATTGAAGCAAATAAGAGATGTGACTTGGTAAAAGACATAATTTTTTTTGTTAAATGTCCATAAATATTCATGAAAATATATTGGTTCTGATGACACAAGGTTAGCCCTTGATAAACACATCCTCTCCAATCTGCTGATGATATAAACAAACTGCTACTAGTGGCTGGTGCTGGATCCGTCTTGTCATTTTTTGTTTGTTATGCACAGAGGCATCAAAGACTGGAAGTAGCCTGGGCACCTCTGGGTCTCAGAGAGGGCCTGCTGAGAGTTTCAGTGTCCTGCAGCATCAAGGTCCCCTTGAGGTGTCTTTTTTCCCCCTAGTCTAGACGGCTTCTTTAGCAGGGAGGGATGCAGCATGCGTGCAGAGCTGTAGAAAAGAGATCTATATTAAGCACGCTAAGAGGTCACCATTATAGACATAAGAGATGTGTTTTGCGCAAGAGTGTCCGTGGCGGTGTAGACGCTCTCTTGAGCAAGAAAGCTCTGCTGGCCATTTTAGCCATAGGGATTTTTTGCACATGAAATTCATGTTGCCTGTCTACACTGCTTTCTTGTGGAAGAGCTCTTGTGCAATAAGGTTTATTCCTCGTGAGGAGAGGAATAACTCTTCCGGAAGAAGCCCTGTTTTCCGATGCTTTATTGCGTGCAGTGTAGATGCTCTGCAAGTTTTTGTTCTTGCATAAAAAGCCTGCAGTGTAGATGTAGCCTGAGACTCTAGCATTTGTGCTTTAAGGCCTGGCCCCAGGCTGCCTCCATGGGTGCCACTTGGACCCAGGTGTAAGGGGACTGTTACCCCTTACTAAAACTCTGTGGGAGTTTTTGGTTTGCCAGCTCACTGTATCTGAAGGGGAAGAGTTCATGAGACTGACTGACCCCAGAGACAATGGAAAGCAGCCAACACTCCAGCTCAGCCTGATTGACAGGTTGGGCAGGCCAGTGAGGAAGGGGAGAGGCCAGGCCCCGTCCTCCCTGTGAGCTGGGATTGTTCTGGCTCTCTCTCTGAACAAACAAGCTGTGTGCAGAAGAGGTCCTGCAAAGACAGAGAGCTGAAAAGAGCAGTGCAAGCTGTGTGAAGAAGTCCTGCAAAAGGAACAGAGAGCTGAGACACTGCTAAGAGGAGTGCAAGCTGTGCTGAGGGGCAGTTTTTGCAGCAGCAGAGCCAGGCATACACAACTCAGGGAGAGCAGAGCCTGTGTAGAGCAGCAGACTGGCAGTGCTCAGAGCCAAAAGGAACAGAGAAGCAACACAAGGAGCTGGAACTGGCCAAGCAGCACAGCCTGCAGCTGGATGTGGTGAGCACCTGGGACCAGCAAAGTGTGGGGAGAGGCCCTGGACTGGGAGAGGGGTCTGGCCACTTCGAGCTTGAGACTGTGTGGTCACTATCAGAGCTAGCGTGTCCAGCCTGTAGCCCCCCTGCCGCATATCCAGGGCCTCTAAGAAAGAGACTGTGGACTGTCCTTACACTCTGCAGACTGCTGTTTTGATGTCCCTGTGCTACAGAGCAGGGCTGTGTGTTCTCATTTAACCATTCTCATTTCGTCTTATTCTTTTCTCTTTAATCAGTTGTTGTTTAATAAATTGTATTTGCTTTGAACCTTATGAAGTGATCACTGGGCCAAGAAGGCCTGCAGTGTAAAGAGAGCACCTCGGAGTGGGGACACCCTAACTCCTGCCCCTAGTGACTACAAGGTCAGGGATTAAGCCCCAGGAAACCTGGGCCCTGCCTTGTTGGGGTTTCAAGGGCTCTGCTACTCCGGAGAGTGGAGGGGGAGCCCTCAGGATCAGGGAGCCGTGGGGTAAAGGAAGTGGGAGCGGGGACTCAGATCCTTTCGCTGGTTCATTTCACCGGGGTGTATAGAAGCCAGGAAAGTTCCCCACAATAGCGGGATCATTCCCCCGCTTACACAGGTCTTTCCTAATCTCCAGTATTGGGTGAACCTCTCCAGTCCCTCCCTCTGGTCTGGCAACATCCGTGGTTTGGCATGATTGTAGTGAGCTGAGTGGTGCACACCCATGAGAAGTGGACAGTTTCTCACAGTCCCATAAAGTTTAACACCACCAGTCCTGGCTCTCAGTGTCCTGTGCTGTGATCTAGCTCTAATTTACCCCTCAGTGTCTCTCAAGAGCTCAGTAAGCAGTAAGGATGTTAAGAGGGGGTAATCATGTTGTCGATACAACTGGTATCAAGTGCATGATTAGTCGATAAGGGAAGGCGTTCAGAAGGCGCTAACCCCACTGTGGCTCTGCAATTTAAATGGAGTGAGAGCTGGGCACGCAGGCAGCCTGGCTCCTACAACATTTAAACTGCTGAGCTGCAGCAGGGGTCGCTCCTGGACCTTGAGCAAGCCAGGACTGAGCTGAGCTTGTCCAGTCTTGGCTTGCACCGGGTCCAGCAGCTGCTTCTCTGGGGGGTCCCAGCCTGGGCCATGGCAGACAGAGGTTGCTGCCGGAGCAGCTTCTGTTCATGGCAGCTGGGGCTGGCTGCAAACAGAGGCTCCTCTGGCAGCAGCCCCTGTCCATGAGGATCCCAGCAGGGAGTGGGGACAGGGGCTGCTGTCCCTCCTCTGCCCTCCCCCCCCCCCCCCCCGCTGCCTTTGATAGAGGTAGCACCATGGGAGGGGGAAGCAGCAAAGTGGAGACGATGCTGGGGGGAACCGGCTTTTAAGCCAGCTCCCTTCCGCCCTGGCTCCTGCTTCTCCTCCTGTTGCTGCCTCTGCTCTAGAGACAGCTAGGGGAGTGGGGGAAATGCAAATAGTTGACTTGACTCCTCTTTTATATCCCTAGTCAGCAGTGGAAGTGCTGTCCTTGCTGCTAGACAGCATTGACCTCCTGTGGTTCAGCAAATTCTCTGGTTTGGCACCTGTCAGGATCCAAGGGTGCTGGACTAATGAGGTTCAACCTGTAGTGCTGCTCAGACATGGCCCAAATACACCTGGGGTGGGGGTGGAAGGGCAGCTTCAGAGACAAGTGGGCCCTGTTTGCTTGGGAGGGAGGGAGGATGGGCCTTCGGGACCCTGTTTTCTGAAGAAGTTTCTCCCCTCTGTGCTCAGGATTGTTCTGGGTCAGGACTGGGCACTGGATGATTAGTCTTGTCTGGAACGGTGTGAAAGAGCAGGCAGGACTATCTGTGGGGGCTGAGGGAGAAGGGGGTTCCTATGAAGGCAAGGGGAAGGCATGATCCTAATGCGGGACAATAGGAGTCCATTTTGTGAGGCCTCCCTAACCTGACTGCTCACTGTGGCAAGGCCGATGTCAAATTGCTGCTGTTTGTCTTCCCCTGCTTTTCCTGTCCTGTTCCTATAAACTCTCGAATTCCTCATCCAACCGTGAGCCTGATTTAAGACATCCAGAAAACCAAACCTCCCCAACAAAACCTTGTGGTGTTTTAGATGCTGCTTGTAATTATTAGAATTGGGAGCACTAGGTGTTGGGAGATGAGCCAGGGCTGAGTGAGAGCTACAGAGGGGAGCAGCAGCAGCTTTGTAAAGAGGTTTCCCCTTTGTTAAATAAAGGCCTGTTGAAATTTGTTAGTACTTTGCTTGTGTAACCACCACTAGGTGTGTGGGTTACACTTGCATGATACAACAAACCTGTAAAGCAAATATAAAAGCGGCATTGTCACTAGCTGACATATTTTGCCATCTTCTCTACCCGGCCTCAGTGGCTCTTTAAAAATGATCAGCTTCCCACATCCCTTTTATAATTGTAACAATAAATCCCTGAACTTTGCCCCTCCCACCCCCGGGGGGTGGGAGGCTCAGAGGGAGATGCAATAAGGCTACATCACGCCTCTGTTATTCAACTCTCCATTGCCCCTTCGTTCGTTGCAAAGCAGAAAACCAAAGATCAATCTGTAGGAAGGACTAAAAAATTGATTTTTTTTAAAGTTCCTGTGAGGGGATTGAGGCTCTGGAAAAAAAAATAGATCATCTATTAATTTACATTAATGAGGCTTAACAATGTTTGCCAAAAGGTGATTAAGGGACTGTGTTCTAGCTTTAACTTCTGTCAATAGCACCAAGGCAGCTATCAAAGGGATGACAAAGAGTTACTCATACAAGAAACCTTGAAATTAACTCATGTATTCTGCCCTGCAGGTGCAGATGCAAGACAAACTGCAAAGATGAGTTGTCAGGCCATGGTATGGCCTGGTTTTCAAAGGCACCCAGCCACTGATGCTCCCATTTACTTTCAGGCCAGTCCTTGATGATCATTTTCCTTCAAGGTTTCAATCAGTCTTCTATGTTGTTCTGTTTGGCAGGCTTTAGCTGAGCAGCAGCATGGAACCTGAGGCTCAGCAGACCTGGCTGTAATGCCAGCTTTGTCACTGGCCAACCTTGCGCAAGGCTCTTCACCTATTAGTCCTCTATGCAGATTTTGGGAAAGGAACTATTTGTACAGTATCTAACACAGCAGGGGCCTCATTTTGGGTGGGGATCAGGCCCGGCCAAAGAGTTTGTGGGGCCCAACATGGCATGTGGTGGTTGGCTGCACCGTGTGCCAGGTGGCTTCCTTCCAGGGCAGCGAGTGAGCAACCAGGCGGATGGGTGCCGGGCAGTGTGGGGCCCTGAAGGCGAGGGACCCATGGCAACCACCTTGCTTGCTTTGCCCTAAGGCCGGGCCTATGGGGATTCTAGGTGCCATGGTAGCAAAAAATAAATCAGTTCATTTTAAAAAAACTGGCTACTGTGATCTTTCCATTCATGCGCCTGGTACAAACTTGCTGAGTCACTGGAAAGTTCGCTCTGAGCAACCCACTTCTGCAGGGTGGCCAATGCTTGAGGCATATTAAAAGGTCCTCACCGGTTTTTTCCCTTCCTCTAACTGTGATCCGCTTTTGTGCCCACCCTGGGTATGTCTAGACCACATGCCTCTGCCAACAGAGGCATGTAAAATAGGCTACCCGACATAGTCAATGAAGCGGGGATTTAAATATCCCCGGCTTCATTAAAATAAAAATGGCTGCCGCGCTGTGCCGGATCAGGTGATTGTCGGCACAGTGCAGCAGTCAAGACGCAGATCGGTCAACAGGGGAAGCCTTTGTTGACCGCTCCTGTAAATCCCCGCTTCATTGACGATGTCGGGTAGCCTATTTTACATGCCTCTGTGAGCAGGACAGAGATATCCAGCAAGTGCCTAGCCCCTGGTGAGCACTGCCAGAAATTAACAATGATTAGGAATGACTCAGAAAACCACCTGCCGTCTGGAGCTCATGCAAGCCAGGATTACTCTATGAGAGAAAGTTGACCTAAGTTTCCATGGCATTCCCACTGTGATAGGTCAATGGGATAGACTCCTCATGACCCGGTGGAACACCGGGATCGACAGGGGCACCATCAATAGTTGATTTATCAGGTCTTTACTAGACCCACTAAATCGAACCCTGGAAGATCGATCAAGTGAAGATAAACCCACACTACATGCCATTACATTATTTTCAGGATTCAGGGCCAAATTCTTAAGGGTGTAGACCAGCATAGCTTATTGGCCTCAGCAGAGTTACCCTGATAGCTTACATCATCCCTCGGTGTGGAACTGAAAGGGTTAACAAGCAGTGAATCCCTACCTGAAATGAACTTTTCTCTGAACTCTGCTGTGGGTTCTGCCAGGCACTAGATTGGCAGTTCCAGCCCTAACCGAGGTGGGGTCTGATTGTGCTTGATTTCAGGGGGGCTGCATATGAGCACAAGGGCTTGGGAAGTCAGGGCCTTAACTGTGGTACCTTTCATCTGAAAGAAACTCTCCAAAACTATGAACTAAAAGCTACTATTGGATTTAAAAACTGTTGAACCTTGGTTCTAAACAGGGTAAGGGACAGGGGTGTGGGGGACAGTGGAGAACCATGAAGGATATGGGCAGGAAGGGTGTTGGGGGTCCCTTCCAATGTTCCCTCTAATTTTTTTCCATTTATGTGCAGAATAAATGTTATGTGCACTGAGACATGTGCACTACCAATGGAAACATGTTGCTGACAGCTATGGGCGCTCTGCCAATCAGCTGGGCAGCACCTGAATTTCTCCTGGATGGCCACCCAAGCGCTCAGCTTATAGGGAACACTAGTCCTTTCCCTTATGTCTTATCAACCCCCAGTTGTCAATTCCCAGGGAAAACAATAACGTTCTGCTGAGGCGACTGGCCCCTTGACTGCTGTCAAACACTCGTGCCTTTTTCCAGCACCCAAGAACAAAAACAAAAACAAAAAAACAAAATCCCTGACCATTTCCTGCCATCCTTGTGTCTAATATAAATCGCATGAAAACACGCATGGCAACACGCATGAAAACACGCAGCATTGCCATGGCAGCGGCAGCAACTGGAGACCCAGGCTCTTTAAATTGCTGACAGAGCCCAGGTGGCGCTGAAGTCTGTGTGAAGGAGGCTAGCCATAGCCCCGCCCCTTTAATCTGAGGCCCCGCCCTTTCCCCTGAAGCCCCACCCCTTCTGGAGAGTCTGGAGCCAGGACCTCCCTCCACCTTGACCAGGGTTCGGTGAAGTCGGTCACCAGTCCAGAGTCCTGGTCACATGTGTTTACACAGGAGACTGAAGATGAAGAACGGTCTGAGACTGGACTTACCCACAATAATAACCCTTTACTTTCCCATATGGCCTTCAGTGTAGGCTTGGCTTGAAACCAAGGCTTGGTTCCAAGAGTTCTCATTCCAAAGAGAGGGGGCGCTCACCCTACGAGTCAGTGGCTAAGCCCAGAATGAAATCCAGGAGTTCCATGCTGTCATCTCCTGCAAAGGTCTGTAGACTTCAGAGAAAGAAGTGAACTTTAGGTAGGTTCACCCCTATCAGACCTTGCAGACCCACTTGGGATCTCCTGCACTCATGAGTCAGAAGGGGAAGAGGCAGTCTGGAGCAGTATCCAGTGCACAGAGCCCTGGCCTTTCAAAGCACGTGAGCCCAAGAGAAGAAAGAGGAGGTGGCAAGGAATCTGTAATGTCCTGGCTGGAAACCAGAATTCTGCAAAGAAGGCTCTTTGTTCAGGCTCAAATTTTTCCCATCACCGCCTCGCCGTCTCGGGGGTGGGGAGAAGTGGGATCACCTGATTCTATAATACATAAACTTGTCCTGTGTGCCCTATAAGCAGTAGCCTTCAACTTGGCCCCAGCCCTTAGGGATTATGGGATGCATTGAAGGGCTGTATTCTGGATATCATCATTCCATGAGGGGTCTGTCACTTCTTGACACTGATTGGCATTTCATTCTCCTGAGCCTTTGAAACTGAAATCTCTATCTGAAAAAAGAAAAGGAGAGAGAGAAAGAGCAGGTCTAAGCCAGGAGGCAAAGACCAGCTTCCTTTTGGTGCCGCGTTTGCATTTTCCACCCCGATAACTCATGCTGTCACTGGCATACAGCGACCGAAGCTGAAATCTAATTTGGGTTTTGTCAGGTTAGTAAATGGTGTTTGTTAGGGGCGATCTCCTCGTAAATACACTCAACTCTAAATTGAAGAACAGAATTGCACAGCCAGGGAGCTGTTTGTGCCAACTCGAGGGTCTGTCTCGACAGAAGATGTGTCACATTAAGTGTGCTAATATTGAGGATGAAAAATCGGTTCTTTCCCATCAAATTACTCTGTGGTGTCTCTCCTTTACAGACAGATGTTCCCAAGCAGCAAATATCCTGGAGACTCGTGGTAGGAAATCTAATCGAAAAGCAGGGTATCTTCAATGAGCCATAGTAACCACATTTTTTAAAAAATTACCAATGTTATTCAACGAGAAACCTTAGTGTGAACATTTAATATCCATCTGAGTGAATATATTTCAGTCCACTTTGGAGAAGTCTTGGCAAACTCTTTGATTGGCTCCAAGGAGCTTATCCAAATTCATTGATATTGAATTGTGGTGTCTTTCCATCAATTTGACTGGACTTTGGAACAGCACATGACCTTTCTATGAGCCCTATTTCCTTCCTTCCTTCCTGCCCCAGCTATATACCATCTGCCCTGTCTTACATTTGAAGATCCTTCTGCAGGTCCCACAAGGTCTGACAGCTTCTCTGCCAGGCTCCCACAATGGCTGGGTTCTCTGTGGAGCAGAACATAGCCCATGCAAGAATTAATTCAGCAGTGGACAGTATTTCTTGTAAGCTGAGCATGTGGGCGGCTCCCCAGGATAGATTCAAAAGCTGCCCAGCTAATTAGCAGAGTGCCCACAGCCAGATCATGTCTTTCTATTGTCTGGCACACATCTGCACGTGTCTCGGTGCACAGAACAAAATGTATTCCTTGCATGGATGGACAAAATGAGAGGGAACATTGGCAGCGGGCTGGGTCCAGCAGAAAACTTTCCGTCACTACTGGGTCTCATAGGATTTTTCAAGGGTCACAAAGAGCAAGGGAGGTTGTGAGAAGCAGGGCAAGGAAAGATGATCTTATGCTTGATGCACTAGACTAGGGCAGGAAATTGGGTTTCCATTACCAGCACTGCCACAAACTTCCTGTGTGACCCTTGGCAAGTCACTTAAACTTTCTGTGCCTCAGTTCTTCCTCTGTTAAATGGGAATAATCATGTTGCCTGTCTTTCAGCTTAGTCCATGCAGGCTGAGAACTATTGCAGGACAGGGTCTGCCTCTCACTGAGTGTCATAAGAACACAAGAACATAAGAATGGCCATGCTGGGTCAGACCAAAAGTTCATCTAGCTCAGTATCCTGTCTGCCGATGGTGGCCAATGCCAAGTGCCCCAGAGGGGGTGGACTGAAGACAATGATCAAGCAATTTATCTCCTGCCATCCTTCTCCAGCCTTTGACAAACAGAGGCCAGGGCACCATTCCTTACCCCCCCGGCTAATAGCCTTTTATGGACCCTAACCTCCATGAATTTATCTAGCACTTTTAAAAACTCTGTTATAGTCATAGCCTTCACAGCCTCCTTTGGCAAGGAGTTCCACAGGTTGACTGTGCACTGTGTGAAGAAGAACTTTTTTTCTCGGGTGGAGGGATAGCTCAGTGTTTTGAGCATTGGCCTGCTAAACCCAGGGGTGTGAATTCAATCCTTGAGGGGGCCATCTAGAGGCAAATCTATCTGCTCTGCACACCTAGCACAGTGGGGTCCTGACTTTGAGTATCACCTCTGGATGCTCCTCTAATGCAAACATGGTTTCTCAAGCCAGAAGAAAAGGACCAGGTCCCACAGTAGGCATAAATAATATCAACACACAGGGTGTCTATCATCTGTGTGGCTTCATGAGAGCAAAGCCTTGGCTTTACACAATGAGGGGGGAAAGGATGAGACGTTCAGGAAAGTCAATGGAAAGAAAACGACTGACTCTGAAAAGCTTTGGATCTTAGAGGAGGGGAAAAAAGCAGCATTCAGGTTCTGGAATTAGGGTGTGTCTGGACCAGTGGTCCCCAACCTTTTGGGGTGGCAGGGCTGCGCATCCACCACATGCCTGGGGCAGGGGCCGCGCATGTACCAGGTGCAAGACTGGCTCAGGCCAGCTCTGGTCACTAGGCGGGTGCACACAAATGCCCTGGTGGGTGCCATGGCACCCGTGGCACCACATTGGGGACCACTGGTCTAGACTACTGAGGTTTTTTTTTAAAAAAAGTCACCTTCATCGAGACTGCCATTGCATTGTTTCGAAATTAAGTCGAAAGAACAAGGCATTTTTTTCAAAATCGGTAAAACTACTTTTACCAGGAAGACAGGATTGCAAATGACAAAGAGTGTGGAAAAAATTATAGGAAGGGGGGGGCAGTCTAAAGAGCCGGGGCTAGCGGAAAGGAAGCAGACACAGAGACAGAGGAATGGAGCAGGGTTAATACCATAACACTGAAAGAAAGAGAAATGGAGATTCAGAATCCAAATAATGTGGCTCCCCAGCAGCCAGGAAATCCAGAGACACTCGACGTGTATCTCTCAAGCTTTAAATAATTTGTGTCAAGTCAATTACTGTGTGTGCCCAAGACTCAGGCAGTGCTTGAAAGTTTGTCCTTAATGGAAGGATTTGCATCATTCATTAGAATATACTTCTGAGGTTTGACTATCTCGGCTGGTCTCTTTGAATTCTTACCCACAAGTAACTTTCTGCATCTGCAACATTCTTACCCGTATTATTGTCCAGGACAGGGAGGATATGAAGGTCATTCAAGAATTATCCTCCACATGGGGTAGTTTAGATCATGTGCTAACATTACAGAGCATGTTGCAGTTTGTCTTCATGCCAGTCTGTTACAACACGAGAAAGTAACCAATTTCAGCACCCCCAGGGCCTGATTGGTACCAGCCTCTTTTGCTGGTATCTGCTCCCCCCACAAAGAACATTGAAACAGGATGGGAGCTGGCTGGGGGGAATGCCACTTGCTCAAACCGGGGCAGGTGGGGGTGGAGTTCTCTTCTGACTAGCGTTCTCTGTAAGCTTTGCACTTAGGCAGCCACCCAGGAAAGATTCAGGTGCCACCCCATTGATTATTAGAGCACCCACAACTGGCAGCATGTGTTTCTACTGGTGGTGCACATCTGCATATACATTGGTGCACATAATAAAATTTATTCCATGCACGAATGGAAAAAATTTAGAGGGAACATTGCCTATGACCTCCGCGAGCATGAGCAGGGGCTGCTCTTCTTATTTTAACCCCCTTGTGTGCAAAATAAAACCCATTACTTCATCAGCCATGGGAGTGGAAGCCATAGCATGCACATGCCCAGCAGCCTTTACAATGCATCAAGTTCTGATCTTTCTAAATCTCCTAGATTTGGGATCGCCACAGTCCAGGATACAGGCTTTGTACCCACAGATTACTCTAGATCCCATGATGTCTTCATCTATGCTGACAAATGAATGTTGCAATGAGCTACTTTAGTGTAGTACAGGTTGAATCTCCTAAATCTGGGACTCCCTGGTCCAGCAACATCTGTGCTCCGGCAGGACCAAAGATGTTGCTGGATCAGAGGGCTCCAGTGCCTGGGAGTGCGAGCCAGTCGGGAGTCAAGCAGCGGGAAGTCCCACCATCAGGACCAGTGAGCCCTGTTCCTGGGGAGTTCTGGCCAGGCGGGGTAGCGGCAGGGCATCCGGTGAGTCCCATCCCCCCAAAGTCCCAGCGGGGCACAGCAGCAGTGGGGAGCCACAGCTGGATGGGGCAGTAGCAGGGCTGCAGCAGCTGGGAAGCTCCGTCCCCGGAAAGCCACAGCCAGCTGGTGGCAGCGTGCCAGAGCCCAAGCCTTGTAGCAGCAAGGCTGGATCCAGTGGCAGTGGAGCTAGAGCGAAGCCAGATGGAGGGAGGGGTAGTATCCTGGGATGCTGGGGGCAGGGGACCTCCCTTAGTCCAGCAAATTCCCTTATTCAGAATGGGTCAGGTGACGGTCCTGAGGGTGCTGCACCTGGGAGGTCCAACCAGTACTTAAACAATATTTCTAACAATCATAAATCAACATAGAATCCTCCATTTGCACCAATCCAGCTCCAAATGATGGAGAAAACTAGTTCTTTTAGTCTAAGGGTGCAACTTTCAAAAGCACCCAAGTGACTTCGAACAAGTCCGATTGAGACCCGGAAGTCCGCTAGACTAGAGTCTCCTACGCCATGTGTTTTTCAAAATGCCTATCTAAAAAGTCTAGGAAATAACCATTTCCGGAGCCTTTTGCCATTAAGTCATTGGCTCAACTCTGAATCAATTTAACAAGGAATTGAAAGTCATGACGGTCGGGTGGCCTCATAAGAAGTTGACGTGAGGTCTGAATCCACTTCGTAGTGAGCAGGTGTCTACAGCTTTGAAATCATTGTCATGATGAGCAGAATCTCAATGTAGCAGTCAAGGAATGAATGGGCAGAGAGAAGCATCACTCATCAAAAAAGCAGCCGTGTCCGAGTTAGGATACTTAGGAGCAGTGTTTCTCAACCTTTTTGTATAAAGTACCCCTTTAAAAAAAATAATTATAAGTACCCCCAGTACCTGCAGTTTTCAGACACACAATTTTTTTTCTACCATTGCAACACATTTGTTTAATCAACTTAATCGTAGCTGGGCGGATGATGAAATTTTTGGGTGTAAAAAGTACAAAAATGATAAAGCTGCAAAACTTAAAACAAAAATTAAGTTTTTTCCAAATTTCAGTTGTGTTGACATACCCCCCAGACTTCTCTCTAGGACCACAAGGGTACTCGAACCACTGGTTGAGAAACACTGCTTTAGAGGGCAAACAGTGTGGGGAAGGAAGTCATTCAGTGCTGGTCTCCAAGTCAAATGGGCCATTCTTTAGCAGGATGTTAGATTACAAACAAAGGTTGAACTTCTCTAGTCCAGCACGCTCGGGACCTGACCAGTGCTGAACCAGAGAATTTGCCGAACCATGAGAGGTCAATATTGTCTAGCAGCATGACCAAAACTTTCACTGCTTCCTGGGCTCTTAGAAAATATTTAGGGTTAAATAAGAGCTAAATCACAGCACAGAACACTGAGCCAGAACTGGTGGATGTAAGCAGACTTCATCGGACTGTGGGAAAGTTGGCCACACTGGTGATTAGTGGACATCCGGCTAAGTAAAATCATGCCAGAGCATGGATGTTGCCAGACCAGAGAGTGCCAGACTAGATAGGTTCAATCTGTATATTTCTACCGTGTCCTATGAGCTGGTGGCAGGTGCTAAATACCTTTGTAATAACCTTCAAGCTAAATCCATTGACTGTCAATAAACAGGTGGTGGTTGCTTTTCTTGGTTTGACAATTCACTTCAGGCTGAGTATTCTCACTCTGAAGGTGCTCCTAAATGTTACTTCTCCTCAGACTGAAAACCTACCGTTTGTTTGTTTTGGGGGTAGGTTAGGATAATTGTGCACTGTGGATAAAACACAAAAAATGCCGAGATCTTCTCTTCAAACTTAAAAAAAAGGTACATAATTCACTTCTCTCTTATAAAGCCATTGAGTCTGTTGAATCAGTATTTTTTTTTCTTTAAGGGAAAGGGGAGGAAAGGGATTATTAACGTATTTGATGTAGCTCCTGAAATTCATGATGACAAAAATATTTAGGGAGCTTGGCAACAGCAGAATTATATAAAAAGGTTTAACGAGCTCTGTGGGAAAAGCCATCAGACAAACTCAGCAATTCAACTGCAATACATTTTAACTCACTTGCTCATTAAATGGGTTGCACTGGGACCTAAACTTATTTTCTTTGCCTTTATGAATTACGACTTTCCTTTTCCTAGTTTCTCTCCATTTCGTGCAAACTCTTTAATCGGAGGGTCAGGGCAGTTAAGAGTGGAAAAGACACATCAGTCGATATCAGGTCAAACCGGCCATCCCCAGAGGGGACTGTAGGATTGTTCCACACAAAATAATTTTGAGGCCTTTGTCCAGTTCAGTTTTTAAATGTCCCAAGGGACTAAGCTTCCACCGTTTCCTTTGAACAAAGTTTCCACCCTCTAATTGATTTTGCTGCTAAGAACTCTGGTGGGTTCCCAGAAGGCAGTTTGGTTTCGTTTGCTCCATTGGGAACTCACATTGTGCAGCCTTCTTGATCTGGAGCTCCTCCGGTGCATTAAATCCCCAAATTGGCGCCACTACAGAAAGGATGACGAGTCCCCCTTCCCTCCTCCCAAAAGGATGTGGACACATTAGAGACAGTCCAGAGTAGGGCACAAAAATGATTAGGAAGCAGGGCACATGACTTATGAGGAGCAGCTGAGGGATTTGGGTTTATTTAGTCTACTGAAGAGAAGCATGAGGGGGGATTTGAAAGCAGCCTTCAACTACCTTACGGAACATTCCAGAGAGGATGGAGAGAGGCTGTTCTCAGTGGTAGCAGATGACAGAACGAGAAGCAATCATCTCAAGTTGCAGCGGGGGAGGTCTAGGTTGGATATTAGCAAAAACTATTTCCCCAGGAAGGTGGGGAAGCACTGGAATGGGTTCCCTAAGGAGGGGATGGAATCGCCATCACTAGAGGTGTTTAAGTCCTTGCGTGACAAAGCCCTGGCTGGGTTGATTTAGTTGGGGTTAGTTCTGCTTTGAGCAGGGAGTTGGACATGATGATCTCCTGAAGTCCCTTCCGACCCAAATATTTTATGATTCTTTAAGGCGAAGATTAAAGTAAAACCTCAGCAGAGTGATGTTATCCTGGATTTGATTTGTTAGTGTCTCTTGTTCATTTACCTTGCTCTTCAAATCCAAACAATAATATTACGACCATCCAAACTGGAGACACAGTTGATCTGCGCATCCTGTGGGCCTCTTACCACCACAATTGCGTAGCCCAGGTCTTTCTTTATGTCCTGGGCCCACTAGTCATCTCTTGTCTCTGTGTAGGCCCTGATTCTGAAAACAGACAAGCAGACAGCTGCACCTGTGCTGAACCTCATAGAAGTCATGGGAGCTTCACCTACATGGATCTATTTTCAAGCTTGTACACTCCTTGGGTAAAGACTTTCCTTTATTTTTGTGTAATGCCCAACACAACAGGGCTGCATCTAGACTGGCAAGTTTTTCCGCAAAAGCAGCTGCTTTTGCGGAAAACTTGCCAGCTGTCTACACTGGCCGCTTGAATTTCCGCAAGAACACGGACGATCTCATGTAAGATTGTCAGTGTTCTTGTGGAAATGCTATGCTGCTCCCATTCGGGCAAAAGCCCTCTTGCACAAATGCTTTTGCGCAAGAGGGCCAGTGTAGACAATGCGGTATTGTTTTGCGCAAAAAAGCCCCGATGGCGAAAATGGCGATCGGGGCTTTCTTGCGCAAAACCGCATCTAGATTGGCACGGACGCTTTTCCGCAAAAAGTGTTTTTGCGGAAAAGCATCCGTGCCAATCTAGATGCTCTTTTCCGCAAACACTTTTAACGGAAAAACTTTTCCATTAAAAGCATTTGCAGAAAATCATGCCAGTCTAGACGTAGCCCAGGAGTCTGAGCACAACTTGAGCCTCAAGGTGTGCCCCTGGTCCAGAGAAGACATGACAGACATGAGAAATGGTGGTCAGACAACAGCAAATGTGAAACACATGAACTGCATTGACATTTCGAACACAGGCAAAACTATCCAGGACACAAAATCACAGCGGCTTACCTGCAAATCTGAGCCTTTCTGTTGCTGTGTCGGATGCTTGAACAGAATGTGCTGCTAGGTACCCGCCCTCCAGATATGGAATGAAAGAGGAGCAAGAAGCTCTGAGCTCTCCAGAAAATGACACCTGCCTGTTTGGCGCAGATCCTACTGCAGAGCTCCAAAATGCTAGGTTTGGTTCAATAATTCATCTTTCCAAACCCAGGGACTCATGGCCAATCAAACCTCTGTGGGGTGTAGCAGTCACATTTTCTCCAATGGCAATGTTGCATCAGCAGTAACACTGTACCCTCCAAAACCCATCAAATTACAGTGAAGGGTTTTGAATGTGCTGGGAATTTGAGAGCCAACTACAGGTTGAACCTCTCTAATCTGGCACTTTCTGGTCTGGCATGATTTGAGTTGGCCGGATGTCCACTGATCATGGGCATGGCCAAGTTTCCGGCAATCCCATAGAGTTTGTTTACAACCACCAGTCCTCAGTCCTGGCTCAGTGTGCTGTGCTGTGCTGTGATTTTGCTCTAATTCACCCCCAAATGTCTTCTAGTAAGCAGTGAAAGTGTTGGTAATTCTGCTAGACCAGCCGTGGTCTACCCGTGACTCTTCCCTCCCTCTGGAAGTGCAGCTCAAGAAGCCGCCCCCGTGGCTCGTGAAGCTGCCCCCATGCCCCTGAAAATGGCCCCCGCCTCCCTGTGCCTGTGGGAGCCTGATGAGGCCAAAAAGCCTTTAATCATGTTTCTTAAAGGGGCAGTCCTTTTTTTTTTTTTTTTCTCAACAACTTTTCCTCCCCAGCTCTTTGCGCTATATGCACAACTATTTTGGCTCTTTGCCTGTAATGGGTTGGTCACCTCTGTGCTAGACTATATTGCCCTCGTGTGGAAGCTGGCCTATTCTACCCACCCCCCTATGCTTGCCAGTGGGACAGAGTTAGGCCAGAGGGCTATAGGGGAGTCATAGAAGGGAAATATATTAGTCCCAGATTAAATCGGTTCCTGTTCCCAGGATAAATTAACAAAGGCTGATCTAGAACCAGCAGAAACCTGTTAGAATCAATTGGGACAATCATAAGAACATAAGAACAGCCGTACTGGGTCAGACCAAAGGTCCATCTAGCCCAGTATCCTGTCTACCGACAGTGGCCAGCACCAGGTGCCCCAGAGAGGGTGGACCGAAGACAATGATCAAGCGATTTGTCTCCTGCCATCCCTCTCCAGCCTCTGACAAACAGAGGCCAAGGACACCATTTTATCCCCTGGCTAATAGCCTTTTATGGACCTAACCTCCATGAATTTATCCAGCTTCTCTTTAAACTCTATTATAGTCCTAGCCTTCACAGCTTCCTCTGGCAAGGAGTTCCACAGGTTGACTACACAATCAGGCCAATTAAAAAGCCTGGAGACAATTAGGAGGCTTCCAGACTCAAGGGAGTCTGACTAATCAGAACACCTGGGGACCAATTAAGAATCTGGTTTTTAGAAAGGTTTCCCTTCTGTTAGCTCAGTGTGGTATAATGGGTCTGTCACGCTGAAGCTCGGCGGGGAAGTCTCATCCCTTAGGCCGCAAACCCGGCCAGCTCTCGAATAGGCGCACTGGGCCAAGCTGCGCCTGCAAGGTGTGCAGCGGGTGGGATTGACGGCGCAGGCTCCACATGGAGCTTCCTTTCCCCCAGGAGTAACTTCTCCAAAGGCAGCATCCGCATCTTCCCATGCGCTGAGCCCCAAGAATGCTGGGCACGGCCTTCCCAGGCTCCCCTCTGGCAATTGGGCAAGGATGGACCAAGAAGGGCAAGCTGGCATGGAAGCCGGCAAGCAGGCAGTGCTCCCACCCGGCCAACGTCCCCGCTTCAGGAGCAGCTCAGCCTGGCTGGCTGCAGGTCGAGCGCATGGCGCAAGGAGCAGCGCAGGGGTCTGCGGATGTGGGGGCCAGGGAAGAAATGCAGATTAAGCTTTCTGGTCTTCCTGCTTACACTATTATCAGCGAGAGGGTGGTTTTCAGCCAAAGAAAGCAAAGTGCGAGAGCAGCACACCATGCCAACGGGAGCTGGAGCAGGGTACCGGTGTGAGAGCACCAATTGGGCCTGGCCCTGTCAGTTCCAATCAAGGGGAACAGACTGGGGCTGGGGAAAAGGCCTGCTCCTGGCCTGAGGACTGGCTCCACCTGCCAGCTTGATGAGCCAGGGGCTAGAAAGGTTGGGAAGGAGTCAGAAGGCAGGAGCAAGCAGGGTGGGAGAGGCAGGACCGTCTTTAGGCCTACGCAGCTGAATAGGGCACCAAATTCAGTCGTGCCTGAGGGTGCATATGCCTAGGGCCATCACCAGCCACAGACAGCACCGGCTCTGGCGGCTCCAATCCATCAGTCCCCAGCTCCCTGCTTTACCTTCCAGCCCTGTTGCAGACCCAATCCCCCAACCTCCTGCTTCAGCTCCCAGCCCTGTTAGACACAATCCCCCAGGCCCTGGTCTCCTCGCCCCCATGTTCCCCTTCCCCACTGCTCCATTTGCTGGCCCATAGCCCCAGCTGGCTGTGCCACTCCCATACCAGCCTCCCTGCCCACCCCACAGCTCCTGCCCACACAGCCCTGCCCCATGGAATACCTGTCCGCCTCCCCCTCCACCCCCAGCAGAGGATGGGAAGTGCTAGAGCACCAAAAATCTTAAGGACAGCCCTGGAGAGAGGTCAGTCAGGGAGGGGGCTGACTGCCTCCTAGCTAAAGATTGGCTCTGACTGTCAGAAGGGAAAACCCTGCACAGACTGGCTGCATCTAGACTGGCATGATTTTCCACAAATGCTTTTAATGGAAAAGTTTTTCCGTTACAAGCATTTGTGGAAAAGAGCGTCTAGATTTCTGCAAAAAGTGCTTTTGCTCAAAAGCGTCCGTGCCAATCTAGACGCAGTTTTGCACAAGGAAGCCCCGATCGCCATTTTCTCCATCGGGGCCTTTTGGCGCAAAACGGTTCTCAGTTGTCTACACTGTCCCTCTTGCGCAAAAGCATTTGTACAAGAGGGCTTTTTCCCGAACAGGAGAGTCATTGAATTTGTGCAAGAACACTGACGATCTAATGTAAGATTATCAGTGTTCTTCCGCAAATACAAAGTGGCCAGTGTAGACAGCTGGCAAATTTTTCTGCAAAAGCAGCCACTTTTGCAGAAAAACTTGCCAGTCTAGACGCAGCCATTGTGTATAGTTTGGACTGGTGGTGGGACAAGGTTAGGTGAATAAAGACACAGGTGTTGCATAATCCAGAAGTCTCTCCAAGCCTGATTTGGGAGGGTAACCGTCACCCAGGGAGAGGGGTTGTCTGTGCACTTTGTTACAGGAGCAACATTCCCTCTTTTCCCACTCTTGAGGGAGATAAGATCTCATGATCCTATATCCCTTGCCTATCATCTTCCCCCACCTTCCCCCCCCCTCGCCACCCCCTTTGCATTTCCTTCTTGTCCTTTAACTTTTCCCAGCTGATGGGTTAATTGATCTCATTAGCTCATCAGCCTCCTACCTAATTAAGCCATTTGAACACCCATCACCCAATTAAATCTCCTCCAGAAGGGGAAGAGTTAGTATCATAGGGTGCGTCTATACTGCATTGAAACACCCATGACTGGCCCTGGGTCAAGCTAAGGAGGATGTTTAATTGTTGTGCAGACATTCAGACTCAAGTTGGAGTCTGGGTTTCGGAATCCTTTTCCCCTCTCCTCCACCCCCCACATATACATGAGACCCCAGAGCTCAGGCTCCAGCTACGCCCAAAGTATACACTACAATGAAACAGTTGTTTTTATTGCTGTGTAGACGTACCCTTAATGTCCAGAGTGGTGGGTGAGTTCTAGACTCCTGGTACTCTGCCACAAAGCTGAATGGTCCAAATATTTTATACTAGAAGATTTACCCTGCATTGCTCAGGTCCCTAATTCAAATAATGCATAACCCTAACTCATTGCTCTGGCAGGGGTAGAGATGAGGGGTTGAGTAGGCCGGCTTCCCCAGGGAGAAAGGACAACCCTAGCCCTCTCTCATCGCAGCAGGTTGAGGCCAGGAGAAAAGCACCTGTCCATGGCTGCTGCAGTTGCTGCGGGCACAGATGCAGGAGGGATGGATGTCCCCCAGGTACGGGATGGACAGACATACAAACAGACACAAATACAGACAAACTCTCTGAAATATATAGTACATAACTATCCCTTTCTCCACCCCTGCCTCCTGCTGGACCAATGGGGCTATAGATGTTTTGGTCCCCATCTCTGTTCCTTTACTGCCTCCCTGTGGTGATTCTGCAGTATAACTGTCCCTCCTACCAGACCCCTACGTTTCTTATAAATGGAAAGGATCACATTCCAGGCATATCCCATTGTCCTGGCACAACCAAAACCTCACCTAACTTTAAGTTATGATAAGAGGAAGCTACATACCAAATGTGGTGGTCTTAGCTGTTACCTTTTAGGAGGCGCTCTTGAGCAGACGGACTCACAGATGGATAGATAGACAGATGCTTAAAATATATAGTAAGACTGATGTGTAGAAGAGTTAGAAAGGTGGTTGATGGTTCTTGCATTTGTAAGTGAACCTCTGCATCTCTTATCCTCTACTGTTTGCATGCCTGTGCTGCACTAGGGCCCGTGCGTACACATCGAGACAGCCTCTGTTCCAAAGATGAAAGAGGTAGACAAAAGAAGGGCTTTTTTTCAGGTTTTACAGATGGAAAACTGAGGCACAATGGACTCAGTGTCCCAAGGAGTCACAGTGAGTGCTTGGCAAGCTCAGGTCATGAGGTTCTTTTTTTGGAATCTAGGGCTATCACATCTCAAACACCCTGCAACCCTTTGTTATGGCTAGGGTTGCCAGATAATTTCACAAAAAATCCCGAACAGGGCAGGGAAAAAAATTTATTGAGCAAAAAAAAAGAGAAGGGACCAAACTTGTTGAGCAAAAAAAAAATCACTGCACCTTTAAATTCTCCTGCTCCCGTCATCCCCACTGACCTTCCATCCGAGAAAAAGAAAAACACGTCTTGTATTTTCTGTTTTATTTTACTGGACAGAAGACGCAATTACCAGACTGTCTGAGCGAAAACCGGACACCTGGCAACCCTAGTTATGGCCTCATGCAAGCTCAGTGTGCTGGCCTTTTTGCTTCACTTTATGTACAACTAAATCCCGAGATCTTTGCTCCCATTTATATGGGTCTCATCTCCTAAACATAATGCACCCAGGAGCCTCACGCACAATAAAAGCTAGAGAGCCTGCTGAATAAACAGTGCAACTCTAGACTTCTCCTTTGTACCTCATGTTTGGCTGGAACGTTGAAATCTCAATTCATGTATTATTGGCCTAATTAGAGAATAGTGGGATATTTTGACTTGCATTACAGAGCTGCTTGAGGTTGGAATTCTAAGATCAGGTCAAATTCCATTGTAGTTCATTATATGTGACTATTTCTTACCCATTATGGGCTGAATAACAACCGTACACCCGTATAATATGCTCTTACAATTCTCTCTCAGTCTGCAAGCCACGGGAGACAGGAAAGCTCTACTCCTTATCATTGACATCACTGTGAGAGGCAATACCCTTTCTCGGGCATCAGTGAGAGTGATAAATAGGCTCCCATTAATAGAAAAGAGACTGAAAAAACCTCATCATTCATGGCACTTGGGAGACATGAATTGTTAATGGAGTAACTTACAGGTTGAAAAAAATGGTGGTGGGGGGGATTATTATACTATAATACTCATTGGTTACAGGAGAAAATCACAGGACGATTTCAAAGTAATTTGCAGAAGTGGGAAGGTGGTGTGATACCATTTTAGAGGGGGGGAAACTTAGACATAAAGGGTATGTCTAGACTACATGCCTCTGTCCGCAGAGGCATGTAAATTAGACTACCCGACATAGTCAATGAAGCGGGGATTTAAATATCCCCCGCTTCATTAAAATAAAAATGGCCGCCGCGCTGTGCCGGCTCAGCTGATCATCGGTACATCGTGAAAGTCAAGACGCAGATCGGTCGACAAGGGATGCCTTTGTCGACTGCTCCTGTAAACCTCATTTAACAAGGCATAAGGGACCTGTCAACAAAGGTGTTCCCTGTCAACCAATCCGCGTCTTGACTGCCACGCTGTGCCGATGATCAGCTGAGCCGGCACAGCACAGCGGCCATTTTTATTTTAATGAAGTGGGGGATATTTAAATCCCCGCTTCATTGATTATGTCGGGCAGTCTAATTTACATGCCTCTGTCGCCAGAGGCATGTAGTCTAGACATACCCAAAAAGATTAGAGCGCAAAGACGATCGTGTGACTGAAGCACTGGGTTTGGAATCAGGGGATACTTTCCTGGTTCTGCCACAGATTCCCTGGGTGACCTTGAACAAGTCACTTAGGGCCAGATATTTAAACATATGTATGTCCCTACCTTCCATTCAGAGCAATGGGAGTTAGAGGCCTAAATACCATCTCTCTGTGCCTCAGTTTACCATGTGTAAATTAGGAATAATAACACTCCCTTTTCTTACACCCTCTGTCTGTCTTGTATATTTACAATGTAAATGCTTCAGAGCAGTGACTGTCTCATTATTTTTATGTACAGTTTCCAGCACAATTTTCAAGCAGTAAACATAGTGGTTTCATAGCAGTTTTCAAGTATCTAAGGGTATGTCTACACTACAGCGCTAATTCGAACTAACTTAGTTCGAATTAGTTAATTTGAACTAAGCTAATTTGAACTAACGCATCCAGACTAAAAAACTAGTTCGAATTAGCGTTTTGCTAATTCAAACTAGCATGTCCACATTAAGTGGACCCTTAGCTGGGGTTAAGGATGGCCAGAAGCAGTGCCGGCAGGGCATCAGATGAGGACTTAGAGCGTGGAGCTGCTGTCTCAGGCTAGCCGAGGGCTGTGCTTAAAGGGACCCGACCCCCACCCCAGACATACAGTTCTCGGGGTGCCCCGCTTGCAAAGCAGTCCTGGCTTGGATTGCCCGGACTACCCACACTGGGCACATCACAGCACTCGGCCATCAGACCGGCTGCACTTGCCACAGGCTGCCATCTGGGGAGAGGGAGCAATTGGGGGGCTGCAGGAGAGCTTCCACCCCCAGAAGCTCCCCATCGGGAGCTCGTACCCCATTCCTCCCTCACCTCCTTCCACTTAACCCTCCCTAGCCCCCCTTCCTGATGTACAAAATAAAGGACAATTGTGTTCAAAAATGGAATCTGTCTTTATTGAACAAAACTGGGGGATACTGGGAAAAGGAGGTGGGAGAGGGGAAGAGAGAGGGTGGGAGAGGGGAGGGCAACTAAAATGATCAGGGGTTTGGAACAGGTCCCATATGAAGAGAGGCGAAAGAGACTGGGACTTTTCAGCTTAGAAAAGAGGAGACAGAGGGGGAATATGATAGAGGTCTATAAAAGCATGAGTGGGGTGGAGAGGGTGCATACAGAAAAGTTCTTCATTAGTTCCCATAATAGAAGGACTAGAGGACACCAAAGGAAAGGAATGGGTAGCAGGCTTCAAACTAGTAACAGAAAGGTGTTCTTCACAAAGCAAAGAGTCAACCTGTGGAACTCCTTGCTGCAGGAGGCTGTGAAGGCTAGAACTAGAACAGAGTTTAAAGAGAAGTGAGATAAAGTGATGGAGGTTGGGTCCATGGAGTGGTATTAGCCAGGGGGTAGGAGTGGTGTCCCTGCCCAAAGTTTGTGGAAGGCTGGAGAGGGATGGCACGAGACAAATGGCTTGGTCACTGTCTTCGGTCCATCCCCTCCACGGTCCTTAGTGTTGGCCACTGTCGACAGATAGGCTACTGGGCTAGATGGACCTTTGGTCTGACCCAGGACAGCCATTGTAAGCTCAGGGCTCAGGGTCGGGGGTCTCAGTGGACCCCCTTGATTTTCATGCACACCTGCTCCTGGGTGGCCAGGCTGGCAGCTCTCCTGCCCTAGACGGCCACTTTCCTGTGCCTAGTGCGGAGGTCGTGGATGAGGTCCACGATGTCCGCACTAGCCCAGGCGGGTGCCCACCTCTTGCAGTCCCGGGCAAGCTCCCGGGAGACGCCAGCCTGGTCCCAGGAAGAGGGGGAGGGCTGGGGGGCATCGGGTGGCTGGCTCGAGCCATGCCAGGTGCAGGGTCTGCTAGCTGGGTGCTGGCAGGCTTGCACCTGGCACGGGCATCGTAGCCAGCCCGTGCCCCTTTGAGGGGTCCGGGGCCGGGAGGGGGGCAATAGAGTTTCCCTGGTGTTGGCCAGAGTGGCCACCAGGGAAAGCTGGGGAGGGCTAGCCTCCCACTAGTTCGAATTAAGGGGCTACACACCCCGTAATTCGAACTAGTAAGTTCGAACTAGGCTTAGTCCTCGTAGAATGAGGTTTACCTAGTTCGAACTAAGCGCTCCGCTAGTTCGAATTAAGTTCGAACTAGCGAAGCGCTTGTGTAGCGCCTAGGAAAGTTAATTCGAAATAATGTCCATTAGTTCAAATTAACTTTGTAGTGTAGACATACCCTAAGAGGGTGTTACAAGAAGGAGAGAGAAAAATTGTTTTCCTTGGCCTCTGAGGATAGGAAAAGAAGCAATGGGCTTAATTGCAGCAAGGGAAGTTTAGGTTGGACGTTAGGAAAAACTTCCTAACTGTCAGGGTGGCGAAACACTGAAATAAATTGCCTAGGGAGGTTGTGGAATCTTCATCACTGGAGATATTGAAGAACAGGTTGGACAGACATCTATCAGAGATGATCTAGAAGGGGCATGGTCCTGCCATGAGGGAAGGGGACTGGATTTGATGACCTCTTGAGGTCCCTTGCAATTCTCGAATTCTATGACAATGAGGTCCTGTTGTCTTCTGGGGCCGCTAGTCATCATAATGACACTCAAGGTGCTGGACATCACTGAGTTGAAGTAGGCTGTTGGGTTCTGACCACTTCTGAAAATCAGAGGTGACATAAGCACATGAACAAGCATCAAAGCTGGGAATAGAAATCGAGTTTCCTGACTCCCCATTAACAGCAAAGATAAAAAGTTGGTGTCGTTCCTAAGAAAGATGGCACCAAAGTTAATAAGAACTAGACTTTGCCTTATCTTCTCTCTACCCTGGCTGGAAAGACTGTGCAATTCACTGAGCTTCTATGTGGCTTGGCTGGTCACTGGTCAGTGAAGTAGACATTCTAGGCTTCCTTGGCTATAAACGCAAGCCAGCTTTGTGCGAAGCAAATTGCAACACAGTAAAAGAGCCTGAAAAACCACCTTCCATCAGCCTGTTTTGGCATTCCTTCTGAGTTCTACACTTACAGAGTGTGAGGACAATATCGATTCCTCTGCATGGTTCTCTTATTGAAAGTTGCTACTAAGAACAAAACAGAAGGCCCATCAGGTCCGATAAACGCTGCATAATAACTCATGGTCCAACGTTCCCAGAATGAGCACAGAAGGTGAAATTTGTGCCCGTGCAAAGTGACCACACTTGTTTTGAGAGCATGCACCTTGCCTTAAGCCCCCTTTATGCTGGAATGAATTTCACCAGAGTGAAGAGTGAATAAGGACTTCAGGGACCAAGCCCTTAGCAAAGGGAGAAAAAATGCCATATGATAGTCACAGTCTTTTGGATAAGCTGCCCATAAGCTGGTCATATGGTGCACAGTATCCTCCCCGCCCCAATCCATAATAATCAAACAGAAAGTGACACTAGATCCAAAAGCACCAGAGATGGAGTGAAATCACCAAATCAAATCAATATGCACAGGGTAATCAACACTCATTAAACCAATTTAGTCAAGTGGTGACCTCGGTGGCTTTTATTTAATCATACATTTAAATGTCAAATCAAAATGCAAATTTGCCCATCGGCCTTTTCCAATTATATTGCATTAAAAACTTTCAAGTAAACAAATGCAACTGGAGTTGATGGTGTCTGATAAATACCAATCCCAACTGTCTTATGCAAGGCAGCTAACAGATTCCCACACAAAGACCTGAGTGCATGAAGTAATTACCCTCTATGGATTTATCATCCTACATTCTGCATAATAGATGTCCAACATATGAAAACCTAGCAGAGCTTATTAGTTGCAGTCAGTGTTGTATTTATACAGAGGGTTGCATACATTCTGTGTATATAAGCTTTTCTCATAAGTGCTATTCACAATTTTTAAATGTCTTTTTCCAGCTACCAGTTCCATTTATATTTGGCACGGTAGTTGCTCTCTGTACCATTTTTTCCTCCCTCTGTCACCTGTGACGCCACCCAAATGGTTTATAGAACTGAAGAGTTCTTGTAAAACTGATTTTTTCCCCTAAGTACATTGTTTGCAGATGAAATATGCTGTTTTCTCGAGATCACGCAAGGCGCCCCGTGACAGGCATGCGCCCATAACCTCAGCAGGCATGCTGTTTGACAAACCACATGAAGCAAGGCTGCCAAACACCCCAAGGGAACAAAGGTTCTGCATTACAAACTGTTTTTGGTTGGCTCCCTGCAGACTTCCTGTGTCAGCAGAGATAACAGAGAGCTGCCACTTTTTTGCCTAGTGTCCTATTATTTATGGTGCTCACAAGGCTGAGCAGTGACACGTAAAACATTGTAAATGTCTTGATAACACCACAACTACAAATTGGAAAAGGCACTGTTGGGCTAGCAGACAGAGCTGTAACTGACTCGCCTGTGACACTCAGCTGTCAAATATGACCCTTTATATGAATCTGATCATCAGTGTTAAGAGACTGGCTCCAAGCAAGATTAACCCTTGGCTAATTCCCATGTGAGAGTGGTTTACAGATGAGTCATACCCAGCTACACAAATCCAAATTACTAGCCATCCAATATCACTAATTCATTCTGCTTGCTTAGGCAAATGGAAAGCTAACCCTGAGACTCCCTGGGAAAGCCACACACTCAAACACACCTAAGGAGATTGATTTTTTTTTTTCTCAGAAGAGAATTAGTAATGGGAAGAGGCAAGTTAAAAATAAGGTACAACAAGGAACTTCCATAGATATTTAGTATGAAGTATGGAAAAGCCTATTGGTGATGTTAGTTCTTTATGTGGCTTATACAAATCACTGTTTTTAGAATCCTAGGGCTGGAAGAGACTGCAGGAGGCAATCGAGTACAACCCCCTGCTCAAAGCAAGACCCATCCCAACTAAATCATCCCAGCCAGGGCTTTATCAAGCCAGGACTTAAAAACCTCGAGAGATGGAGATTCCATCCCCTCCCTAAGGAACCCATTCCAGTGCTTCACCCTCCTAGTGAAATAGTTTTTCCTAATATCCCTAGATCTCCCCCACTTGAGACCATTGCTCCTCATTCTGTCATCTGTCACCACTGAGAACAGCCTCTCTCCATCTTCTCTGGAACCCATCCCCCCTTTTAGGTAGTTTGCAAAAACAATGAGATGTCCTCGGGCACCTTAAAGACTAACAAAAGATGCATCTGACAAAGTGGATTCCAGCCCATGAAAACTGATAGCTAAAGAAATGTGTTTGTTAGTTTTTAAATCCTCATCGTTTTTGCTGACACAGACTCACACGGCTGCCTCTGTGAAACTTGCCTAGTTTGGGCTAGTCAGGGAATTGCAATACTGGCAGGCACATTTGTGGATTTTGTGCAACACGGGTATAGAAAAAGGGATGCATTCTCTGGTGCACTGAGCTTCGGGCAGGGTGAACTGCACCTTGCATGGCTGCAAGCTTGCACAGTGCCCTGCCCCCGTACTATTTTTGGCAGCAGACCAGCAAAAGCGTTCTGCCAAGGTGCTCTCTGCAGCAGCAGAGGAGAGAATTGCATGTGCCCCGAAATGCAGAATGTAAGTGGGGCTGGGGTGGTGTTTAGTGCCAGTGGAAATCATTCTCCTTCTCAGCTGGGAGTATTTTATGTTAACTTTGCTCTGGTGTAAATGATGGCAAAAGGTCCAGGGCAAGTCAAGCCCATTGTTGTGTAAAAATCATGTGAAGTCTCCAATTTGATTAAGATTTTATCAAATGTTTTCAGGGGTGGGGAACCTAAGGCCCAGGGACCAGATGTGGCCCCTGGCTTGCCTGGACCCGGCCCCCAAGGCTCATCCCTCCCTCCAGCATTGGGAAGCCTGTGTAGGCGCTCCAGCCCCCCCGCCACAGGGCTGGAGCACACAAAATCTACTAGCCTGGGCCCCCTTATGCTCTTTTGTGGGAGGGGAATGTGGGGAGTGTGTGTCTCCTTCTCAGGCGGGAGCCACATCTGTGAGGGTTTGTTTGGTTTTGGTTCTCTCTTGTGTGTGTCCCCCGACTGATTTTTCTGTGAGTCAGCAGCCCCCAGCCCAAAAAAGGTTCCCGACCCCTGACCCATCAGTACTGTGCTTGCTCCTGGCCCTGCATTGCAGTGCTGATAGATGCCGTCCACGTAATTCTATCATGGGTCCAGGGTCATGAGTAGAACTGGTCTGAAAAATTCCCCCAAAGCTGTTTTTGGCAAACTCACCAAATCAGCAATATAAAAAGTTTTTTTCCTGGAAAAGGTTTGATTGGAATGTCGTTCTGATGGACCTAGGCAGGGCTCAGTCAAAAACCTGCCTTGCTTCCTGCCAGCATCCCCCTGCCTTCTCTGCAGCCTGGGCTTTCAGGCCACTTCTAGGTGATGAGAAAAAACCGCAGAACCAAATACTTGCAATTTCTCACTCTCAGAACCCTCCCCCTGCACAAAGGGGCATTTGCATTCCTTTTCCCCTGAGCATAACACTTGTCAGATTGCCATTGATTTTGTTTGTGGTGGAATTATTTGAATGAACCAAACAGATTAAAATAAAGTGAGGTGGAGGATAATCACGTCAGAAGGTAAGAAGTGTTCTGCTCTGCACCGGAGCTGCTTAAGGTTAATTCGTCATGGCTCTAGTTGCTGTCGCCCTTACATGGAAAGGAAATCTGCTTTGTTACATCGTACCTCTTCCTAACTCACACAACTGAAAACCTCATTTCATGGGCTCCAGGTTCCCCAGATTACAATTCCACTGGAGAGAGTCTTTCAGCGAGATACAAGCCAATAGGAACATATTAGCTTGTAAAAACCGGATTTTTCTCCTGATCACGCCTAACACTCAATAATGCGCAACGCAGAGATCTATTTGTCATACACACTACATGGAAGAAGAAGGCCATCGATCTCTGGTTTGTTAATGGAGTGATGTTTTCCACTTGTGCGCTTACTTGTCTTAAGGGGAAAGTGTTTTCTACCATGATCGCTCATATTCGTGATCAAGCCAAGATACTTGAATGATGCTCCCCTTTAAGCCATGCAAGACTGCAATACATTGTTTCACATTACACAACGCCTGCTCCTTTTCTAATGTACCCGGGGAAAGACCCTTGTTTGTGTTGCTTTTGGGGAGGGGGGGATTCTTTGATGGAACATCGTATAAATTCTCTTTTATCAGTTATACTGCAGCTGTGCTCTTACTGCAGCTTACTGACCTGTAGCAGCTTCATTCCTTCTCCATGGCCACTGCTTTAGGGCCTCGTCAGCGCAAATCTAAGACCAAGCACCCACAAACACATTGGTCCACTACACATAAAGGCAGGGGAGATTAATCCTTTTTTCCAGGTTTGGCGCTCACGGGCTACTTTGGGCCAATAGACCCCATGCCCCCTTACATGACCCCCCCATCCGCCGATCCTGTGCCCATCATGTGCATGCTCCTGCATGACCCCTCCAGAAGTGCAGGGAGCATGTGTGGAGAATGCATTGCACTGCACAGACATGCACAGCGGCCCCTCCACCCCAGCCAAGTTCTTCCGAGGTGTTCAGGCAGCTGCAGAGGAGAGAGGTGTGTTTGCTCCTTAATGCAGAATGTAAATGGAGTTTGTGGTGGGCGTAATGCACGTTGGACCTCCCAAGTCCAGCACCTCCGGACCAAGGAGGGGATTTACCAGTCTCCTCTACTGACCTTCCAGCCCACCATCCCTCCCTGCTGCCGGCTCCTTCTGGCCCATGCCTGGCCCTGCTGCCCCCAGGCTAGGGCTCAGGCTCCAACTCCAGCCCCACTGCTGATGAGATATGGTCTCAGCGCCCCCCCTGCCACCGGCTTGGCTGGGGCCAGAGTCACCCAACTGCTGCTGGTCCTGCTGCCACCAGGGCCAGAGCTCCCTGGTCGCTGGTGCTGGAACTCTCTGGCTGCTGCCACCAGGACTGGAACTCCACAGCCATTGCCCACCCCTCCCATTCCCCAGCATGCTCTGGGGCCTGCTGCCAGACCTCCTTGTCTCTGGGCTCTGTGGTCCAGGAACATCCATGCTGGACCACAGATGTTGCTAGATCACAGAGTCCATATTAGGGAGGTACAACCTGTACCCTTTGCAAGCCCTCTGCCCTAGGGTGACCATCACATTCTGGGAATGTAGGGACCTGATTTTCATAAGCACTGACTTCCTCCCCCCACCCCCTCCCACTCCCCTACACACACCAAAAAAAAAAAAAATTGCAGTGAAAACCAACAGGAGCTGTGAGTGATAAGACACTTTTAAAATCATACCACTGGGTCCTTCTATCAACATGTAACTAGTGTGTCCTAGATGTTTCTCTAAGGGTACATCTAGACTAGCCCCCTAATTCGAACTAGGGAGGCTAATGAGGGCGACCGAAATTGCTAATGAAGTGCGGGAGGTTTAACTGTTAATTCGAACTATGGGGTTTATCTCGGAATCACGCTTCTCTGCCATGTGTAGATGCGGGCAGTTACTTCGGGCTAGTCAGTTTCCAAAATGGCGACCGGCCGGGAATATGCTAATCAAGCACAGGATATTTAAATCCCGCGCTTCATTAGCAATTTTGGTCGCCCTCATTAGCCTCCCTAGTTCAAACTAGGGGGCTAGTGTAGACATACCCTAAGAAGTTAACCAAGGCTCTGCAATCTATATTCCAACACACATGTGGAATTCTGAGGCACTTTTCCACCACTGCCTCATGTTTGTATTTTTTTTATGCACAGCCAAGCAACCAAAAAAAGCCTCAAATTTATCAAACAGATTTCATCGTGTGGAAAGCAAAGTGATGAAGCCTAAATTGCAATTGACGGAATTTTGAATTAAGCAATCAACTGATTAATTACTTGACTTTTGTCTAATAAAGCAAAATGCAAATGAGGCTCGCAAAAAGTTACATTCTTTCCGTGTAGCATTCGCATCACTCCAAACATTCCAGCAGAACTGCCAGATGCAAAAGGAAGCTGTCTCAAAATGGGCCAGCTACCCTCGCCTGTCTTCATTTTGTCTGAATGTACAACATATTGCAAAAAAAGGGAATGAAAGGTTTTTTAAAAATGTATCAAACAATATTTTGTTTGCTATGCAATAGGATCCTGAGCTACTCTGTCAATCCTAGCGTGTTCTATCAACATTAAAGTAGATGCAACGCATTGTATCCTTCTGATTGATCTGCATGGACAAATGTGAGATTGTCAGATTGGTTAGTGTCCACAAATACATTAATCAGTGCTCAGGTCGTAGGCTCATCTGCAAGAGCTTTTCATGCTTCTTTCTCTGCTGTTTGATACCATTGATAAATGGCTGGTGGAAGATCCAGTCTACTCAGCAGCACAAGGCCACAAACAGGAGGACTGTCAGAAGCAGCCTTAAAACTTGCTCCATGTGCTGTTTTTCTGCAATCCTTTATCCAGTGATCTCTCACCTACTTGACAGTAACCAAGGGTGAGGCCCTTCCTCAAGGGCTGAGCTTGCATTTCGATAGGAGCCTGTCTAAATCCTGAGGAGGAGAATCACCCGAAAGGCAACACATGCACTAATAGAATGGGGAAGATTCTGCATGTCCGTCTCCAGCTCAGAGGCAATCTACCTGATCCCAGATCAAGACACGGGCTCCAGTCGGAGTGGCAGGAGCCAGCACTGTGGTAGGTGCCATCTCCATATAGGCGTTTCGGGGCTGGAGCTCACATGGCCCTGGTCTATACAAGGGCTTCATTTTGAAATAGCCTCCCTTAGGTTGAATTAAGAAGTGGAGCATCCACACTACCAAGCCCGTTATTTCGAAATAATGGGCTGGTTATTTAGAAATCTCTACTGCTTTCCTTGGGGAATAACGCTAATTTTGAAAAGTTATTTTGAAGTAGCAGGAGCGTGGATGCTCCGATGCTGCTATTTTGAAATAACGACTCCCCGGAGTAATTCGAACTAATGACTCCCCACTGCTTCCTGGGGCTCTAAGTCAAGGTAGCTCGTCCACATTAATGGAGCCTGCCACGGACTAATATCAAGGCTTCCCTGTAGTGAGGACACGCTATTTCGATTTTGTTATTTTGGGAGTTATTATATCGATTTTAGTTATTTCAAAACAGTTTCCTAGTGTAGCCATGCCCATGAGGAAAAAAAAATAGTGGATGACCAGCCTCCCTGATCTGCTTCTCTCCTCCCCACCAAGAATCTCGTGCCAGCCCCGCCAATCATCTGCAGGCAGAAGTTGCTGGTGGGAAGAGGAGGAGCAAGGGAGGGGCATGCTCAGGAGGTGAGGTCTAAAGAGAAGAACTGGTTAAGCTGAGAGTGGAGTGGAGGTGGGAAGAGGTGTGATGGGAGCAGTGAAATGCAGGGAAGGGGTGTAGTGGGGGCGGGGTCTGAGGCAGAAGAGGAGTCAAGCACCCCCAACAGCTCGGAAAGACAGTGCCTCTGAGCACAGATCAGTGAACGGAGCTCTGCACTAGGAGTCTCGTCACTAGCCTGGGTCTGACCTACTCTGTGACTTCAGGGGAGTCTCCTCCCCACTTCCTCCTTCCTCTCTCTCTGGCCTGTTTCGGCAGCAAGCTTTTCAGGGCCAGGATTGTCTCTTACTCTGGCCATGTCTACAGTAGGAAACTATTTTGAAATTCAGCTTAATGACTTGCGATTTAACAAAATCACACTAACGTGTCCATACTACAGGGAAGCCTTACAATTAGTCCGTGGCAGGCTTCATTAATGTGGATGCGCTACCTCAGACTTAGAGTCCCAAGAAGGACTGAGGAGTAATTATTTTGAAATACTCTAGGGCATAATTATTTCAAAATAGCGGCACCAGAGCATCCACACCACTGTTTTTTTTAAATAACTATTTTGGAATTAGCAGGCTTGGGAGAGTGGATGCTCTGCTTATAAATTCAACCTTGCGGTGGTTATTTCAACATAAAGTCCTAGTGTATATCAGAGCTTTGTGTCTCTGCAGCACCTACCTCACTTGATCTTGCTTGGGGCTCCTGAGAGGTATGACAGCAATAAATATTAACAGCCAGATCCTCAAAGACATTTAGGCTTCTGTCTCCCATTGATCATTAAATTACTCCAGGGGTCTGAGTCTAATTCCTTACGTTTAAGCCTTGGGAGTCAGGGGTGCTTTGCTTTGCACACTGCTGGCCTTCAGCTGGGAACATCAAGCACCATCTTGAATATCCCTGACAGGTGTTTGTCTAACTTTTTCTTAAAAATCTCCTGTGATGGAGACTCCATAGTCTCCTTAAGCAATTTATTCCAGTGCTTAATTACCCTAACAGTTAGGAAGTTTGTTCCTAATGCGCAACTTAAACCTTCTGTGCTGCAATTTAAGGCCATTGCTTCTTGTCCTGTCATCAGAGGCCAAGGAGAACAATTTTTCCTCCTCCTCCTTGTAACAACTTTTTAGGTACTTGAAAACTGCTATCCTGTCCCCTCTCAGTCTTCTCTTTTCCAGACTAAACAAGCCCAATTCTTTCAGTCGTCCCTCATAGGTCATGTTTTCTAGACCTTTAATCGTGTTTGTTGATCTTCTCTGGACCCTCTCCCATTTGTCCACATCTTTTCTGAACTGTGGTGCCCAGAGCTGGACTCAGTACTCCAGTTAAGGCGTAATCAGCATAGAGTAGAGAGGAAGAATCACTTCTTGTGTCTTGCCTGCAACACTCTTGTTACTACATCCCAGAATGATTTTTTTTTCAAAAAGATCACACTGTTGACTCTCATTTAGCTTGTGGTCCACTATGAGCCCTAGATCACTTTTTGCAGTATTCCTTCCTAGACAATTATTTCCTGTTTTGTATGTGTGAAACTGACTTTTCCTCCCTAGGTGGAGTACTTTGCATTTGTCCTTATTGAACTTCATCCTATTTACCTCAGACTATTTCTCTAGTTTGTCCAGATCATTTTGAATTATGACCCTGTCCTCCAAAGCACTTGCAACTCCTCCCAGCTTCATATCATCTGCAAACTTTATAAGCGCATTGTCGATATCATCATCTAAATTGTTGATGACGATATTAAACAGAACCGGCCCCAAAACTGATCCCTGCAAAACCCCATTTGTTATACGTTTCCAGAATGACTATGAACCATTGACAGCTGCTCTCTGATTTCCTTATTTCTGAGTGATAACTAGTATTCATTTTTAAATTGCATTTAATTGTAGTTTTGAAAACAAGAATTGGAAGACTCAAAGGTGGATTTTCAAGGTTTCAGAGTCAGCTTTCCAAAGTAAAAGTTCTGAGTATGACAGAATCAAAGCATGGAAGACTGAGAAATCATAATGATTGGTTTAGTTAAGCACACAGTTAATATTTCAGCTCTGCAGAGAATAATTGTCTTTGAGTAATGAATTACATAAGAACAAGGATAATAAAACCCTAATAATAATTATGCTTATCTCTTACAAGCAGCTTTTCCACCATAGATCTCAAAACACTTCACAAAGGAAGGCAAATTCAATTCTCCCCATTGCAAAGACAGAGAAACAGAAGCATAGAAAGGCATGTACCCAAGATCACACAGAGCCCATAATAGAATGCATATCTCCTGATTCCCAGTCTGGTGCCCCATCCACCCCTCAAAGCTTTACAAAAATCAATATCATTATTGGCACCTGGCTCCATTGGATGTTGGTGCCATAGAATTAAGATGCCAAACTCTCTCAGGGTCCATCAGACACAAACAGAAGAATGATGCAGGCTGAACCTTGGGACCTGACTGGTACTAAACTAGAGAATTTGCTGAACCACAGGAGGTCAATATTGTCTAGCAGCATTACCCACCCTTCCACTGCTTGCTGGGCTCTTTAGAGGATGCTTAGGCTATGTCTAGACTGCATGGAAGATTACAAAGAGGATTACAAATTCCGTGGGAATTTGCATATCTTCTTCCGATCTCACTTTCAAAAGCAGAGCTCTGCTTTTGAAAGTGAAAGTAGTTGGGACGCAGCTTTTTCGGCAACCCCCCGCCTTTTTCGAAAAGCCACGTAAACCTCGTTTTTTGAAACGCTCCTCTTTTGAATCTTCCGCGTAGTCTAGATGAACCCTTAGGGATAAACTAGAACTAACAGAACAGAACACTGAGGGCATTTCTGCACTAGGAAACTGTTTTGAAATAACTAAAAACGATTTAATAATTCCTGAAACAGCAGCATTGAAATAGCATATCCACACTACAGGGAAGCCTCAAAATTAGTCCAAGGCAGGCTCCATTAATGTGGACATGCCACCTCGACTTAGAGCCCCAGGAAGCGCTGGGAAGTAATTAGTTTGAATTACTCTGGGGAGTAGTTATTTCAAAATAGTGGCACTGGAGCATCCACACCACTTCTATTTTGAAATAACTATTCTGAAATTAGTGGTATTCCCTGCGGAAAGCAGGAGTACAGATTTTAATATAAGCGGCCCATTGTTTCAAAATAACAGGCTTGGTAGTGCGGATGCTCCATTTCTTAATTCAACTTAATGGGGGTTATTTCAAAATTAAGCCCCAGTGTAGACTAGGGCTAAGAGCCAGGACTGGTGTCTGTAAATAAACTTTATTGGACTGTGGAAAACTTGGCCACACCCATGATAAGTGGACATCTGGCTAACTAAAATCATGCTGGACCATGGATATTGCTGGACCAGAGAATGCCAGACCAAAGAGGTTCAACCAGTAGTCTAAATGTTTCACATTCCTACCATAATCGATCAACCAGCACATCAAGGTTCGGGTACAAAGCAGGAAGTTGCAGTCTAGCCACAGGAAGAAGACAGCCTCTCCTGTCCATTGTTCCTCTAACTCAGTGGTCCCCAACCTTTTGGGGCTGCCAGGCACCCGGGGGTGGGGCCATACATGCACCGCATGCCCGGGGAGGAGGCCGTGAATGTGCCAGGCGCCGGGGCCCGGGACACAAGAATGGCTCGGGCCGGTCCTGGTCACTAGGCGGGCGCACATAAATGCCCCGGCAGGCGCCATAGCGCCTGCAGGCACCGTGTTGGGGACCCCTGCTCTAACTCTACTGCTACTCAATGACACCTTGATTGCTCAGCCAACAGGGCATCTTTAAGCCTGTGTTATGCCAATACTGACCCCTACAGGACAGAAAGTATCTCATTTTCCCTCTATCAGAACAACCACCAAAATGTGCTTCTTTTTCATTGCAAAAAGTCATGGCACACAAGCAATTTGCTGACTCTCAGCCCTGTGATTCCTTCACAGCATCACTTCTACATATAACATCTCATGACCTGAGAGGTCACAGATCTGAGATACACTGTTCCTGGGACTTATGAAATGACACTGATTTGAGTATCAACTGAGATAAGAATAAAAAAAGACCCTGCCATGCACTAGAGCCCACACTTGAGGGTGGTCAGAATATGATGGAGCATCCCAGTAGATAATACTAATAATACTAAAATTCTAATTTTATCAAATGAAAAAATGAATATCCGTAGGCCTGTATAATCTACACATCAGCACAACAAGATGCTTAGTCAATAAAATAGTTCAACTAAGTGATCTCAGCATGTAATTCCATAAGGGTTTTTTTTTCAGGGGAAAACACTATCAGTTTCCATTTCTGTTTAATGAATCATGTGAATTATAGTAACATTACAAATGGTTTTCTTTGCAGCCTATTAGTTTGTTTCTGTAGGGTTCTAATGGAAGACATGCTTCATTTAGATCTGAGCTTGCCCCCAAGCCATAAAGAATAAATTGTATTATTATAAGCAGTTACCTTTTCAAATGATCTTATCAAACAAAAAAAGTATGCTTCAATGTTATTATTGAGGGGTATAATCGTTTCAGACAACATGTTGCAGGCTCTTAGCTGTTTTGTTTATTTGTTTATTAATATCACCAGTAGAGAAAGGACCAAAGAGTTCAGAGTAATCTAGGCACCCTTTGGGCAATATGTAGATAGTGCTATCCTTTCACCCAGGGTAAGTCCAGCTCATTTAAATTACTTCACAGATTCACAAAGAAAACCAGACAGGACCATTAGATAATCTTGTCTGAACTCCTATGTATCATAGACCATAACATTTCTTCCAGTTGCCCCTCTACTGAGGCCATCAACTTGTGTTTCACTAAATCATCATCCTGAATGATCAGCTGTTTGTCGGTTCAGCATGGAAGCCATGTAAATTTAAATGAAGCCACGATTATTTAAATCGCAGCTTCATTTCCCTTTGCTGAACAAACAATTCTACATGGCTCCATCGACAGAGCCATGTAGTTTAGACGTACCCTCAGATGCAAGTTATTTCAGCCTGATGATTCTAACGTGCTCATCCTTAGCAAATGTTTAAAATCATCATTGTTTATAATTGACAGGAAAGCACTTCAGTATCCCAACATCATTTTGCTTCTTTCTGGTAACAAAGCAGAAATAAGCACAGATTGAAGCTCTCTAATCCAATACCCTCAGGACCTGACCGGTGCTGAAACAGAGAATTTGCTGAATCCAGAGATTAATATTGTCTAGCAGCATCACCAGCACTTACACTGGTGACTAGGCTCTTAGAAGACATTTAGGGGTAAATTAGAACTAAATCATAGCACAGAACACTGAGAACCAGGACTGGTGGCCATAAACAAACTTTATGGGACTACGGGAAACTTGCCACATCCATGAGAAGAGGACATCCAGGTAACTAAAATCATGCCGGACCACAAATGTTGCCGGACCAGAGTGTGCCAGACTAGGGAGGTTCAACTTCAACCTGCTTCAACTTCTGCCTTGTTCACCTTATTACTAATTTTATTACTTCTCTCTAGTAATTGACCTGCACTTTTGCTAAAATTTATTTTGTACCCGATATTCTATTAAAACACCTTATTGTCCTTTGCCCTGCCAGCTATGGATTTTTCCCTATGGTTTTTGCTTCCCGTATCATTTTTCTACTTTTCATAACTTCTCATTTTCTGCATATTGACTGTGATCTACTTCCCCTTTTTTCTATTTATTACTTTTTTCCTTCTCATTGCTGTCTTCATTTTGCCACTGAACGGCCTTTTACCCAAACTTGTCTTCATTCCTGATTTATGAAATCATGGCTTTTTGGCCATCTTAGAAACTCTTCCTAAGGAACGCCCAAGTTTCATTCAGATTTTTTCTGTCTACATTTTTCTTCCCTGTCAATTTTCCTCTGCTTTGAGAAATTGGCCCTTTTGAAGCACCATGGGTATATATCACTGGCTGGAAGTGCCCATTGTTTACCCATACTGAATATAATCATGTCACAGTAACTGATCCCTACCCAACCACCAACTTCCAGTCCTGTGATTAATTCATCTTTCTCCATTAGAAAGAAGTCCAAAATAGAATTCCCTCATATGGGGCCCAAAGCTATTATTTTTTAGAAACTCTAGTGATATTGTTTTACTGGCTGCATGAGTGCTCCAGCATATGTCCCCTCAATTGAAGTCCCCCATAACAACACAATTTTTCTTTCTACACATTACCAACAGATGCTTCCTCCTGTTCTCTGATTCAGTGATATGTTACAGTCCCCCACCAGTACCTCCTCCGGGGCTTTGTTGGTTAGCACATTGATCTATGGGCATGCAAGTTCCTCTGGTTCTGAGTTATTTATATCTCTAAAACAAGTAATGTTGCCTTTAATATAGACAGTCACCCCTCACCTCTTTTACCACCTCTATCGAGTGATTTTGATATTCCAGATGGGAATCGTCCCACCAGATTCTGTCCATCAATGAGAATTTTCAGTCCTCTTGCTTGGAATTCAGAACCGTGGCACTAGTATAAAATCAACTGAAAAACGTCTTTTCTTCATATTCTTTGCCACATCCATTCAATGTGTTTGCAGCCCACTGAGCTTTTACTGCCTTTACCTTTCTTAACCGTCTCCCCTGGTGCTGCTGACCTTCATGTCCTTCTGCTTGCTCCAGCTCATATCCAACCGAAAAGATTAGTCCCGCTTATCTGTGGGATGCACGCGGTCTCATTTGTACAGCTCCCTCGCCCACCTAACCATGCCGCAATGTACTACGCAACCATACCCTTCAGTTCACACCAGTTGTACGGACAATGGTTCCCCGCCTGTATTTTCTGCCTTTGCTTTGTCATGGAATTGGAAGGATTTCCTGTTCTTTGGCTCTCTTCCA